>NC_047086.1:169896708-170199739 GCF_902459505.1 Geotrypetes seraphini | reverse complement strand
CCCTTCATAAGTATGCACTAGAATAGATAACATATACATCACATACGCAAGAGTATCAATGTTATGAGCTTCTGTGTGCAGAAGGATACAACCACCCAGACAAGCATCATTCTTTGATGTGATTTGTCCTTGAAAACTAACAGCAAGTAATTTTATTTTTTATGCAGTAATTATCATAACTTGAGCAACAAAGCAATCAAGGTTTTGTTACCATTAGGATTTTATCTTTGCAAACTTGGAGCTCTGACAGAAATTACATTGGAAAAAAAAAGAGCATGATTGCAAATGGTGGATGATGAAATGCATGTTTGCTTGCTGACCACTGAGCCACATTTGAGTTAATTTGCACTCGAAAACAAGAATATCCATCGCATTGATTAGTAAAAGAAATCTACTGTAGGGGCATTTAATTTTCGAAAGGGCAACTATGATAAAATGAAGGAAATGGTTAAAAAGAAGCTAAAAGTTGCAAAAGCTAGGACTTTAAACTAGGTGAGGATGTTATTTTAAAATAGCATCATGGAAGCCGAAACCAGATGTATTCCACATATCAGCAAAGGTGGAAAGAAGAGGAAATGAAAGCCGGTGATTAAAAGGTGAAGTGAAAGAAGCTATTAGAGCAAAAAAAAAAAAAATCCTTTAAAGAATGGAAAAAGGATCCAAATGAAGAAAATAAGAAGAAACACAAGCACTGGCAAGTTAGATGCAAAGCAGTGATAAAGACAGCTAAGAAAAAATATGAAGAGAAACTTGCAAAAGCAAAAACTCATAACAATTTTTTTAGGTACATCAGAAGTAGAAAACCTGTGAGGGAATCTGTGGGACTGTTGGATGATCAAGGAGCAAAAGGGGCGCTCAGGGAGGATAAGGCCATAGCGGAAAGACTGAATGAATTCTTTCTTTCGGTCTTTACAGAAGAAGATGTAAGAGATCGACCAGAACCTGAAATGGTTTTCAAGGGTGATGATGTTGCGGAACTGAAAGAGATCACGGTGAATCTGGAAGATATACTAAGCCAAATCAACAAGTTAAAAAGTGATAAATCGCCAGGACCGATGATATACATCCAAGGGTTCTAAAAGAACTCAAACATGAAATTACTGACCTGCTTTTAGTGATCTGTAACCTGTCACTAAAATCGTCTGTAGTACCTGAAGATTGGAGGGTGGCCAAGGTTATGCCAATTTTTAAAAAGGGCTGAAGGGGAGATCCGGAAAATTACAGACTGGTAAGCCTCACTTCAGTGCCGGGCAAAATGGTAGAAACAATTATAAAAAAATAAATTGAGGAACACGTAGACAAACATGATTTAATGAGACAGAGTCAGCATGGGTTCAGCCGAGGGAGATCTTGCCTCACAAATTTGCTTGACTTCTTTGAAGGTGTGAATAAACATGTGAATAAAGGTGAGCCGGTTGATATAGTGTATCTAGATTTTTAGAAAGCTTTTGACAAAGTTCCTCACGAGACTCCTGAGAAAATTTAAGGGCTCCTTTTACTATGCTGTACTAGTGGTTTTAGCGCGCACTCAGTGCATGCACTAGACGCTAATGCCAGCATTGAGCTGGTGTTAGTCCTTGGCACATAGTGCAGGGTTACCGTGCGTGGCAATGCAGCACGTGCTAAAAACACTAGCGCACCTTAGTAACAGGAGCCCTAAGTGTCATGGGATAGGTGGCAAAGTTCAGTTGTGGATTAGGAATTGGTTATGGGATAGAAAACAGAGGGTAGAGATAAGTGGTCATTTTTCTCAGTGGAGGAGAGTAAACAGTGGAGTGCCGCAGGGGTCTGTACTAGGACCAGTGCTATTTAACTTTATTTCTAAATGATCTGGAAATTGGAACGACATGTGAGGTGATTAAATTTGCAGATGACACTAAACTGTTCAAAGTTGTTAAAACGCATGTGGATTGTGAAAAATTGTAGGCGGACCTTAGGATATTGGAAGATTGGGCATCCAAATGGCAGATGAAATTTAATGTTGACAAATGCAAAGTGATGCACATTGGGAAGAATAACCTGAATCACAGTTACCAGATGCTAGGGTCCACCTTGGGGATTAGTGCCCACGAATAGGATCTGGGTATCATTGTAGGCAATATGATGAAACCTTCCGCCCAATGTGCGGAGGCGGCCAAAAAAGCAAACAGGATGCTAGGAATTATTAAAAAAAGGATGGTTAACAAGACTAAGAATGTTATAATGCCCCTGTATCGCTCCATGGTGCGTCCTCACCTGGAGTATTGCGTTCAATTCTGGTTTCCTTATCTCAAGAAAGATATAGTGGCGCTAGAAAAGGTTCAAAGAAGAGCGACCAAGATGATAAAGGGGATAGATCTCCTCTCATATGAGGAAAGACTAAAACAGTTAGGGCTCTTTGGCTTGGAAAAGAGACGGCTGAGGGGAGATATGATTGAAGTCTACAAAATCCTGAGTGGAGTAGAACGGGTACAAGTGGATCAATTTTTCACTCCGTAAAAAATGACAAAGACTAAGGGATACTCGATGAAGTTACAAGGAAATACTTTTAAAACCAATAGGAGGAATTTTTTTTCACTCAGAGAATAGTTAAGCATTGCCAGAGGATGTGGTAAGAGCAGATAGCGTGGCTGGTTTTAAGAAAGGTTTGGGCAAGTTCCTGGAGGAAAAGTCCATAGTCTGTTATTGAGAAAGACAAGGGGGAAGTCAATGCTTGCCCTGGATCGATAGCATGGAATATTGATACTCCTTGAGTTTTGGCCAGGTGCTAGGGACCTGAATTGGCCACTGTGAGAATGGGCTACTGGGCTTGATGGACCATTGGTCTGACCCAGTAAGGCTATTCATATGTTCTTAAAGAACTTTAAATAAATAAATCTCAAATTTACCTCCTCTTTTACGAAGGCATAGAGCTGATTTTCGCACTGGCAGCAGCGATAAATGTTCTGACACTATGTCAAGGGGCTATAGAATAAGGATTGACAAGTTTATAACAGGAGGAAAAAAGGATTAATAGCAGAGCTTGTAAGAAAGAAAAAGGATTGTGGATTTTTCTGAGGTGATGGGGTTGGAGCAGGCACGGGATTGTTTGGGAGTTTTGGCAGGTTGGAGGAAGTATGGAAAGGGGAAGAGTAGAGTAGTCTCTTCAAGAAAAAATTATCCCTCCCTCCCATGTGTGTTGGTAGTATGTTTTGAGTCAGTGTTGGGAGGGGGGGGGGTGTTTACAGATTTTATGTGGACTTGGGTGGGTTTAGTTGAGCTTTTGGGGTTGGAGGAGGTGGTCGCAGCTTTGGGCAGCGCGGAAAATGGTGTTTGGCCCAGTTGGATCTGGGAGATGAAATAAATGTAACACTTGTAGGCGACGCCACTGCAACGGGAAGCATGGCCTGGCGTCATCGTGCAGGTGACGGAGTGCAAATGCTAATGTTAAGTTTTATACTGTAACTTCCTAATCACATTTAAAAGTTGTATTGGACATCAGCTGAATAGTTCCAAAAATATATCCCTTAAGAAGAAATATGAGCAGGGCCTGACTAAGACCTACATTTTTCTATTACATGGGTTCTTATAATGTGAAGTGAAACCATAATCTGAAAAAAAACAAATATGCTTTAGGTATTCAGGTGCAGCATACACAGTAGTTTGAGTGTCATGTTGTCCATAAATTCTATCTGAATAAGTGTACATTATTGGCTTGAAAAACTCAGTAAAACAAGAAATACTTGGGGCTTTATGGATGTCGTTACAGTTCCTATGGCCTAGTAAAATGATATTAAGTTCATATAATTCATCAGTTCAGAAGATCTGGATGCCTTCCAGCCTCTTCAGCATTGTCCTATTTGTCAAAAAATGTGTCAAGGCCCCCAGCATTTCCTGCTCTTTATCTTTTAAATCTTTCTTGTTGGTACATGCAGTCTGGCACTGGAAAATCCTCAGAGAAGTAGTTTAAACACTGCTAGTTTTTGTTCTAATGAAAACCATGGGAATTTTGGTTGCAGGATACTTCTTGGAACACTCCTTGGAAGAGGCTTTGTCTAGATTAAGATCATGCTATTATCAGGTAAGTGAAAGCCATGACGTCATATGCCATTACAGACTGTTAAGCTTGCCTGTAGAGCAGGGGGTCCTCAAACATTTTAAATAGGGCCCAGTTCACGGTCCCTCAGACTGTTAAGGGCAGGACTATAGTTTGGAAAAAAAAAACATGAACAAATTCCCATGCATACTACACATATCTTATTTCTAGTGTAAAAAACCATGAAAGAACAATACAATATTTAAAATGAAGAACAATTTTAACCAACACGTCTTTGGTCCCAGAGCGTCACGTCACTGCATCCCCCTGGCCGGCGCAAATGACGCAGAAGCAGCAAAAAACTATCAGATGGTCATGGGGATCACAACAAAGCACTCTAAAACACCTGCGGAAAGAAGCAGATGGTAACTACTGCAGAAAGCTATTGGAGTGCCAAAATGAGGTTTGGAATTCATAGTAAGAGACGAAACAGCAGACTGAAGTTTGGAACATTCAGTGAAGTACTACCAAGCCCCTGCAATAAAGACGCCCAAATATTCGGCAACTCACTAATGCAAAATGTTTCCCGCCAGCCGTACAAGCTTCTAAGAAACCCTCCCAGTGGCAGCAGGGCTGTGCACACCAGCCCACGCGCTCAGCGGATGGGTCACGTTACATGGAAGTGTGACATCAGCGCTGTGTGTCTGGTCATCCAGCTCATGTGAGGGGGTTACTGGTGGCACACAGTGAGGAGTGGTGAGAACTGCTGAGCTCTATAGTGAGAAAGTCACAATGGAGCAGGTCAGCAATGTTTAGGAACATGAGCAGTAAACTCTCGAGTGGGAGCCAGGTAAATGACCTTGTAGGGTCTAATCCGGCCCATGGGCTGTAGTTTGAGGACCCCTGCTGTAGATCAACACTGCATACCTATAAAAGATATTTGCCATTGACTGCAAGATTAATCAGGGCTGTCATTTGCATTGACATGGGAAAGGTCATTTACAAACAAAAAACAGCAGAAAATGTGTTTTTCGTTTTCTAGATAATAGTGTGCATTCTGCAAATAGTGCATATTATTCGCAAAAAGTGTATACTTTTTCCAGAAGAGTGCACTCTTTCCCGATATTTTGAACATGCACAAACCATCGTGCATGCACAAATTTTGTGTTTGTACAAGTGCACTATGAGGAAAGAGTGAATCTTCTGCAAACAGTGTACAAAAGAATAGCACCCTTTTAAGGAAGCATGCATACACGTGAAATACCATGTATGTGTGAATATTGTGCACACATGTGTTCACCATCAGGAAAAAGTACACCCTGTTGTAAACAATATACCCATTCTGCAAGAAGTGTGACCACTGTAAATATTTATTTATTACATTTTCTATGCTGTTCTCCTAAGGGAGCTCAGAATGTTTGTATGGATTTATTAAGGTACTCAAGTATGCTTCCCTGTCTGTCCTGGTGGACTCACAACATAACTAATGTACATGGGGCAATGGGGGGAATTGGGTGACTTGCCCAGAGTCATGCGGGTGCAGTGTGGATTTGAGCCCACAACCTTATAGTGCTGAGGCTGTAGCTTTAACCACTGTGCCACACTCTGGTTGTCCTCTTAATGACATTGCTCCTGCAGTGAAAAAAATGGTGAAAAAAATCATGAATAAAATGAAAATTTGAGGAAACAAGGGACATGACATGAAATGTAAATCTTCCAGCTGTACGCCTCTGTGCACAAGTGTGGATGGAATAGTTCTCCTAGAGTTCCTAACTAGTGACATTGTTTAACCTATTTTGCATCCATTTTGTGGTGGGCTTTCTCTTGAGTGTACACTGATATCATTATGTTATAATTTCCATGTCATAAGGATCTTTTTCTGATTCTAGGGGCACAATGAATAAAAGAGGCTTCAGTATGGTTACTGACAAATGGATTGTTTGACTGAACTATAGAAAAACCCCATACTTGTATTTCACAAGTTAGAAGTGTAGACACTCCCAGACTCAATTTGAGTAGATGATAATATAATCCTGATCTGCAAGGATGTTTACTATTTAAGTGTAGTGTTAGATTACTGATTGTCTCATGACCCATAATATTGAACCCTCAAGTTACACACACAAAAAAGAAGCTATCCCTATGACAAGATGTAGAAAATCAATAAATACAACAAAGATTCTATATTGCTGAATAAACACCTTTCAAAATGTCATAATTTAATTACCAGCCTGTGTCAAAATGCAGTCCCTGAAACACATGGGGACCATGCTTTGACAGTGACATGCCAACTGAAATGTTCCAGCAGATAATGCTGCTCCAGAAAATTAATTTTGAAGGGAGGGAGAAAGGGGGCACTAATTTGGGACATAGGAGGGAGGGAGGGAATAGAAAGGGAGAATTTGGCATGAGTGTGTGAGTGAGAGGGAAAGAGATGGTGATATGGGGAAAGGAATAAAGGAAAACTGGACATAGAGAGAGAGGAGTGAAGTAGAGATGCATGGGGAATAGAAGGATGAGAGGGAGAAATGTTGGATATAGTGGTGGAGAGGGAACTGAGGGACAGATTAAAGGGGATGCAAGGGAACGTTGGACATAGTGATGGAGGGAGAGATGTGGCATGGTGAAAAAGGGTGACAGAAGGAGAAATGGGCATGGGGCTGGTGGACAGTGGTGAAAAATATAGCACATGATCCGGGGGATGGGAGAGGGAGAAATGTTGCTAATAGGGGTGGAGGAGAGAGGAAGAAAAGTTGGACTCATGGAAGGACAGAGAGAGAGAGTTGATTTTGAATTAATTTTGAACACAGTACATTGCACAATTTAAATTGTTCTCATTCGTGTAGGATAGGAGGTCTCAATGATTATAATGTTTTTTCTGGAAGGGCATTTTAGAAAGGAGATCCAACTCAGAATACAGACGTCCAAATCTGTACATGTAGATGTCCATTTCTTATGTATTCTAAAACAAGATCTGCCCACATACCACCCGTTCAAAAATATATGAGAAATAGGCATCCGAGTTCTGTTTATGTCCAGCACAAACATCCATTTTATAAACTGAAACTTCTAAACTATGAACAAGGCAAAACGATGGATCTGGACAGCTTTGTGGCAGCAAAGGAACATCCATATTATATAAGGGCCAATAGGAATAGCCTAATACGGTGGTTCTCATTTTTTCAGTAGGGACACACCAGACAGATGATGCCCATGTATTAGGTTTTTACATACCGCCTATCAAGGTTATCTAAGCGGTTTTACAATCAGGTACTCAAGCATTTTCCCTATTTGTCCCGGTGGGCTCACAATCTAACTAATGCACCTGGGGCTATGGAGGACTGAGTGACTTGCCCAGGTCACAAGGAGCAGCGCAGGGTTTGAACCCACAACCCCAGGGTGCTGAGGCTGTAGCTCCAACCACTGCGCCACACACTTCATACTTGTCCCTTACATGCACTGCCACATATATGATACAGCAGTGTTTCTTGACTCGGTCCTGGAGTATCTCCTTGTCAGTCAGGTTTTCAGGATATCCACAATGAATGCGCATAAACTTGATTTGCATGCACTTCTTCAATTATATGCAAATTTTTTTCATGCATATTTATTGCAGATATCCTGAAAACCTGACTGGCAAGGGGGTACTCCAGAACCGAGCTGAAAAAATGTACATTGCATCCACAATAACCCTCCCCCCTCTAAGAACAGGTGCAGGTGTGTGTATGTATATATACATATAATGAGATAAGTGCTTGATTACTTTTGAATGATTATATTTAAAGAAAAGAATTAGTATTCATTATTTGAGAAGATCTATTGCATCTTAATGTTTATAAGAGGTTTTTCAGGGGCAGTGATAGAAATCCGGAACCAGTAAGTCTCAGATCTTTTGAATACTAAATCATGTTGAGCAGGTTTCTGAGACCCTTTTACTCTCAATAATATAATACTCATTACCATAATTAGCTTGCTATAATGCTGGGCTGGGTGTTTGGATTTTGTGATTGAGAATTTGAGTGATTTCAGTCTCCATCATGTTGTTGAGGTAGTTTAACTTGGACTCCCAGCAGGTCCCCTATGCTTCCTCCTCTATTATAAGTGGAGTTAGAGCCCAGTCTTCTATGTTTCCCTGGCATCCTGATATTAATGTATCGGTCAAGGAGCATCGGGATGCTCCTAAAGGGACCCTTACAGTTAACAGGACTATGGCTCGGTTGTATCTGATAGCACCAGTGTCACCAGCTGTTCACTCAGCCCAAGTTTGATCCATTAAAATAGGAGCCTGAGAAATAGTACCTATTTCATATGGAAATTTACCAGTGGACAGCATTAGCTAAGCACAACCAAGATCAGGATTTTCAAAAACCCGCGTTAAAAAGTGACGGTCTGCTAAGGATGCCGTTTTGATACCGAATCTAAAATCCCGAAACATTCTTAAAAAATCGTGCAGCAGCGAAGGTTTCCTACATTTGCATGTGTCCGATGGGCACATGTGCATAAAAACCCCATAAAAAAACAAAAAAACAAAAGCACACTCTCCCGCTGGCCCTGTGTTGTGATGCAGTGGAAGAGATGCCCATTCTCTCCGCTGCATCACACCCCTTCCCTAACATCCTGGCCACGAACCCCGGCAGCAGGAGAGATGTCCACTCTCTCCTGCTGCACTAAAAAAAATTCCAACCGAACAAACCGAACACACCCCCCTCCCACCCGCCGCAGGAGAGATGCCCACTTTCTCCTGCTGCAAATAAAAAAATAACAAAAAAATCCTGCCCAACCTGATCTGAACGCCCCCCCACACACACACACACCCAGCAGCAGGAGACATGCCCACTCTCTCCTGCTGCAAATAAAAAAAAATTAAAAAAAAAATCCTACCTGACCGGAATGGAGATATGTCCACTCTTTCCTGCTAGTAGTGACCCCCATCCCCCTTACCTGACAGATGAGCCAGCAGGACAGAGATGGACATCCTCATTGCAGATGCTGCTGCGTCATCTAAACTGGGTAGTCCCCTCTCCGGTGCATCTTGGGATGCACCAGGGAGGGGCCTGAGGCTTTGATTGGCCCAGGGTGTTTAAGGTCTCTCCTATGGGAGGGGCCTTAAACATCTTGGGCCAATTAGAGCCTCAGGCCCCTCCTCGTATGCATCAGGAAGGGTCCTAAGGCTCTGATTGGCCCAGATGCGTAAGGTCCCGCCTTGTATACCTGAATGTGAACCACTTAAGCTATAAGTGGTATATAAATACTAACTTTGTTTTTTTTAAATGCCCGTGAAGTTTGACCAATGTACAGTAAATGGCATTTTGCCTGTCTATTGTTTCCTGGTTTAAATGATAGTTTACAACTTATTAATAGTAGGTCTGAAATTTCATTTTTCAGTCCTTTTAGCACTTTTGAATGTGTATCATCCAGTCCAGGTGATTAGCTACTCTAGTTTATCAAGTACCTTCATACATCTTCCAGGTTCACTGAGATTTATTTTGGTTCCTCTGAATCATCACTTTTAAATATCATTTCTGGCATGGGTATCTTTCTTGTATCTTTGAGAGGAATGGCCTACTGAGAACAAGCCAGCACGGATTCTGTAAGGGAAGGTTGTGCCTAACGAACCTTCTGTACTTCTTTGAGGGAATAAGCAGTCGGGTGGATAATGGGGAACCCATAGACATCATTTACCTCGGTTTTCAAAAGGCTTTCGACAAGGTGCCACATGAAAGGCTGCTTAGGAAGCTGTGGAACCATGGGGTGGGAGGGGATGTGCACAGATGGATCAAGCACTGGTTGTCGGGTAGACTGCAGAGGGTCGGAGTAAAGGGCCAATTTTCTGACTGGCGGAGAGTCACAAGCAGTGTGCCACAGGGATCGGTGCTGGGGCCGTTACTTTTCAACATATTTATCAATGACCTGGAAAAGGAGGCAAAGTGCGAGGTTATAAAATTTGCAGACGATACCAAACTGTGCGGCAGAGTTAGGTCCAGGGAGGAGTGTGAGGACCTGCAAAGGGACCTGGACAAGCTGGAAGACTGGGCAAACAAATGGCAAATGCGCTTTAACGTGGAAAAATGCAAGGTCATGCATATAGGGAAAAGGAACCCGTTGTTCAACTACAAATTGGGGGGGGGGCATTGTTGGGAGACAGCAGACTTGAGAGAGACTTGGGTGTGCTGGTGGATGCATCACTGAATCACTGAAGCCATCTGCACAGTGCGCAGCAGCCTCGAAAAAAGCCAACAGGATGCTGGGCATCATAAAGAGGGGCAAAACAACCAGGACGCGGGAAGTCATCATGCCATTGTATCGAGCGATGGTGCGTTCACATCTGGAATACTGCGTTCAGTATTGGTCGCCGCACCTCAAGAAGGACATGGCGGTACTTGAGAGAGTCCAAAGGAGAGCAACGAAACTGGTAAGAGGGCTGGAACACTGCCCATACGCCGAGAGGTTGGATAGGCTGGGGCTCTTCTCTCTGGAAAAAAGGAGGCTCAGGGGAGATATGATAGAGACCTTCAAGATCATGAGGGGCATAGAGAGGGTGGATAGGGACAGATTCTTCAGACTGAAGGGGACAATAAGTACGAGGGGGCATTCGGAGAAACTGAAGGGAGATAGGTTCAAAACAAATGCAAGGAAGTTTTTTTTCACCCAAAGGGTCGTGGACACTTGGAATGCGCTACCGGAGGAAGTGATCAGGCAGAGTACGGTACAGGGATTCAAACAGGGATTGGACAGATTCCTGAGGGATAAAGGGATCGTGGGATACTGAGGGAGGAGCTGGGATGTAACACAAGTATAGAAAGCTAACCAGGTAATAAGTATAGAAACCCAACCAGGTCGTGCATGTGCAAGACCGGAGGGTTAGGACTTCAATGGGAAGATAGGACTTCAATGAGAAACCAAGGTGGCAAGGGAGCCCCTTCTGGTGATTCAGACAGGTCGTGACCTGTTTGGGCCGCCGCGGGAGCGGACTGCTGGGCAGGATGGACCTATGGTCTGACCCGGCGGAGGCACTGCTTATGTTCTTATGTTCCTCAGTTGAAGTTTCTGAGGTCTAAGATGGGACATATTGCATCAGTCTTTTTAGGAAAGAGGACCTATCTAGAAGAGATTCCCTGATTACTTTCCTGGACTAGTTCTATAGCATTGACTTGCAAGAGAAATTACACTTCTTTGTGAATGTGATGGGGTGTATGTCCCATCATGTGACAGAATGCTTCCTTGAGGGAGGGGTACACCAGAGTCTATTCCTCCCAAGGATTCTCTAAAAGATAGGCAATAGGTAACCCGGGTTAACCAGGGAGTAGTCGGGTCAACCTAGTTCCTATGGGGTGGTTCTAGTAAAGTGGAAGACTAGGTGGATGGTGTTAGGAACTAGCTACCCCTATGTCATCAGAGTACTGTATTGCCCAATAGTAACGAAGACTGGATGACATTGCCATTGGACATGAATAACTGATTTGCATCCTAATTTGAATACAAGTGATTTGCAGAGAAAAGGGGTGATTTATAAACATAAGAGACCTCTAAATCCATAAGATGGACTCCTGACAGGGAGGGGAGCTCTAGTTTGGACCCCCCTCAGCCTTTAGGGAACATTTTGAGGGGGGGGTCAAGAGAGACTGCACCCTGAAGTGAAAGGGGGAACTGATTAATGAACTCGCAGAAGAAAGGGGAGTAATGCTGGCCTAGGGCCTAACCCTCAATATACCTACAATCTGCTTTAAGCGGCCGAGCTTAGACTAACTAGGACATTTGACCTACATCCTTGGTAGGCAGTGAACAGACATTTGGTCTACACCCTTGATAAGGGGGAAAGGACACTTGGCTTACACCCTCGATAGGTGGTGAATAGACACTTGGCCTTTAGCCTCACGTAGATGGTGCCAGAGCATGATAGTGAAGCAGGTGGCATGGACTTGACATAATTAAAACCAGGGCAGAAATCAGTCCAGGTGAACTGATAGAAATGTAAGAAAACCAGATTTTACAATGTTGAAAACCCAGGAATCCATCACCACTTTCTGTCATTCCCAAAACAAAATACTACACCCAGTCCCCTACAAGTAGAGCAGAATGAACATTATTGAAAAGAACTAGTAGTGTCTCTAGGTGTGCAATAAAAAACAGAAAGCTGCCTAGATTGTACAGTTGCAGTCTGTTGCAATTGTCAACCTTCTCCTGGTAATGCCATATATAAGGTTGTCTAGAAAAAAAGTATGAAAGCTCTTTTCCTCTAGTAAAAAGTGTTCCTGTGCTGAAATTTGCTTGTTGACGTAGATGGTGAGGTAATCTCTGGAACTACAGTAGAGTGATGCTGCAACGTGGCAGAGTGGTCTTTTTAACCCTGTATCCAAAGAACATCTTTCCATTGCTGGGCACATCTGCCAACATACTATATGCATATTCACACAGCCGAGAGGCACAAAGCCATTTAAGTCTTTTGGCAGCAATGGCAGAGGCTGAAATTTGAGAAGAAATGTCGAAAAGACATCACAATCTTAATGGACGAGTTCCACGCTCATCTGTCTTAGGAAGAATAGCAGCCAGGTCAAACTGTGCTTGAAGAAATGGACCAGATGAAAAGTTTTGCCATCTTTCAAGAATGTTATGCATATTGCACCATATACAACTGATGAGCTGTAATTCTGCTAATAACATGGCTCCCTGGAACCTTCAAATAGTCTAGCAATCTGGATTCTGTTCCAGAAGATATATTGGAAAATTCTTTATATATCTTAGTTGTTTTTTCATTGCTGACTCAACTATTACAGAACCATTAGAAAAGTTTAATTTGTTAAATTCTGGAGTTGGTTGTATTTTACAGTTCAAATCCAACTTCTTAGTAACTAGAAGTTACTATATACGAAAAGGTACAGAGAAGGGCAATAAAAATGATAAAAGGGATGGGATGACTTCCCTATCAGAAAAGGCTAAAGCAGTTAGGGCTCTTCAGCCTGGAAATGAGATGACTCAGGGGTGATATGATAGAGGTCGATAAAATACTGAGTGGAATAGAAAGGGTAGATGTGAATCACTTGTTTACTCTTTCCAAAAATACTATGACTAGGGGCCATGCAATGAAGTTACTAAGTATTTGTTTACACAACATGTAATTCAACTCTGGAATTCATTGATAGAGAATGGTGAAATCAGCTTAGCAGGGTTTAAAAAAAACGGTTGGGTTAATTTCCTAAAAGAGAAGTCCATAGGCCATTATTGAGATGGCTTGGGGAAATCTACTGCTTGTTCCTATGATAAGAAGCATAAAATCTGTTTTACTACTTGGATTCTAGCTAGGTACTTGGGACCTGGGTTGGCCACTGTTGGAATGGAAACAGGATACTTAGCTTGGACCGTCAGTCTGTCTCAGTATGGCAATTAATATGTTCTTATGCTGTTCCTTACCATGTGCAGGCCTTCTAACTCTGATTCTGATCTCTGTGATAAGGGAAAAGGAACTTCCCAGGACATGTGCTAAACAAACCATGGGTAGAGATACCTTCAGAAGGACATTCATTTAGAACAGAAAGAGGAGATAGGTCAAAGAAGATCTCTGTAGAACAGGTGTTTTCACCATAGTCCTCGGGTCACACCCGTCCGATTGTGTTTTCATAAAGAATATATACGAGACAGATTTGCATGCACTTTTTTCCCCGCATGAAAATCAATTTCAGTTACATCCATTGAAACCCAACTGTGTCCTGAAGCATGGGATGAGAATCACTGCTGTAGAGAATTCCTCCACCACGGGGGGACACATTTTCTGGATCTGAATAATCCTCCAGATGGATAAAAGAAAGACTACAGGATCCTAGGAAGAATACATCATCCTTGTACAGAGGTAACTCCAGCAGATTGACAGGTTTGCATTAAAGTCTTGTTTGGATATTTTATACCTAGGAGTTTCTTGCAGTAGCTGTTCCAACAGGGGTACTAACACTGACAAAGAGGATTCATCTACCACTAAGACTTTCCCTCTGAAGAATGTTATGCAGGGAAGATAATGTAAAGGTCTGTACCATGATTGATCAAAGTTTTCCAAGTTTCTAAGTTTATTAAAATTTCCCTACCCTGCCCTAGGGTAACACCTTCAGAGTGACTTACAATCTAATAGGTTATGAAAAAATATATAAAACAGTAAAACCAACCTAAAATACATGAAATTGAAGGTTAAGGGAAAAGAACTACACAATATAAAAAAGGAAAGTGAGGGAAGAAAACAACATTGGGAAATTTCTTCTGTTTTGCACGATACCAGCAGCAGCGCTACCCATTATACTTTGGAATATGCAACAGAAAAAAAGATAAGTTTTCAAACTTTCCTTAAACTTATCTAATATAGTTATTGTTTTAAGCTGTAAAAGTAGAGAGTTCCAAAACTTTGGACCGTTGACAGAGAAAAATTGCATCACTGACATGTTCATGAACTAATTCCTTATGTGATGGAATTATAAGAAGTTGTTTATTAGCTGATCTTAGATTCCTGACAGTCGTATACGGTCTCAGCAATTGTGCTAAGTACGGGGACTCATCTGTCGTCAGTACCTTAAAAGTGACTAAGATTAATTTATATACTATTCGATGCTCAACAGGGAGCCAATGAGCGTTTTTCAAGAATGGGGTTATATGATTGAATTGATGAAGGATGTGGATGAATAAAATGATGCCTATGTTGGCTATGTGCTGGTCACATCACTGAGCAGGAAAAGGGGTGGCACTGTGCCAAACTTCAAATGACGTGTGCTGGTCTGTGCAGAAGTAGTCAAACCTCAATTTGCGAGTAATGTGGTTTGCGAGTGTTTTGCAAGACGAGGAAAACACTCAGCAAACTTTTGTCTCGCAAACCGAGCGCCGCCCCGAACGCCGCCCTGATAAACGAGCACTTAAAGTTGCAGGCAGTGCTGGTTCGGGGGGATGCCTCTTCCGTCCGCCGGCCAGCCTTCCACACCGGGTGCCACTGGTTGCCTTCCGCACCATGTTGGAGAGCCTCTGAGTCCACGCAGCCGAGTGCCGTCCCACCTGCACATTATGTATGATCACGCACAACATCAATCATCGATGTGCGGGATCATACGCAACGTGCAGGTGGGATGGCGCTAAGCTGCGTGGGCTCAGAGGCTCTCCAACATGGTGGTGGAAGGCAACCAGCTTGGAAGGCTGGCTGGCGGACAGAAGAGGCATCCCCCTGAAGTGGCGCTGCGTGGGCTCAGGGGTTCTCCAGTGGCTGGCGGACAGAGGCATTTCCTTGAGGTGGTGCTGCAGCACCCGGCACCCAACACCCAACAGGTACACACCCCTGGGCCACCCCTCGCCACTTCCTCCCAGTTCCTTGGCACCTTTTGGGTGGAATGAATTGTCGGCGTTGCCATTATGCCTATGGAGAAAGTTGCTTTGATATTCAAGTACTTTGGATTACGAGCATGCTTCTGGAACGAATTATGCTCGTAAACCAAGGTACCATTGTATTTCCTGCATCTGCAATGGAAATCAAACAGCCAGCCTTCTGCATGGATGGGGAAGATATGCATCGACATCACACAGCGTCTGGATCTTTGAATCCCTGCATAACATTGGCTCCTGAGGAAGAAGTGAAACGGGGCACCTTGTTGAGCCCCTGTGTGCTGATCTGATAGCATTTGCCAGAGAATAACAGCATATAGAGATTTATTTATTAGAATTTGTTTACCGTCTTTCTGAAGGAGTTCACTCAAGGTGATGTACAGGAAGAATAAGTCAAACATAAGCAATAAACAATTAAGCAATAAAAAAATATTCCTATTACAATACAAAGTACGGCATGGTATGTTACATTACAATGTTAACACAGTGCGTAATAACATTTTAATAGAAAGCATAGGATGTAAGCAAAGAAGAAGCATTATAGATAGGAGATAGAGTAACAGAATGCTAGGAATGATAAAGAAGGGGATCACGAACAGATCGGAGAAGGTTATCATGCCGCTGTACCGGGCCATGGTGCACCCTCACCTGGAGTACTGCGTCCAGCACTGGTCGCCGTACATGAAGAAGGACACGGTACTACTCGAAAGGGTACAGAGAAGAGCGACTAAGATGGTTAAGGGGCTGGAGGAGTTGCCGTACAGTGAAAGATTAGAGAAACTGGGCCTTTTCTCCCTCGAACAGAGGAGATTGAGAAGGGACATGATTGAAACATTCAAGGTACTGAAGGGAATAGACTTAGTAGATAAGGGCAGGTTGTTCACCCTCTCCAAAGTAAAGAGAACGAGAGGCCATGCTCCAAAGTTGAAAGAAGATAGATTCTGTACGAACGTAAGGAAGTTCTTCTTCACCAAAAGAGTGGTAGAAAACTGGAACGCTTTTTCGGAGTTTGTCATAGGGGGAAACACCCTCCAGGGATTCAAAACAAAGTTAGACAAGTTCCTGCTGAACCAGAATGTACGCAGGTAGGGCTAGTCTCAGTTAGGGCACTAGTCTTTGATCTGGGGGCCGCCGCATGAGCGGACTGCTGGGTACGATGGACCACTGGTCTGACCCAGCAGCGGCTATTCTTATGTTCTTTAACAGAGGTTAAAAAAAAAGGGACTAATTTAAAGAAAGTTGCATGTGAGGTCAGCTTGGTGCTGGACAATTATCTCATCTAAGGTAAGGATAGATAAACATGTGCTGCTACAGTACGAGTGTGCAGCCAAGTGTCACTCCTTGTGTGTGACTAGCAAATTAGTTACTTCTTCCATTAAAGGCCTGGGTGAAGAGCCAGGCTTTCACCCGTTTCCTGAAGTAGAGATAGTCTTGTGTTAAGTAAAGCCTTTCAGAAAGTACAAGTTATTGTTTTGTTGTAATCATCTGGACAATTATCTATTGCACTATTTTATTTATTTAAAAATTTATATACCGCATATTAACAATACGGTTTACATAAAAAAGGAATAAAATGTTAAACAAACACATGGTTCAATTATTGCTGAATAACACTCCTTAAAAAGCGGTCAAGAAGCCTAGATCCAAGATGGCCACGGCACAGACGCTCTGAGAGTGACGCTCCAGACCGCTCCAGACATCTACCCTTTATTTCCTGATTCGCTGACTTTGAGGCCCGATTTCCCCTTAAGATGCCGAAGAGAAGGGGCAGGAGTGTGGCTGGTGCTTCACGGTGCTCCGATATGCCCTCCCTCAGCAGAATCGATGAACTGTTGCGGCGGATACAGGGGCAGCCTGTTGGGAGCACCCGGACAGAGCGAGGCTGGGGTTGTCTCTCCTGGGCTTGAAATCACCTTAAGCCCCGACGTGAGAGCTCCACCTCCGCGACCTCGGTCTACCAGTTCTCCAGGGGTAGAGGAAACCCCGGAGAAGGGGGAGGTACTTTCCCCTGAGGCTGTAAGAACAACATTGGAGACTGTGGAAGCAGTGCTCTCTGACCAGGGAGCTACTGCAGAAGAAACTGAGGTAGGACAAGCAGATAGAGGTGGATTCCAGCCAGAATTAAACCAGGATAGCTTTTCTTTTCAGGACGGTGAGCATTTCTACACCCAGCACAAGCGACTTTAGATTCATTATGGGACCTGTTTGCAAATTTTACTAAAACTATTAGTCCCAATTTCCAATATATAGAGGGGAAATTGATTCAACATACTAGAGAGCTGAAAGATTTAACAGCGGATTTGACTGTCTCAAAGGCTTCACTTCAAAAGCTTGATCAAGATATGCTTACAGTTAAACAAGTACAAGAGTCCCTAATTAAAGATAATATTCATCTCAGGAAGAAATTGGAAACACTTCAAAATAATTCCCGAAATAATAATTTGAGACTTATTAATTTTCCTAGATTAACCACGGTTACTCCTAGGGAAATGCTTAGGAGATACCTGATTGAAATATTGCAAGTTTCTGAGGAAACTCTACCACCATTTACTCAAGTGTATTACTTGCCAAATAAAGATGGGGCTCAATTGCAGTCTAAAATATCGAACCAAACACCATTGAATGTTTCTGAAATTTTAGAAACATCAGATAGAGAGATAGCTGTGCCTTCTACAATGGTTGTGACACTAGCTTTTGCAATAGATAAAGTATGGTTATTAAGACTTTTCTTCAAAAACAAAGAGAAAGAGTTTCTTGGATGCAAAATACAAATGTTCCCTGACTTTTCCAGAGAAACTCAAAAGCATCGTAGAGAATTCTTACTTTTGAAACCTGGAGTCACTTTACTGGGAGCGACGTTCTACTTAAGATATCCTTGTAAGTGTATTATTTGCTACCATTCAGTTAAATATATATATTTTTTTAACCTCATCAGTTAACTGCTTTTCTGGCTTTGTCTCGACTGGATAACGAGGAATCAGCAATAGCTCACTAGTTTATATAAGCTGTTCATCACATCTCAGTTCTGTCTGTAATTTGTCCTATTACTACAATAGTTTTCTTTTTTTTTTTTTTTTGAGTTCTCCTCGCATAATGTAATCTTGGATCTATTTTTTTTGAGGACATGAGTTGGGTTAGTTGGAAGAATTTTCCTTTTTTTTAATTTAAATATGTTGATTGTGATTTATATTAGTTAAAAGTCATATCTCCACTAACCTACTTTCTGTACAAGTGACTACTTGAATGTAAATTTAAAATCTATAAATAAATAAATTTAAATTTTTTTTTTTTTTTTTAAAAGCGGTCAGTAGGCACCAAAAAATAATCTAATTTGAATATAAAGTTTCAACTCAAAAAAGCATTCACAAACAGTTGGGTTTTTAACATTTTCTTAAAATTCATTCTATGTTAGGCTACTTATTGTGAATGGTACATGATACACCTACTGTATGTTCATGAAACTCTTTTGTTTTTGGATTGGTTTTGTTGTAAGAGTTCCGGAGATGTTATCATGCAACATCATGAACACCAAACATAATACATTGATGTTTGGACATAATCAGGTCCTTTTACGAAGCTGCATTGCCAAGCAGCACACGCTAAATGCCGAGCTATCCATTCGGTTCCCATGGGTGGCTCAGCATTTAGCATGCGTTTAGAGTGAATCACAGTGAAGGTAATGTTGGGGCTAAAGAGTCCCTGACATCAGCAATTTAGGGCTCCTTCTACTAAGCCATGTTAGGGCTTTAACACGCGGAATAGCACACACTAAATTGCTGCGCACGCTAGACCTTAATGCCAGTATTGAGCTGGCGTTAGTTCTAGAAGCGTAGCGCGCGGTAATTTCCTGCATGCACTAAAAACGCTAGCGCATCTTAGTAAAAGGAGCCCTTAATGTTTTAATGAATGAGTTACTGTAAACATCAGTCGACACTGAGCGGTGTCAGACAGATAAACGCTATCCCTGAAGCTTTTTTGGAGTAAAATGGTAGAGTCTTCATCAAATTTTATTTTATTTATAGTCCACTAAGAAAGCCGAAGCAGCTCACAATACAACATACATAATAATAAAAATAAACTCAACTATCAAAGTAAACAAAATCAGTGACGTTGTCCTTTCCAATTTGATCTTAATCTAGTTTCCAAAGGTCATATTTTGTCATCATCTAACAATGAAGTTAAGGAGCTCATAATCAAAATGGAAATACGTTTACAATCCCGTATAAATTGGCACTTCGATGATTAATAAGACAAGTCGTCCAAGTGCTGATAACCGAAACAGGTTTTAGATGTATTTAAAAACAACTTAGGCCTCTTCAGTGCTGTTGTACGCACAGAGCTGAAAGGAGCGTTTTAGGAGGAGTGGTCAGGGTGGGATTTGGGCGGGACGTGGGATGACCTAGACTTAGTCATACTTCAAGTATAAACGAAAGTTTAACGAGGCAGCCTGGACTGAACTTGTACGTTGTGACTTAGGCGATGTAAAAACAGGTCTAAGTGCCCAGAAGATATCTAAAGTGAACAGATAACCACTGCAGACACAAAGTACAGACCCCTACACACTCCCCCAGTGATCACTGACACCCCCCACACACATACACACACACATACACAACATCATAAAAATCAGAATAAAAATGTGCATACCTGCCTCCAGAACATCAGCATCTAGCATAGGAAAGCCTAGTAGAACAACACAGAGGTAGCTTAAGTAGTCTGGGGCTATTGGTGTTGTAGACAGGTGGGTCTAGTAGATTTTGGGGGGTGTTTTGGGAGGCTCACCATGACCTATAAGGGAGTTCTGAGATGTTTGTATGGCACCCTTTTTGTGAAGTTTGCAGAAGTGCCCTGTAAGGTGCCCCACTACTTGTTGCCATGTCTGAAGGTCCAATCCATCACTTTGCTGGCCCCTCCCACGTCCAAAAGGTCTTGTTCTAGACATTTTTGACTTGGACGATTTTGGGAATGAGATATAAAGATAGATGACTTAGTGGTCTAGCTGATCAAACGGCTGGACGTATAATTAGATGATTTAAAAAAATATATATATTTTGGATGTATTTTTCGAGAATGGACTTTAGACACTGCCAACTTTGGGTGACTAGTGACTTAGGCCTAAAACGGACTTAGATGTATCTTTTGATTATGCCCTTCCAAGTGTTTTTCTAACATTTTTCATTTTTGTGGCATTGCAATGTAATGAAAATTTGCAGTGGATCATTAGTTGTACCAGTAAGAGTGAAGTTTCTGGAACCAATGATTTGATACATTACCCCAGTAAAGACACCGATTTGAATATCGGGTCTGGGTGTCTGAGGTTCCCTTATTTTGTTTACTATATACCTCAATAGTCTTCACAAATTCTCTCTATAATTTTTGATTGAGCAGATTTTGAATTGAAGTTGTCTCAATCAATAAGTTAGGAACTTACATGCATCCTTTCAGAAGAATGGCTCAGCTGCTTTGCCACCACTTATGAATGTACGTGTTCAATTACCCTTGAAAGTGACCTTTTTATGTACATTTACGCATACAAGTGGCGTTTAAATATAGAATAGTTATAGAATTTTAGTGCACATGCCTGGAACAAGTTACAGTCAGAGATGATAACAAACCAAACTGTGAAATCTATATACAGTGGTGCCTCACACAACGAACTTAATTGGTTCCAGGAGCAAGTTTGTTATGTGAAACGTTCGTTATGTGAAACGCGTTTTCCCATAGGAATACATGTAAAAAAAAATAATTCGTTCTGCAGCATAAAATATGCTAAGATGACATAAAAAAGATAATTTTTTTGTTATTATTTTTATTTAGATACATCTAAAAACATACATCTCCCTGTCCTTTTACTTCCACTATCTTCCTATCCCATCTCTATTCCCTTTTGTCCCTCTCCCCATGATCAATCATCTCACCACCTCTCTCTGCCCTCACCCTCAGGGTTCAAGATTGCTTCCACTCTTTTTCCTGTTGTTCTCTCTGCCTGTCACCCTATGATTTAGCATCCCTTCTGCCCTTGTCCAATATTTCCCCTTCTCTCCCTCCCTCTCATCCCCTGCTCCAACATGTGCTTTCAGCGGCCTTCTCCCCCCTTAAGCGTCTTTTCTTCTCCACTCCACCTTTCCTCCCTCCCTGCCTCCACCTTTGTGGCGCTTTTGCACCCGACCGACAACAGAACAGGCCCGGTCGGACAAATCTCCCTGTCCTGTAGCCGCGAATCTAAATTACCTTCTTACAGCAGCTGGATTATTGAAGCTGCTGTAAGAGGTAATTTAGATTCGCGGCTACAGGGCAGGGAGGTTTGTCGGCCGGGCCTGTTGTCGGTCGATCGGGGGACCTGACCAGCTGTGCACATTCTTCGGGGCGGACCGCCCCCTCCCCCCTCTTTCGTTCACCATTGCCTTCTTCCTACCTGCCCTGCCGCAGCCGCACACAGCCGACCGGAAGTCTTCCTGATGTCAGCGCTGACGTCGGAGGAAGGGAGGGCTTTGCTTAAGCCCTCCCTCCGACGTCAGCGCTGACATCGGGAAGATTTCCGTTCGGCTGTGTGCTGCGACAGGGCAGGTAAGGAGAAGGAGACTACCCTCGACCAACCCCGCTGCGATCCAACCCCGCAGGAACCCCGGAAGGATGCAGCTCGGGCGACTGTTGTGTGAAACGAAGTACGTTATACGGATCACGACATAAAGTTCGTTGTGCGCAGCGTCCGCTGTGCGAGGCGGCCGTTATGCGAGGCACCACTGTATATAAAATCGGAGGTATGTATGTGTGTATGTGCCGCGATCACGCAAAAACGGCTTGACTGATTTGAACGAAACTTGGTATGCAGATCCCTCACTACCTGGGATGATATGTTTGGGGGTCTCGTGGCCCACTTGCACATGTGGGCGGAGCTACAAACAGAAAATCAGATTTCACCCATTCATGTCAATGGAAAAAATGTAAAAAGCTGCCATTCTCACAGTAATTCAAAAACGGCTTGACCGATTTGAACAAAACTTGGTATGAAGGTCCCTCACTACCTGGGGTGATATGTTCTGGGGGTCTCGCGGCCCACCTGCACACGTGGGCGGAGCTACAAACAGAAAATCAGATTTTACCCATTCATGTCAATGGAAAAAATGTAAAAAGCTGCCATTCTCACAGTAATTCAAAAACGGCTTGACCGATTTGAACAAAACTTGGTATGCAGATCCCACACTACCTGGGGTGATATGTTCTGGGGGTCTCGCGGCCCACCTGCACACGTGGGCGGAGCTACAAACAGAAAATCAGATTTCACCCATTCATGTCAATGGAAAAAATGTAAAAAGCTGCCATTCTCACAGTAATTCCAACTACCTGGGGTGATATGTTCTGGGGGTCTCACGGCCCATCTGCACACATGGGCGGAGCTACAAACAGAACATCTGATTTCACCCATTCATGTCAAAGGAAAAAATGTAAAAAGCTGCCATTCTCACAGTATTTAAAAAACTGCTTGACCGATTTGAACGAAACTTGGTAGGCAGATCCCTCACTACCTGGGGTGATATGTTCTGGGGGTCTCGCGGCCCACCTGCACATGTGGGCGGAGCTACAAACAGAAAATCAGATTTCACCCATTCATGTCAATGGAAAAAATGTAAACAGCTGCCATTCTCACAGTAAATCAAAAACGGCTTGACCGATTTGAACGAAACTTGGTATGCAGATCCCTCACTACCTGGGGTGATATGTTCTGGGGGTCTCGCAGCCCACCTGCACACGTGGGCGGAGCTACAAACATAAAATCAGATTTCACCCATTCATGTCAATGGAAAAAATGTAAAAAGCTGCCATTCTCACAGTAATTCCAACTACCTGGGGTGATATGTTCTGGGGGTCTCGCGGCCCACCTGCACACGTGGGCGGAGCTACAAACAGAAAATCAGATTTCACCCATTCATGTCAATGGAAAAAATGTAAAAAACTGCCATTCTCACAGTATTTAAAAAACTGCTTGACCGATTTGAACGAAACTTGGTATGCAGATCCCTCACTACCTGGGGTGATATGTTCTGGGGGTCTCGCAGCCCACCTGCACACGTGGGCGGAGCTACAAACATAAAATCAGATTTCACCCATTCATGTCAATGGAAAAAATGTAAAAAGCTGCCATTCTCACAGTAATTCCAACTACCTGGGGTGATATGTTCTGGGGGTCTCGCGGCCCACCTGTACACGTGGGCGGAGCTACAAACAGAACATCAGATTTCACCCATTCATGTCAATGGAAAGGATGTAAAAAGCTGCCATTCTCACAGTTATTCAAAAACGGCTTGACCGATTTGAACGAAACTTGGTATGCAGATCCCTCACTACCTGGGGTGATATGTTCTGGGGGTCTCGCGGCCCACCTGCACACGTGGGCGGAGCTACAAACAGAAAATCTTATTTCACCCATTCATGTCAATGGAAAGGATGTAAAAAGCTGCCATTCTCACAGTAATTCCAACTATAAAACACTTTATATGACACTATAACCACTAGGGACATCTTTTCTATTCTACCACGGACACCATACATATAGAGTTTGTATGTTCTAACTGTGTTTGTAACTGTTTCCTTCATGCACCCCAGTTCATAATGTTATTACATTACATGAGTACTCACATATGCTGAACTAGGCACACAGGTTCCATTCTGAACCGGGAAAAAACTGCATGGAGTTTCTTTTCAACCTGAGTTTCCACATATTGAGTTGTTTAAATCAATTCTGAAACTTTTGGATGCCACTTATTCCAACAGATCTTCCTTTTCAGTTTAAGAGATTGCTAATTCCAGTGAGACTTGCATTCATTCACCACTATAAAGTATCTTTATTTGAATCCATTTACAGTGTTATTGCTATAATTAAATACCCATGCATCAGCTAGTAATTTAAATATACTTAAACAGATACAATATGCAAAGACTGGGAGAGGCAAGGTAAAAGTCTGCATGCTTATCTACTCAAAAGAGTAGAAGGTCAAAAAGGGAAAATGACTGTGGATTTGTGAAAAATTATATTACAGTTGATTTTACCTCCCAAAAAGATGAAGGCAGGCTTTAATATACAAGTCTGTGCAAAGTAGCATTTAAGGGTCAGCAGTGATAACTTTTGCTCTGTTTATTGTCACGTAAGAATAACCCTACAGCAGGCTTTTGCACTAAAACACTGTCTGATAAGGTCGGGTTTTGGTCTGTTTTTAAGACAATTTTAGAAATATCTTGAAGCTACAGTGATTTTTCATGTCCGGCCAAGTAGGAATCAAATTAATGGCCTCTTTTACAAAGCCACGCTAGCGGCTGCCATGCGGCAACATCCCCGAAGCCCTTTAAATCTCTATGGGCTTCGGGGCCGTTAGCACAGCCGCTAGCGTGGCTTTGTATAAAAGAGGCAGTAAGAGTACAGAAAAGGACATTTGCCGCACAAAGGTCGGCCCAATAAGATAAATGAGTTTTCTTTTTTGAGTACAATTAGAGGAAAAATAGTCACTGCATGATGTTACGTGCAAAGGATATTAGCAAGGTTAGCAAACAGCAACAACCTTCCGTGCTGCTTACAATGCCAACACAACTTTTCTTTCTTTCCAAAATATTTTATTAAATTGAAATATATCATTACAATTGAAATAAAAATAATAATAAAAAAATTAAATAAATACATAAATAAAATAAACATCAGGGTTGTCATAATATAATGAAAACATAAACATTAAAATCCTTTACTCCTTTATATTCAGCTAGTCTTTAAGCCCGTTACATTAACGGGTGCTAGAATATATGTTTGTCTGTCTTTCTTTATTTCTGTCTCTCTCTGCCGCTGTCTTTCTTTCTTTCTGTCTCTCTCCGTGCCCCTGTCTCTTTTTTCTTTCCTTTCTGTCTCCCTCCCTCCCACTATCTGTCTTTCTTTCTCTTCCCACTTCTTTCCAACGTCTGCTCCCCCTGTCCCTGAGACTTCCATCCAGCAGCTGTCCCTCCTCTCCCCCACACTTCCATTCAGTGTCTGTCTCCCTCTCTCACCCCTTTTATCTACTGTTCACCCTCTGTTTTGCCCCTTCCATTCACTGCCCTCTTTCCATCCAGTGTCCGCCCTCTCTCTCTCTCTGTTCCATATGATATCTCCTCCTTCCCTTCCCCCTTCCTTTTCCCTTGGTCTGGCATACCTTCCTCCTTCCCTGCATGCCCTGCCATGTCTTCTTCCCTCCAAGCCATTCTCTCCCCCTCTGCTCCCTTTCTTCCTTGAACTTCATCGGGCAGCAGCAGCATTCACAAATCATTGCTGTTGCCGGCTTCAGTTCTTCCTCTCTGGCGGGTCCTGTCTTCATGAAAACAGGAAGTAGGCAGGACCCGCCAGAGAGGAAGGCCTGAAGCCGGCAACAGAAGCAAATTTTAAATGCTGCTGCCCGAAGAAGCCAGGCCTTAACAACAAAGCTCCCTCCAGCGTTGGCAGCCGCGAGAGCGAGGTAGGGATACCGCTGGACCACTAGGTTAAAAAAAAGCACCAAAAACTTACCAATGATGGTGGCGGTGCTGGGGGGGTTTGAAAAGCCATCGGCCGTGAAGTATGCCACCTGCATACTTCACGGCCGACGGCTTTTCAGGACTTTAAAAACTTAGCAACGATGGCGGCAGTGCTGGGGAGGGTTTGAAAAGGTGCCGCGGCTCCTCTGTCGATCCCTGCTTGACATGTCTCACAACAGCAGTTTAAGTCTGGAGAGGGGATTTGTTACAGGATTTATGGCTTGTTAAAAAATTTCAGACGTTTGGACACACGATCGGGAAAGGGAGCCAGAGCCGGCAAGACCGCAGAGAGTGAGCGTTAGCCATGGACCTACGGATCACGGATCAGAGATCACAGATCACGCAGGTATGAGTGCGCATGTGCGGCTAGCGTTTTATTATATTAGATAAGCAATTCCAAATCATTTTAAATTTCTTCATATTGCTACGCTTAATTACATATATTTTCTCATATTTACTATGCCAACACGACTTTATAGCAGTTTTAAGATTTTTAGATCATCCTATTTATGTCTACTACTGGTGAGAATTGTAAGAAAGCACTAACCATTATCTTATTTAGGGGTCCTTTTACTAAGGTGCGCTAACTGATTTAGAGCGCACTAATCTTTAGCGTGCGCTAAATCAATTAGCACATGCTAAATCAGTTGGCACACGCTAAATTGGTTAGCGCATCTTAGTAAAAGGACCCCTTAATAAGATTCGGAAAGTTTCAGCACTTTGGGCTCCTTTGGCGAAGCCGCTTTAGCGGTTATAGCCCATGCAGCTTTTTAGCATGCGCTAAACCCACGCTATACGGCTAGAACTAACGCCAGCTCAATGCTAGCGTTAGCGTCTAGCGCGGCCGGCAGTTTAGCATGCGCTATTATACGCGTTAAACTGCTAACGCGGCTTTGTAAAAGGAGCCCTTTATTTTTCCAAGACTTGAATATAAATTATAATAGAACTCACCCTTAAGAGTAGACCCTATTAAATTGCACATTTAAGCTACAGAAAACTAAACCACCAGAAAACAAGAGCACAGTATGCAGTGGAGGGTCATGACCACTATTTGAAGATTAATGTTGTAAAAAACTTTCCCCCTCTTTTACAAACGCATAGCGCAGGTTTTAGCGTCGACAGCGGCACTAAGTGCTCTGATGCTCATAAGAATTCTATGAGCGCTGGAGCAGTTACCGCCGCTGCCGGCACTAAAACCCGTACTCTGCGTTCACAAAAGAGGGGGTTTATGAGGTAAGCATTCATCAAGATAAGGAACACATAAAAATATATGAAATCATTTATCCATAAGTCATTATGTGGATTTTTAGCCCTGTTAATGCTTTTATATTTATATATAACTTCGGGCCTTTTCCTGGCCATCCCGAAATCCTGCTCCACTTTTTTAAACACAGAACTTTTGGCCATATATCAATTCAAAACAGACAAAAATTATATATTATCAATAGCAGGAAATGTTGAAAACCACTTATGCAATCAGCACTGACCATTGCCCATTAAATTATAAAACATGTTAATTCAACTCTGAACAATTTATTTATTTATTTAACGCATTTATATCCTTTTTCTGCATGCATTATGGTCTCAAAGTGGCTTAGGCTTAACAATGCATTCCTTTAGATCACATAATAGATGATTATTTCAGCCCAGCAGAGCAAGCCTAGTCCTATGACTGAGAGGACAGACCAAGTTTCTATTTGGCTGTGCAGTCCCAGAGCACCTGAGCAGCAAACTGAGCAGCAGAACGTTTGTTCTTCCTGGAAACAGAAGGGAAGTAAACTCCTTGACATTCCTCCAGACTAGGATAGAATAAAAATATCTCCCCCTCCCCAAAACCCCTTTAGATCATGGTAGCTCAAGAAAAAAACCAGGTAGACACAAGATGGAAAATGAAAATGCTAACATCAGTTCTTGGGAAAGAAGGTGTAAGATTGTTGCTTTCAAGATCACTCTCACTGCAATCCCCCATGATCAGTTGTTCAAGGCAGTCAAGATTTTTATCAGGTTTTATGGACAAGAGGTCAAAATACAAATGTATGAGAATAGCTTGAACCATTTTTGCAATCAATACAGCTCTTCCCATAACTAAAAATCAACACTGGAAGAAATATTAAAAACAAATTTGACTATAATGCATTTTACCAAATTGATGCGTGTGCCTGCATCAATTCATGGTGTGCAACCGCAAATAGAATGTTTTAAATGTCATGCCAAATCTGAAATAATTGACAAATAGAACCACTTGTCGTATCATCTGTCACGTGGGATGGGAAGTCATTCACAGCCCCAGAAATATAGTATATGGGCATTATTACATTATATAACATAATTTTATTTCCTGAACTGTATGTGTAATTTCATAATTGCTCATGCCTAAAAAGTATAGAAAATGTCTGTTATTTACATAGAACTTTGCTTTTGTGACCGAGATAGTCAAAGTTTGCGATTTGCCTATTTAAAACGTGAAAATGCTGAATTTTTATCTTTTCTTTCTTATCAAGTCATGAAAAGCAACATATAAATCACATTTATTTAGATTGAGGTTATACAAAGATGAACACAGAAAATTTAGAAGTGACTAGCTTTTCCAGAGTTGCGATTAGATTGTAAGTCACTTTCATGAATCAGCCCCCAGATGTAGTCTCCCATCATGTTCTCGTTATATTGTCCTTGATAATGGCATTCAAAGTCCTCTGAGTATTTTCCCATGTTCTCCATAAAAGTCTCAAGATGAACATCAAGGACATAGACTTTGAGAGACATCCTACAGCCCATTTTATAATTCTTCACCAGATTCTCAACCATAGTTTTTGGCCTTGTGATTACCCAGGAAGCCCCGAACCACTGTGATAAAGCTGTTCCAAGCTGCTTTCTCCATCCTAGTTAGATTCTTGGGAAATTCCTTGTACTCCAGATTAGGGAAGGTACTTGAGATTAGGGAAGATATCTTGAAGGTACTTGAAGGCTGCTGAATACTGATCTAGAGCTCTGACAAACTGTTTCATTATAACTTCAATATTATATAATCCACTCAGTTGGAAGGGTGCATATACCGCTCATACATTATTATTCACTATCTTTATTTCTCAGGAAAAAAAGGCCTACCAGTGGTTCCCATTTAACATTGTTTATCCCCTCAGAGAACTCAGTTTGCTGTGGCCATTCCCACTTTTGGTAGTACACCTTTGTGTCCCTGCTGTCCCAAAGGCAGATATAGTGGGGAAACTTGGTAAAACTGCCTTGGAGACCCATTAGGAATGCCACCTTTTGAAGGTTCTGATGACCTCCCAGTTGTACTCATACTTCAAGGTGCCTAGTAAGGTCTTTATGCTGTTGAAATCCTCTTTGAGGTGCACTAAGTGAGCCAATAAAAGAGATGGGTGCTTGTTCCCATTATGGAGTAGCACAGCTTTGATGCTCTTGTATGATCTGACAATGAAGAGATGCCACTCTTTTGGGTTATAGGCAATTCCAATTGCATCAGACAGACCGGTCCCTTTGTGGCAGAAGCAGAGCCCAGCTTGATGGGTGAAGAAGGTGGAAATAACTTGGTAAAGTTTCCTGTAATCTGTGACTTGCACACTTTTATCCAACAAGTTCCACTGCTTGAGCCAAGATGTCAAAAGCTCGGCATTGGACTTGGTGAGATCAAGATCTCTTTTTTACCGCAGCAGCAAATGTGATATGCCTGTGATATTATTTGCCATATGGTAATACCCTACCACGCTTTAGTAAAAGGGCCTTTAAGTTTACTCAGCTTGGAATCAATCTGGAATATTCTGCAGAAAAGGTCAATTTCAAAATATCAATATTCTGGTCACAAAAGCAAAGTTTGAGGGGAATGATGGCCATTTTCTATACTTTTGTGGCATAGGCAATTAAGAAAGAACAATTATTACCCAGGAACAAAAAAAAGTATAATTTTGTTACATAGTATTATCAAAGCAGATGACAAAGGGAGAGCCATGGTTATTATGAACAGACTGAACTACATGAGAAGCAACGAGAAAATTATCCAAAATAACATTTTACAAGCTATCACATTCATACCCCACTGGAAAGCACCAGAAGGAGCTACACCATCTCCTGAAGATATCTCCCAGTGAAGTGTACAGATTTACTCAAAAATACCCCAGGAACCTCAACCAGGTATTTTCCACTTATTGCTACAAATGCACAGCCATTCTCAGATTCTATGCTACCAACATTCCCAGCTACCTTTGTGACACCGCTGATGTATTGAGGAAACTTCATTCTAATGGTCACCTCCCATAGCATACCATTCTGGCAGCCGCTAATGTCGAATCCCTTAACACCAATATCCTCCATAAAGATGAACTACATGCCATTGGGATCATTATTTCAGATGCTGATACAGCTGACCTGGCCACCAAACTCTGCCACTTTGTCCTCACACACAACTATTTCAAACTATAGTTTTACTATGGGCTCCTTTTACTAAGGTGCGCTAGCGTTTTTAGCGCACACAGGAAATTACCGCACACTACGCGGCTAGAACTAATGCCAGCTCAGTGCTGGCGTTAAGGTCTAGCACGTGAGGTAATGTAGCGTGCGCTATTCCGCGCATTAAAGCAGCTTAGTAAAAGGAGCCCATGTCAACATTTTCTTGACTAACAGCACTTCTTCAACTTCTACACCCTGTACTCTGCTGGCATCTTTATGTAAAACTATAGATGTAAAGCCCTGAAGAAATTTCATCATGAATCAAACAAATCCACCTCTTTATCAATATGAGCCTAGAACAATCCACACGATAGTTTCACTTTCTGGATGCAACTGTGCACTTACATAAAGGATCATACCTGAAACCTGCTGACTGCCACATACTGTATATGGTATTTATATACTTCTGGTTTCCACAACTTACCACTTATTGATTATAGCAGTGGTCTACAACCTTTTTCATGTAAAGGGCCGCAATGTAATGTAATGTAATGTAATTTATTTCTTATATACCGCTACATCCGTTAGGTTCTAAGCGGTTTACAGAAAATATACATTAAGATTAGAAATAAGAAAGGTACTTGAAAAATTCCCTTACTGTCCCGAAGGCTCACAATCTAACTAAAGTACCTGGAGGGTAATAGAGAAGTGAAAAGTAGAGTTAGAGGAAAAATAAAAATAAAATAAACATTTTAACAAGACAGCATTGATCTAAATACTTTGGAAGGTAGAAGAGAGGAGAGAAAGGAATAGAAGCAGAAGGGGGAGCCGTTGAACAGTAGAATTCTGGAGAAATTTAAATGATAGAAATAGAACAAAACAAAGACAAAAGGCAAAACAATAGATAAGATTAAAGATAAATCATAAGCTGGAAAGAAAAATAAAATAAAACTTTGTCTTCAATCCACGGTTTCAGCGTCAGTGATGAAGTGGAGCAAGTAAGTTTAGGAGGAGCGATTGACGTGAATACAATGTGAATACAAGAAAGCTCTGAAGGCCACCAAAGATTTCAGGCTTACACATACAACTTATTTTGTAAACCGCCTTGACCTGCTTGCTCAGACTAGGTATTAACTTTTAAAAATTAGTACTAATATTGATTCTATAACACTTCAAGGATATATTTTTAAAACGCCCTTTAGTTTGGATTGTCAACAGTAGAAAACTCCATGAACGAGACACTGGGTAACATACTTAAGCGATTGTTTGCAGTTCTAGTATGCAGTCAAGCGGGCAAGATTGAAATGAATGCATTTACAGGATTTGGAGAACATTTCCGCCAACTGTTTGATGGCCACAATGGAGGACTTTGGAGGCTGCATGCAGCCCTGGGGCAACACGTTGGAGACTACTGGTCTACAGCCAAGCCCTATAGTACAACCACATTTGTTCTGACAGTTTCAAAAGGGACTGCTTTGAACAAGACATCTAGATAAACTGCAACATGAAGAGAGAAAGCAGGTCATTAGAGCCAAACACTCAGGAACAATCTGTCAAAGGACCCCAAAAAAGAAAATAGCAGAATGTTCCTGAATTTTACCTACAGCTACTAGCTAAAATTATTAAAATGTATCATCAAAGATCTACAGGCCATCTTGGACAATGATCTGTAAGCCATCTTGGTATTTTTATCCTGGCACACCAACAGCCCTCTAACCTCAAATGGATACTCACTACTAGCAACCATAAACTGTACAATTGTGTCCATTCAGGAAGTAAACCTTTCCAGAAGCCTCAGATACCAACTCCATCTCCATAGTCACCCAGGCAACACTTTCATGGTACATATTTTCAACAAGTTGGCATTTATTTATTTATTTATTTATTTATGTTCAGGATTTGATTAATTGCACCTCATCAGAACAATATCAAAGAGGAGGAGGTGTAGAGGCCCAGCAAAGTAATTATAGCATAAAGTAACTACAGTTATAAATATCAAATGCAGTATGGATTACGCAACTTCAATCTCAGACTGGCATATGAGTAACAAAACAATAAAGAGATACCTGCCATTGCAGATTTCCATCAACTTTGAAAAATTATATCCAAGAGATTATTGATAATTCAGAAAAGCCTGCTCAAAGAGCTAGGATTTATACACCCTCTTAAATATTTTATAAGAAATTTCAAAACAGCAATCTACAGGCAAATAGTTCCAGAGATAGATCAGGTATCTAAATGTAGAATTGCGTGAGTAGTGTAGTCGCAGTTTAGCTTTTGCAGGAATCATTAAGAAATTAGCTTGGGAAGATGTTAAAAGGGTATAGGGAATAAAAGAGGAAAAAAAGTAGACAAGTAAGCCTGTACTGTATACTATGCATTGTGGGCCAAAATCAAAATTTTAAACTTGATTTTAAACAGCTCAATAAGTAACAGAACCACATGATCTTCTTTTAACACTGTAAAGCTGTTTAACAGTAGTTATCTGTACCAGTTGGAGCCTCTTCACTTGACACAACGAAGAACCCATCAACAAGAATTAAAATAGTCAATCAATGAATTGCCAAGGCATGCAATACAACATTGAGAGCTTTATGATCTACAGGTGATTTAAAATGTATTAAAATATATAAATTCTCTGAAGTATATAAAACACTTTAGGAAGGAATTTATCAAATGGTGTTAAGCATGTTAACGCACATTAATCACTAAAGGTGCCCACTATATTTCCTCCTTAATATCAGTCGCAAGCTGTTGCAATTATTTGAAATATATATCTGTGTCACCAACTTTCTATTTACATACAAATTTTTTGGGGGGTGGCACACCATCAGTGTAAAGCAAGATGCAATGGCAACCTTCCCTTGAGGACTCGCATCTGCTCATTTAGGACTAGATTCAGTAAATGGGACCCAAATTTGGGTGCTGAAAAAAACCCAACAAGCAATATTCTATATACAGTGCTCCAAATTGGGCGCCATTTATGGAACAGAGCTTAGCACCAGAATCCACACCCAGTTTTGGGTGCGAGGACTTACATCAACTAAAACTTGATGTAAATCTTCATCCCTAAATTAGGCACAGATCCCTGTACTGCGCACATCTGTAGTGAGTGTCCCTGATCTGCCTGCGCTCGTCTCATGGCCACACCCCCTTTTCAGATGAACACTGAAAAATTTATGGGTAGAACAGCACCTAGCAAGATGAACACGCAAATCAAAATTGTTGCCTATTAGCAACAATAATTGAATGATAGCACCCAATTATTAGTATTAACTGACCCATTACTCAAATTGCACATGCAAATTGGGTACACAAACAATTTTAAGCATCACTCACTTGAAACACACAAGTCCCCTTATTTTTTGTAATGATATTGCAGCAGCTATTTCTTAGGATTTTGTTTTCAACATATCATATAATTGTGCCCCGAAAAGCTCAAAATTTCAATTTCAAAAGCTCATAGTTGAACAGCATCCACCATTTCACTTCCTTAGCAAGCTAAACTTGTCTGTTAATCGACAAAACATATTCAGTGGTGGCATGTGGATAGAAGAGCCACGGTTCAACGAGGTAACCTATTTTGTTATCTTCTTCAGGGACCTTTTTAAGCATTCTTGCTTTTCACTCACTTTTCTAAAATCACTCGTAATTCAAATGCAGACAAATGAAAAAAAGAAATATAACTTTAAAAAAAGGGGGGGAGAGAACAATTTAGACATATTTTTGGCAATCTTTGCATTTCTCATATATTTTTCTATATTAGACAGCACAAGTATTTTCTTGCTCTATTTTAAGTAGGGATTGCTGCCTTAACAAGTATTATTCATTAGCCCCCCTCATTTTATAAAGTGCACCTAAAGTTAAGTACCTATATCGGCATGCCTAGCAGATGTAGGCATCTAACTTACCCTGTTTTTTTACTAAGCCCGACAGCGCGGGTGGATGCTTTAAATCAGGGGTAGGGAACTCCGGTCCTCAAGAGCCGTATTCCAGTCAGGTTTTCAGGATTTCCCCAATGAATATGCATTAAAAGCAGTGCATGCAAATAGATCTCATACATATTCATTGGGGAAATCCTGAAAACCCGACTGGAATACGGCTCTTGAGGACCGGAGTTCCCTACCCCTGCTTTAAATGCTCCTGCACCCATAGGGACTAAATGGGCATCAGAACATTTGCCGTGTAGCACTCGCTCCCGTGGCTTAGTAACAGGGGGCTCGAACAGAACACAATCGTGAACATTTTAAAACATGATTTAAAACATTTCTGTTTACAGATGCATTTGACCAATGAGTTGCAAAATGGAATACGAGACCCGTTGGATGCCAGTCTGAAACAGAAGTACCAAAAAAGATTTTTAACCTTTAATTTCTTAACTTTCTTGCTTTTATTAATGATATTGTATTTCCATCTTCTTTTTATTATTATTAATAGTAGTTTTTTATGGAAACCGCAGAGATGTTATTCCATTGTGATATATCATCCTTTAATTTGACAGAAGCGCTGGCCCTGCTAGCTGAGAAGATCTGTGCTGAAATTAATGGCTGCCTCTCTCAACATGGTTTCCCACCTTTGACAACTGAAAAAGCAACTACTCTTAGTGGACAGATCCAAGCGGCAGTGAGTGTGGAGAATCACTTCCATAAGTTAATAGATTCACAAATCCAGACCTTTTTAAAGAATTACCTTGCTTCGAGCTATCAAAAATCAGTTCCCGAACCTCCTGGAGGATTAGGTGCTGTTCAGAAAGAACTGGAAGACATTGCTGTCAAGTATGTCCGCCTTGTCAACTATAACAAGATGGTGTATAGTCCTTACCATGATGCAATTCTTGGAAATGTATTGAAAAAGGAAGAATCTCACTTACCTGTTCAATCAGAGGAAGTCTAATAATGTCGCTGTCTGTATACAGTCTCTTCCCTTGTAAACCGCTTAGAACTGTTTGTGGTATGGCGGTATATAAAAATAAAGTTATTATTATTATTATATGTTAAATAAACTTGGAAACTTTTTGAGTTATAGGCACCTCAAAACCTCTTACTTGGCACTAAGTGGAGTTAATTGAAAGTTAAATGCCTAACTTGACAGGTGCAATTCTACAGCAGTTAAGTGCCGAGTGCAAAGCACATAGTTAAAAGAGGGCATGATTAGGAGCAGATCTTGGGTCTGTTTTTGAATTAGGAGTGGTTGAGCGCATACATAGGATGTACCTAAATGTTAAAATGCTTAGTACCACCTAAGCATAATTCTATAATGGGCACTTAACTTTTATAGAATTACGCCTTTTAATCTGTCCAATGTAATAAAGAACACATGGGCAGATTATTCAGTACACCACCTGAGACAAATTGCAATCTGTATGTTGCTTTAACAGAAAATGTCAACCTGAATTTGGAATAGAAACATAGTTGGTTTGCCAAGCATTAATGCACTACTTACAATCCCACTCTTAAAGGGACTGATTCTATAAGCGGGCGTCCTGATTGTAGGCAGTGGTAGGCATCCTACCTCTGTCTGGCAGCCAATTGGGACACATGTTTTTAGAAAAAACCTACCCAGGGTAGGTGGCCTACACTGTAGGCGTTTTCATAGGTTTAGGGAGATGCATAGGGACATCTAAGCTTGCCCAAGGCTGGACTTGGACGTGGTTTCACCTGGAACTGGCCTTGGGTGAGTTTAAGTGGGAGAGTTCTTAGGCATCTGAGCCAATCAGAGCCTTAGGCCCCCCTTCCCGATGCATCCCAGTATGCACCGGGGAAGGAGAAGGCCCGCCATTTAGGAATGGCAGGCCATCCGGCCAGAGTGTGTGAGCATCATTCTGGCCAGACATTCGACTGAAAGGTGCGGGAGGGGGAGGGAAGGGTAGAGTTAAGGGTGGGGGGGCCTAAGCCTTGGGTGGGTATTGGAGGGTGTCAAGTTCGGGGGATCAAGTTCGGAGGAGTTCTGGATCAGGAGGGAGTGGACATCCCTCTTGCCCAGTTTTCTTCACAGGTAGGGGTTCGGGGGTACCGTCAGCAGGGAGTGGGCATCTTTCCTGCTAGCTGAGTATATGTGGGGGTTGGTTCAGGGGTTCCCTGCCACAGCCACTCAGCTGTGGGGGTTCAGGGGTTCCCTGCCACAGCCGTGATCAGCCGATGGCAAGGGATCAGGCACGATTCTCTAATCGGCGCTTGTGACATGAACACAGTTAGAGAATCGGGCCAGTTATGCAGGGCTGGGCATCTGTCCCTTAGGGCAGACACAGTTCTGCATAGGACACCAGTGTGCAATTCTCAGCCACTTCTTATGCAGTTGCAGTAACTAGTATCCTATACAGAATTTTCCCCAAAATGTCCTGGTGTGCCCACCCCAATCTCTTTTTGGAGTGGTATATTGATAAGAGCAACAGCCTCAGCACCCTGAGGTTGTGGGTTCAGATCCCACGCTGCTTCTTGTGATCCTGAGCAAGTCACTTAACCTCTGCCCCCCCCCCCCCATTGCCCCAGGTACATTAGGCAGATGGTGAACCTGCCGGGACAGACAGGGAAAATGTTTGAGTACCTGATTATAAACCGCTTAGATAACTTTGATAGGCGGTATATAAACACCTAAAATAAATAAATTAATTAATTAATTAATAAATATTAAAAGAAATAGTTCTCCCATATTTCTGCCCCTGGTATATGCAGCTGTGGATGTATATGCAAATTGTTCATTTCCTTGACACACACCCCCCTTTAACTTGTAATTGTGAGCTAAATAATGTCTACATATGTCCTTGTTATGATTTTTTTTCTTCTTATTTCTGTTTCTGTTTCAATTTATCTAATCATAATTTCCATAAATAAAAAATATAAAAAATTATTTTAAATTTGGGGGTTTTGTGAGTGTGGTACAAATACCTGCCTTGTGGTGAGATAATGTATGTGCTTTCTGTATCATTACTATTACTATTCATTATTTCTAGAGCACTACCAAATGTACGCAGTACTGTATAGAGGTACGAAGGAGATGGTGCCTGCTCAAATGAATTTACAATCTAAACAATCAAGACATACAGGATGCCAGGGGTAGGGGGTTACAGTTTAAGGGGTATGGTTGAAGTTGCTGGCTAGGCTGGTGAGCAGAGGGGAGCAAGATTATGAGTTGAAGGTTCCAGTAAAGTCATTATCATGTATCATTACTGTACAGTGATACCTTGGAATCCGAACTTAATCCATTCCAGAACCCCGTTCGAATTCCAAAGCGTTTGAGTTCCAAGACAATATTTCCCATTGAAAATAATAGAAACTGGATTAATCCGTTCCTGGGTCCCACAAACTCAAATTTTAACAGTAAATACACTTTTTTTTAAGGTAAAATATTAACAAATATTCCAAAGCAGCATTCAGATTCTGGGGCAGAAACACACACATACAATGTACAAGGTGTTCAGATTCCAAAGCAGAGTTTGGATTCTGGGGCAAAATTTACTAGAAAAAAGTTTGGATTCCGAAGCGTTTGAGTTCTGGGGCGTTCGGATTCTGAGGTACCACTGTATATCTATCCCCCTCTTTACTAAGGGCTCCTTTTATCAAGGTGCGCTACGGGGGTTAGTTCGTCAGATATTTAATCACGCGCTAACCCCTGCGGCAAGCCAAAAAACTAACACCTCCTCAATGGAGGCGTTAGCGACTAGCACGGCAGGCGGTTGAACGCGCAGTATTCCACACGTTAACCGCCTACCGCACCTTGGTAAAAGAAGCCCTAAGTCATGGTAGAGGTTTCTACCATGGCCTGGAGCGCTAAATGCTCCAACGCTGCTTTGAATTCTACAGTATGAACATTGCAGCATTCTGTTTATTATTTTAATCTGTATTATTTAATTTCTATCATGTTATCATGTTTATTCATTAATCATTATTTTTAAAAATCAGATTTATCTACATTGGAATAACAGTTTGGTACTTGTTGACTTCATGCTTGTAACATCCCTGAGATATATATACTTTTTTACACAGCTTTGTTGGGTCAGTTAATAAAGGATTTTTATTTGAGCCTGTGGTTTCATCTATGTTTTTGTCCATTTCTTCTGGGTTCCAACATTTGCACATAGCCATTGGTCCAAAAAAAAAAAAAAAAATGGAAAATCAGCCATCATACTGCTGCAGTAAAAATGTGTTAAATTTCTTTCAGTTTCACAACTTTTTCTGGTAAGTACCAATGAAGCAAACACGCTCCATCTGCAGAATCAACATGCTCTATCGCTGTCTAGAAGAAGGTCTGAATGTCAGCATCGGTGACTAAAGAAAGCATGACATCTTCCCTGAACCCCCTTTGCAACTCATGCCTTAATTGAAGATTCTATCATGTCTTGCATGGACATGAGTGGTCTTATATTCTTTCACAACTGCTTCCACGGCTCTGTGTATATGAATGTGTATGTAAAATTCAATATCTGTCTTTGACTGTACAAAAACTCCAGTTACATATTTCTTTGACAGTACATTACAAGGTTTTTTTTGTTTTGTTTTTAACTGGAATGGAAAACCCTCTTGCACAGCTGCCACCCTCTTTCACGTCAGTTAGCAAAGTCTACTGTTGACCAGGACTTCAGCAGCAAGCTTGAGGTGGTGGAATAAATAAAACTTTACTGACCCTCGACTATAGTACTGGCAATAATCCAATCTCAGTGAATGTGCAGATTCCAGCATGTAAAAGAGCACAGGGAAGGGAAACAGCCAGCTGCGAAGACAAGGGGGGTTCCACATTTGCACTAGAATAAACCTTCTTAAAGAAACCTCACCAGAACAGCCAACTATTCAACCTTTAACTTTTGAGATTTGGCAAAGTATCACAAGTGATATTCCATCCAAATTATTCTAGCTATCAACATCAACCAAACAGAAAATGTTCAAGTTGTTAATCAGGATCTTTGTTTTATCAGGAATTAAAAGAAAAAAAAAAAAACACACCCAAAAACACCTTTCTGTGAAGAAATAACATGAAAATAGAAGAGAAAAAGGTTAGCAATACTTGTATAATATATGACTCAGGATCGAGCATGTAACGTAACTGTTTATGCCAAAGCTCCTTGTTAATGTGGTTCACCTAAGTAGGTAGCTTTGATCTTTCTCCTGTCCATAACAACGCATAACAAGAGCAGGTGGCCTCAATTCTATGAAAACTAGAATTGTGCAAAACTGTAAACTGAGGTAAATTACCTCAGCACTTCCACATAATCCTCTTCTCTTCCCCTACCACACTCACCCAACAATTACTCAGTTCTTCATTCTCTTTCCCTCCCCCGGTCTGAGGAAAAAAAAGCTGTCAGACCCTTGCTGGAAATTTTGCCATCTATTCCTCTGTTTTACTATCCGAGTGCCAAAAATAACTTTGGGCCTGATACCTGAGTCACTCTGAAACTCATCAACAGTTCTGAACATTCCTTAAATATTAAAACTCCAGTTTTTACTTAGTGTAACACACGGTCCTACAGTTTCTCCCTCCTGCACAGGTAAAAGCAAATGGTTTCTGTTTTAGGGTTCCTTATTGGCCAGTGAGGTAAATGTTCCGACATTCATAGAATTCCTATGAGTGTCAGAGCATTTACCTCTTTGTCCTGCGCTAAAAACCTCTAGTGCCATTTAGTGAAACTCTGCATTAGACATTTTCATATTGCTCTGAGACCAAATCAGTATTGAAATGCAAACAAACTTCCTACTACCCTGACTGAGGAAAAGAATGAGTGTTCGGGGGATTACTTTGGAACCTATTTACTAAGCTATGTTAGGTGCTAATGTGTCCCTAGTGCAGCTTAAACTCACATACTGTGGGACACACTCAGGTATCCTTCAGTAAGTGTCATTTTAGCATGGACAAATCCATGTGCTGCAAAATTTGTCTTTTTTTATTTTTTTTTTTAGGAGGGCTGTGTCAAGGAACATTTGGATAAATTCCTGGAGAAAAAGCCCATAGTCTGCTATTGAGACAGATATGTGGGAAGCCACTGCTTGCCCTGGGACCGGTAGCATGGAATGTTGCTACCATTTGGTTTTTTGCCAGGTAATTGTGTCCTGGATTGGCCACCATGAAAACGAGATACAGAGCTATTTGAACCATTGTTCTGACCCAATAAGGCTATTCTTATTAGGGGGAGAGGATGGTGCAATGGTTAAAGCTACAGCCTCAGCACCCTGAGATTGTGGATTCAAACCGTGGATTCAAACCTATGCTGCTCATTGTGACCCTGGGTAAGTCACTTAATCCCTCCACTGCCCCAGATACATTAGATAGATTGTGAGCCCACCAGGTCAAACAGAGAAAAATGTTTGAATATCTAAATAAATTCACTTAAACTATTCTAGGTTCCCCGGGGAGAACAGTATAGAAATTTGAATAAATAAATAAAAAGACTTTGGCGCTCAATGAAAGGGACACTAAGATTATGCATAGACTTCAAATCCTTTTAAAAATTGCTAAAGACCAGACTATTTGTGAGGGCTTTTCTTGACCGTTCTGAAACCAATAGATAATAGGGCATGAATATATGATTTGGATATGAGATGATGGTTCTTAAGTATTTTTACCTGATAATGTATAAATCGCTATGTAATGTCTGTTATTTTTATGTATGTACCAACTGTTACCCGCTTAGTAGATAAGCGAGATAGACATTTTTTAAATAAATAAATTATGTAATCAGCTATCACAGCAACATTAGCATGCTCTACCTGGTTAGCACAGAATTACCACCAAAAGTTTGGCGCTGGCAGGTGCCTAGATCACACCTAACAGCGCCTAACTTAAGTGTTTTAATTTATTTTAAGTGGTGCAATAATTGGTTGCACCATTAAAAACCAATTACAAATTCTTTTTTTTTTTTAAATGAGGTGCCGCTAAGTGCTCTCCAGGACCAGCGCCTGGGTCCGCGGCACCTAGTGACACCAAAGCCACGAATTGGTCATGTTTAGGGGTGGCACTAGATTTCAGCATCACAAGGCACTGCCTGCTGTGATTCTGCAAGAACCCTAGGCACTGGCAATATAGACCTATAAAACCTTAGCCTACCTTTCTGGTGCCTAGGATCCTTGCTAGCCATGATTCTGTAAGCAGTGCCTGTCCATGATTGACACTCAGTACGTGCCTCCCACAGAATCAGTCACTCATTCCCTCCATTGCCCCAGTTACCATAGTTAGATTGTGAGCTTACTGGGAAAGATAGGGAAAATACGTAAGAGTAACATAACTATTCGGTGTATTGTAAACCATTTGAGGTGAATCTCTTCATGAAAAGGCAATAAATAACTCATAGACATTAATATGAAAAATCAGCCATTTTATAGCTGCAACAAAAATGGCCTTCCTCATAGAGCGTGGGAAAAGCCTGTGCAAGGACACGCTAAGGCCACTTTTTTTGCTACAGCTTAGTAAAAGGGCAACTCAGGTCCTCTTTTATCAAACTGCATTAGGGTTTTTTATCGCTGTGGCAAAAGCTCCGATGCGCATAGAATTCCTATGAGCATCAGAGATTTTACTGCAGTGACTTGCGATTTTAAAAAAAAAAAACTTTAACACAGCTTGATAAAAAAGGCCTTAGTTGGGTAAAGCGCCTGTTTAGGGTTGACTTTGTGCAGTCAGCTATGTCTGTTTTGTAGCTAGAAACTAAAGATAGTAAATTTCAAAATCCCTTGAAAACTTGGTTCGTTTTTGCTGATTCCTGAGTGAATGTGAGTTATGAGTTTTTGCGTTAGATTGTCCATTGTCTTCTGAAATGAACTGTTATGAATATGGGTAGACTGGAGTGTCTTGAACCTTTTTAATAACTGAATAGAATTTTATTTTTGTTATAATCTGCCTTAGACTTTCCGTGAGGGAAAGTGGAATAGATTTGCAAATGCCATTCAGAAATTACATTTATATTAGAATGATGAGCAAAATAAACCATCCATACATAATGGCAGAATGTAAGATAATTTCCATCAATGTCAACTAAGAGAAAACATCCCTATGAATTAAACATATTCGTACAAAGGGGCAGCTAAGAAGTCATATCTCTAGATATGCATCAATATGGCTGTACTGGGTACTATAAGCAGTAGGGATGGGCTGTTGTTTGCAACAACATGGGAACTGTCAACAACATATATCATGTCATTACATATCATCAAGAAATGAAAATGGGCAGAAAGAACATGGCATTTTGTGTGTGTGTGTAGGGGGGAGGTTGTTTGCTGTCTATGCAAAGAGGGCACACCCATTCAGAAAGAGTATGCATTCTTTACTGATGGTGCATGCATACATGAACTGTGACACATGTGCTTTCCATTACACATGCATGAACCACTAGGAAAGAATGTGTCTTTTTTGTAAATTGTGCAAACTCTTTACAAGGAAGGTGCACCAGTTCAAAAGAGAGTGTACTCCGAATGATACTGCAACTGTAGGGGTGATTCCTGCATCACACCTAAGGTTAGGCCTCACTCATATCAAGCAAGCCTGAACCATCTTTCCTGCATGAACCATCTCTGCCTGATGCATTCTGGATGTGTTTACAAGAACTCTGTGTTTCAGTCAAGGACAAGGAGTCCACTCTAACTTGTCCAGCTCCTGTGAAACCTGGAGGAGTTATGAACTATATTATGATCTATGTTTTGTGCTTATCATCTATGGCGCCTTTCAAGACCTCTGCACAAGAAAAGACTATTCATTCTTGCTGTTCTGCTTGGATTGGTCCTGGAGGGTCATCTGACATGACCTAAGGAGAAAGGTGTTTGCGAGGATTTAGACTATGTTTGGATGTGAGGGAACTTGGATGTAAACTTAGGTTTCTCTGTACACCACACTGTGACAATAAGACCTGATAAAAGTTGCCTCTTGTGACCTGCTCTCGTATGAGTAAAGATGCAGAACTGTCTTTTAAACAGATCTGGTTTCTATCGCAAAAGGAACTCTAGCTAATATATATTACAGCTCTTCCAGTGTCTGACCAGAAGTTCTATCATCTGCTAAGCTGAGGAATAAGAAGGATTCCATCTCCCAGATCTGCTGAGGCATAATCTAAAGGGTGAGAAAAGGAATTATCTCTTCTCTTTGCTGGGCTAGATAGAATTGTATTGGTTATGGATAGGAATGTTAGGTCCCCTTAGTGATAAGCTATAATAGATTGCTGCTATTATCAGGACTTAGTATTGTAAGGAATTACTTTGTGTGTAAGAATTAGTCCTATTTACTAATTTACTTAGTGATTACTGTGTAATAATTGTGTGCTCAAATATATGTATGTATTCAGATATATTGTGAACAATAATTAGTGAATATATATATTTTTATATTTATAATAAAATATTTCACATAGCTTCGGTCTCTCTGTATTCATATAAGTTGGCATAAATCTGAATCTGTGATTGCAGTTATGGGATATCCTAGAAACAAGATGTGCATGTGACTTGTTTATGTTGCACTAATTAGTTATACCCATAAATCTGCCTACACACCAGGGACAATAATGGAGACTAAACAAACCAAGCTAAAATGAAAAGTACTGCAGACAACATGAGAAAGAAAATGAAACAAGCATTTTTGGACTGACCATCCTTAGTAAGCAACGGGAGACGTTTTCTATCAATCTTTTAAGCTACGCATTATCTAGGAGACACTGACAGCATATGCATGCCAAGTGTGAAGAATTTCGGTCAAGTCAATTCACTTTTATTTAATATACCTCAAATCACAACAGCTAAGCAGTTCAACAAGAATAAAATCAATGAGATCAGCAGGGGAACAAAAGGAGAGATAATACAAGAACCCCCGTCTGAAGAATCTGAAATGCAAGAATAATAAATGTATGACTAATATGAAAAGAACCAGATAACCAGTGTTTAATTAAGAGGAAGGGGTTGTGGTGTAGTGAGGGGAGCTGGTGTCCAGTAAATGCAATCCTCCCTGGCTTGAGCCTGCCTTCTGATCTTACTTCCTGGTTCCACAAACGGGAAATTAGAGCAGAGGAAGGGCTTCGGGATATCATGAGCAGTGGAGAGGAGTTCTTGTTCACTGCTGGTGAAGAAAAGAAGACTTTAAGTGGTATGGGAGAAGAGACCCACCCACTCCGTTGCAAAGGGGGTGGGAGGAGAGGATAGGTGCCAGCACCCCTGCCAAGATGACACTTGGGGCACTACACCCCTTCTCCACTATGCCACTGAAAGGGGGAAACACTTTCAAATTTTTTTAGCACCAATTATACATTTCACTGCGGTGCTTTGAATTACACTTCTCCCTTCGTATTCGCTGTGATAGGGGATTAACAGATCCGCAAATACAGAAAAACTGCAAATAACTTTTTCATTTGTTATTCGCTGTTTTTTACTTAAAAACCATCATGAATATGGTGAAACCGTGAATAACATGGTGGGAGACCTGGCCTGTTCCTAAAGGAGAGGCAAAACACAGTGAAGAAAGTGCTGGGAATCAACGATTTTCTCTATGCAAGCTGACGTAATTTGGGGGAAGGAGCCAGCAAGCTAAAAACCGTGAATAATCGAAACCATGATTGCTGAAACCGCGGATACGGAGGGAGAAGTGTAATTGTAAACAGTGAATCTGGTATAGAGTACTACTTTGAATGACAGAATTACAGTACCAGGGGCCGCTGAAAAATTCTCAGTTCAGCTGAGAAGAGAATGATGTGGAGCCATGAAACCTGCAAGTTATTCCACACTTTTCTTGACGCTTTTTGTTTCAATGATATGAAATGAAACTTGGTGTCAAGAAAAGTGTGGAATAACTTGCAAGTTTCATGGCTCCACATCATTCTCTTCCTGGTTGGACTGAGAACTTTTCAGCAGCCCCTCGTAATCAAGCTGTGAGATAATTAAAGAATGAACTCGACTGATCTTAATCAAGATTATTTTCTTGCCCCTATAAGGACAACCCCCAATAGTGTTTCCACCTTCCATGTTTTTCTGTCCTGTAACTATTGCAGTTCTTTCCCCCACCCCATACCTTAATCTGAGTGTTTGTTCAAGTTGTGTTAGTGTTGTGTTCAAATATGCTGTATGTATAATTCCCAATTTTAAGGCATTGTACAACACTTAGAAATCTGATAAGCTATCAAATCAAAATTTTAATAAACTTGAAACTTGACCTAGAAGATGGAGAGAGGAAGTTTTGAAATATGACCGAGCAAGTTGAAGGTGTGCATTATGAAAAATCATTTCTTGACCTACAGCTGAGATGTGTTCAGAGAAAGTTAAATGATCACCTACAGTCATTCCTGGAATCTTAATGGAGTTGCTGGGTTTTTTTTTGTTGTTTTGTTAGGGGGGGGGACAGAATTTGCACACCATCAAATAGTAGAAAAGTGACAAAGACAATGATCCACTTTGGGAGAAAAATAAAGCAATTGTTTTAGATGGATTGACTTTAAGTTTATTCTGCGCTATCCAGTCAGAAACTGTTGAGAGCTTATCAGAAATGACACCAAATTCCTGTGCAGAATGATTTTCAAAAAGAAATGAGTTGTGATTATCAGCTGCATAAATCATACAGAATGTTATCTCCACCGTTTGTAATAAGAGAGCAAGTGGAGGTAGAAAAATATTTAAAAGAACAGGGCCAAGCACTCAAACCTGAGGAACACCACATGTGAGATAGTGTCTATCAGAAAGAGAAGAAAATCAACCGACTCGAAAAGATCTCCTGTATAATTAAGACCTAAATATTTACACTGCACAAAGAAGGGTTGTTTCTGTGCAGTGTGAGGTGTAGGCACTTGACAACTATTACTAAAGGAACAATTCAGTAATTTGGTACCATTAAGTAGACACCACAACACTGTTCCCTCTGAGTGGGAGCCCTCCAACTGCAACTCCAACAGTGTGGGGGGGGGGAGGGGGAGGGGGACACAGTATGTCAATATTGTATTTTTCAGTCACTAGGGGCAGGCAAGTTCCCTGGAGTCCTGCATAGTTGGCCTGGATCTCATTATTGAAAATATGATAGTAAAACAGCCCCCCCTCCCCCCGCAGGCAGGACTGCAAATGAAACACTAGAAACATGACGGCAGAAAAAGGCCAAATGGGCCATCCAGTCTACCCATACAGAGGAACCATTATCTCTTCCTCTCTAGAAGAGATCCCATATGCCTATCCTACGCTTTCTTGAATTCAGACACAGTCTCCATCTCCATCATCTCTTCCGAGAGACTGTTCTACCCTTTCTGTTAAAAAAAAGTATTTCCTTAGATTACTCCAGAGCCTATCACCTCTTAACTTCATCCTATGCTCTCTCATTCCAGACTCGATTCATGCGCATTTAGGTATTCATGCGCATTTACGCCACGTAGGTATTTAAATGTCTCTATCATATCTCCCCTCTCCCACCCAAAGTATACAGATTGAGATCTTTAAGTCTGTCTCCATACGCCTTATGACGAAGACCACACACCGTTTTAGTAGCCTTCCTCTGGACCCACTTTTGCTCAGTTTAGAGGGAACAATGCTCCACAATGGTGTAGGCTTAGCATCAATTCTATAATGGCACTTAAGCACGATAGAGTACACTTAAGCATGATAGAGTACAAGTGCAAACCCACAGTTAGGTGTAATTAAGTTAGGTCAATGGCTGGTGTATGTAGACATTCGTTCATGCACTAAGCAATGTGTGCAACTAACATTATATAAGCTGGGAGTATTGTTTGGCGACATGCTCCATTTATATGTATGCCCCCTTGTAGAATAGTGCCTAGAGCTTAAAGGCATGTCACTGATGATTATTAGCACCCACGACCTGTGCAAATAGAAACATAGAAACATAGAAAATGGTGGCAGAAAAGGGCCATAGCCCATCGAGTCTGCCCATTCCAAGTGCCCGCCCCCTGAATTTACTCCCCTAAAGATCCCACATGAGCATCCCATTTTCTCTTAAAATCCGTCACACTGCTTGCCTCAATCACCTGCAGTGGGAGCCTGTTCCAATGATCCACCACTCTTTCGGTGAAGAAGTACTTTCTGGAGTCGCTATGAAACTTCCCTCCCCTGATTTTCACCGGGTGCCCTCTGGTGGTCGAGGGTCCCACGAGACAGAAGATATCATCTTCCAACTCGATGCGACCCGTGATGTACTTGAACGTTTCAATCATGTCTCCCCTCTCTCTTCGCTCTTCAAGTGAGTACAGCCGCAATTCTTTTAGTCTTTCTTCGTATGTCAGATCCTTGAGTCCCAAGACCATCCTGGTGGCCATTCGCTGAACCGACTCGATCCTCAGTATGTCCTTACAGTAGTGTGGTCTCCAGAATTGGACACAGTACTCCAAGTGAGGCCGCACCATGGATCTGTATAACGGCATGATGACTTCAGGTCTCCTGCTGACAAAACCTCTACGGATACAACCCATCATTTGTCTTGCCTTGGAGGAAGACATACTTCTAGGCATTCATTTATAGAATTGCCCTGTAAACCTCTAACAGCAATTGCATGTGCACGTGCCAGAAAGCTGGCCTCTGAAAGAGAGAAAACCTCAGAGAATATCATCACTCTGACAAATTTGCAACATGCAGGGCCAAGTGCACCAATGGGTTTTCCTTTTTAAAATGAAATGAAGGAAAAGAGCTAATGCGACACGGGGACAAATTTTTCCCCCGTCCCCATGGGAACTCATTTTCTAGTCCTGGCGAGTTCTTTTCCTGTCCCTGCCCCAGCAAGCTCTGTCCGCATCTGCACAAGCCTCAAACACTTTAAAATGGTGGTTAAGGCAGAGCTTACAGGAATGGGACAAGGACGACAGCAAAACTCAAGGGGACGGGATGGGGAAATTGGGGGGGGGGGGGGGTCCTGTGGGGTTGGGGACATATTTGTCCCCCTGTCATTCTGTACATCTGACCCTATATCATGTACTCTGTATGCCTCTGCTACTTTGACTTTCTATTGGTAGCACACCAGGTGGGTACCTGCCTCTTCCAAAGTCATACCACACATAAAACTAGCAACAGAAGAACCCAATTTCAAGTGAGAATATTAATCACATGTGCCCACAGTGTTTGCAACATGTGTGGAAAAAGTGTAGCTTCTTTAGCAAACAGTTAAGTGTTTTTCTGCTTGTATACAAGTCTTGCTTTTAACAGAACTGCCAGAGACATGCCTCACATAGTCTGATAAAATTAGACCAACATGACTTGCCTCACTAACAAATACGATTACTATGTGCTGCAATATTTCGCTGGAAGATTGCTAGAAAGAAAATTATAGCTACTACTCAGTATTCCAAAATGCACGAATGCCTGCTTTCAGGCCAGATTATATTGCAAATTTAACATCCACTTTAAATAAAATCTTCTAGACAGGTCTCCGATAATTTTGGGCTACTCTGGAAGCAGCCACAAACATGTGCCAAGAAATTAATAAATTGCATTCTTCTCTGTGGTTCGGATTTATCTTTATTAAGCTCTGATCTCACAAACCAAACCTTTTTCACAAACACATGCAATCTGTTGAAATCAATGAAATCTACTGCAGAGCTTGGGACACAGTTTCTGGCCTTAAGCTGCTGCAAGAATTCCACCTGCTCTCCTTATTACAGACTTTTCAAATTAAAGAGAAATTTTAAAGAGCTGCCTAATGAATGGTACATTATGTTTTCTCTACGGGCATAGAAACAGAAGAGTCAGATTTTCAGGAAATCCGCACTGCAAACATAAGCCTATCTTGTATACAAACAGAACAAAACCCATTACAGCTTATAGTACTGGATCAGTTTTCATGCACAGAATGCCCATAATGGTGAACAGTTAAGAACATAAGAGTTGCCCTACTGGGAGGGACTGAAGGTCCACCAAGCCCAGTATCCTGTTTCCAACAGTAGCCAACCCAGGTCACAAGTATGTGGCAAAATCCCAAGGAGTAAAACAGATTTTATGCTGCTTATACTAGGAATAAGCAATGGATGTCCCCAAGTCCTACTTAATAACAGCTTAATAAACCCTTTTTTTAAAACCCTGCTAAGCTAACTGCTTTCACCACATTCTCTGGCAAAAAAAATTCCAAACTGTCAATTATTTCATCCAAAGAAGCAGAAACATATAATAAACAAGGTGGGATGTAAAGTAATATCCTGATCAATAAAGAAAATTGTATTATTCTTTTTTAAATGTGTGGCCTGTTATTTCAAAAGATCAAAGTGGATGCCAAATAATATACATACTACATGTAAAATATTCATTAAAAACATTAGAACAAAATAAAACGCAAACATCATACATCAGATCTGTTTGAACATGATTAATCAGAAGAGTTTTCTTATTTGTTCACATGCAGTTCAGTATGTCTTAGGGTAGAATTATTTCTGAGTTCCTTATATTGTACACTACTATTACAACAGCATTTGGCATTAAGCAACAAGTGAAAAAGAACACAGAATAAGCATAAACAGAAAGTCCTCATGCAATCCTGAAATCAATAAATAAAATGTTCAAATTAGAATTGCAACTTTGCAAATATGTGAAAATATCAGCAGTTATGCTTGTCTAAAAAAGGATTAGGGGGAAGATTAGGAAAGACTTTTTCCTATACTGCAGGAAAACATTTAAGTGACAGCAACAGTTCCATGATACTAATACATCACAAAATGCACCACCAGACACAAAAAACAGTCAGCTTATAGACTTACGAAGCTCAGGAAATCTGCAGCTTTACTGGTCTGGTTAAAGTCTCATCTCCACCCAATTACTCTTCCAGTTTCCACTTCAGTTTTACTTTTAGACCCTACAGCAAGAGTGTCCAAGCACAGTCCCTGATGGCTACAAATAGGTCAGGCTTTCACCGTGCCCCTAATAAAAATGTCTGGGATGGATTTGCATACAGTGGAGGAAATATGCTAGCAAATATAGCTCATGCATATTCATTAGGTATATCCTGAAAACCCAACCTGTTTACAGCACTCCAGAACAGACCTTGAGCTCCCTGCCATATAGTATGGGCAAAAGCTGGCATTTGGATCAGGAAACCTCTCTATTCAATGGAGAGCAATGATCCTCACTGCCTTACAACACTGTCACCTGAGTGCCAAAAGAGGCGGCCATGCAAACCCTCACTATTTTTCTCAATGGTCCAAGCACCCACAACAGAAGCAGTCAAATTTTATTAAAATATGGAAAAGATTTTTAACAAGTCAAAATATTGAACATTATATAAATGCGACCAGTCATTTTTGATTTGCTCTTGCTGGCCTATTATTTCTTGTCATTCAGCTGCCAAATGGGATTGTGTAGTAAAACAAGAAGGAAAAAGAACAAGGCCAAAAAGGTACTTTACAAAAACTTCCGTTGGAATTCTTCCTCAGAATTAACTATAAAATCACCACTTCTTGACCAAACGAACAATGTGCTAAACAGCTATAACTAAACAAAATGGTACTTGTGCTTGGTTTTTAGAAAAAAACCCAAAATACTTCTTTCACCACATCACTCAGAGGTTGCACCATTCAAAGGACGATTGGTTCTTTCCAATGTCAAATGCAGGTAGAAAACAGTGTTTACTTCATAAACTAATAACGGGTGTGGCCTGCACTTTGGACACATATACTGTATATGTGTGTGTGGCGGGGTGAGGGTGGGGGGAGGTCATCCAGAATATAACTTCTGAAACTAGTCTGATCATTTTGAGACCAGAAGACTTGCTAGCCAAATGTAATACTCCAAATGACAGCCGACATTTAATGTGGACAAATGCAAAGTGATGCCCATTGGGAAGAATAACCTAAATCATAGTTACCAGATGTTAGGGTCCATCTTGGGAGTCAGTGCCCAAGATAAAGATCTGGGTATCATTGTAGACAATATGCTGAAACCATCCACCCGATGTGTAACAGTGGCCAAAAAAATCAAACAAGACGCTAGGAATTATTAAAAATGGGATCATTAACAAGACTAAGGGCTCCTTTTACTAAGGTGCGCTAGAGTTTTTAGCGCGCGCTGAAGATTAGCGCACGCAAACCCCGCACTAAACGGAAAATACTGACGCAAGCTCTATGGAGGCGTTAGCGTCTAGCGCGCGCGCTAAAAAAGCTATTGCAGCTTAGTAAAAGGAGCCCCAAGGCTCTTCAGCTTTGAAAAGACACAGCTGAGGGGAGATATTTGATTGAAGTCTACAAGATCCTGAGTGGTGCAGAATAGGTACAAGTGGATCAATATTTTTTTACTCAATCTAAAAATTACAAAGACTAGTGGACACTCAGTAAAATTACAGGGAAATACTTGTAAAACCAACAGGAGGAAATATTTTTTCACTCAGAGGATAGTTAAGCTCTGGAACACATTGCCAGAGGATGTGATAAGAATGGTTAACGTAGGTGGTTTTAAAAAAGGTTTGGACAAGTTCCTGGAAGAAAAGTCCATAGTCTGCTAATGAGACAGACAGGGGGAAGCCACTGCTTGCCCTGTATTGGCAGCATGGAATGTTGCTACTATTTCGGTTTGCAGACCGTTGGTCACAGGATAGAAGTTTTCCAATAAGTATTTCTTCAAGTACTGATCATATTTCTTCAATCTGATTAATTCGGAAGAAGAGGCAGCCATTTCTTACAAATCCCCCGAGGAAGATCCATGCAGGATTGAAACGCCATCACCAACAGGCATCGGGAGTTTATATTCAATATTCCAGCACTGGTGGTGGCTGGTTCCACCCAAGATATGTGTTGCCTTCTTTCTTAAAGGATATTCTATTCATTTAAATTTTTTTAAAAGGGTTTTGCATATATAACACACAAGAAAAAGTTTTTTTTGCATTTTTTTGCACTAGTGGATAATCAATTTAGATGGTGGGAAGGAGGGGTAGAGCATAGATGATTATAACATCAAATTCAGGATGCGGACCTGGAATGATATCTAGATCATAGGAGGTCCTATGATCTGATTCATCTAATATGTTATGAAATGCTCACCTCCAACCCCGAGTAAGAAATTCACATAGAACTCTTAGTTGGAAACGTCATTCAATTGATAGAAAATGACCTTTTGATAAATTTTGTTAAAATCTGTGTGAAACAGTATAAAAGTAGTAGCTATTTTTTTAGCACCTCTGAGAACCTTTAAAGTTTTGGCATATAGAGGTCCTTGTAAACATCATGTTATCCATTTTCTCTATACAGCTTATATTGGGTAAGATAGAATTTTAGGTCTAATCTTTTCACTATTTCGGTTTTTGCCAGGTACTTGTGACCTGGATTGGCCACCATGAAGATGGGATACTGGGCTAGATGGACCATTGGTCTGACCCAGGAAGGCTATTCTTATATTCTTAACAGGTTCAGCTGCTTTTTGGCCTGTACCTAAAATTTATCAGTATAATATTGACTATGTTCACAAAGTCCTTCACTGTGCAATCCATAAAATTGAAAGAGATACAGATTCCTTGTCTCTTAAGCTCATAGCTCTGAGGGGGTGCTCCAAAACTGTAAGTTTACCACAGGACCCTGGTATGATCTTATGAGTGAAATACTTTACTATCAATTATTTATAGTCCCTTTCCATTTAAACTGGCTGCATCCTCTTTACTAGTTTTTTTTAAGCATGCCAGAGGATTGACAGTGATTAATGGTTTGAAAAAAAAAAAAAAAAAAAAGAACTGCAAGGAAAGAAAGGTTCCCTCAAAATGTCTTAAAGCCACAAATGTACATCACCAAGTCGAAATCCTCCAAGAAACCACAGCTGGAACTACAGGCTGGCGCCAAAAATGTGATTCTGAAAGACAAGCACCTAATGCGAGCTAAAACAATCACTAACTGAATTTCCCTGACTTCACAGAGCCTGGACAGAGAATCTCAAAATGTCCTTCGACTTGAACAGCAACAAGGCCTATAATCTGGGCTTATTAAGAGTCCGCGGCAGAGCTGAGCGTTTCAAATAACAAACTGTTCTATTATGTTTTGAAGCTGGGAGATCAATTAGCACTTTTCAAAGGCATGAAGGTTACAGCAGGACAAATTTACACTATATCTCATTTACCCCCTTCCCCCACACTTTTCTAAAAGCATAGTGCAATTTATAGCGCCGGCAGCAGTGGTAGCAGCTCGGACGCTCATATGAATTCTATGAGCGTCTGCGCTGTTACCGCCATGGCCAGCACTAAAAACTACGTTATACTTTTGCAAAAAGGGGGGGGGAGGGGCTAGGCCCCCTTCTATCAAGCTGCATTATGGTTTATAGATTTATATTCCATCTTTAATCAAGGCATATTACAGCCAAACACACAAAATTAAAAAATAACAAAACAAAATAAACATGTAAAAAAATCCCATCAAAATAGCCAATTCATATAAAAGGCATCTACCATCATACTTCATCTTACAAATGATGCTTTAACAACTTTTTTTTAATTTATTTACACAAATCTTTTTGTTGCTTGAATTATTCTGGCAGCCTGTTCCACTCAGCATGTCCTGCGTTAGATTAAAAAAAAATAAAATAAAAAATTGAGTCGCTGTGGTAAAAGATTCAATGCTCATAGGAATTCTATGAATGTTGGCGCTTTTACTGCGGCAGCCTGCGATTAAAAAAAAACAACAAAAAACCCTAATGCAGCATGATAAAAGGTGGCCTTTTTAATATGAATTTGGTTTAATTTTATTAATACTTATATCATCTCAAAGAAATTTATATATGTATAATCAGAGACTTTGCCACAATTTTAACAAATAAGAAAATACAATTCAAAATTTAAACAATGCACTGGCTCTTAACAGTCCTCATTAGGGACAGCCAATTCACATATCAGAGAGAGTGACTTACTTTGAAAATAAACTAAAAGAAAACAGAATTATACATGAAATATTGTAGTGTTACTTCTTCCATTAATTAAAGGACCTTATAATTAGAGTCAATCACTTAAGCTATTCGACAGAAGGGGGCGGACATTAGTACTCTTTTTCCCTCGAGAAAATATCTTAATTGGGAGGGTTCATAGAAAATATAAGATGTTTGATCAAAATAGATCATACACTTACATGGGTATCTTAATAATAATAAAATAATAATAATTTATTTTTATATACTGCCATACCTGAAAGTTCTAGGTGGTTCCCAACAATTAAGCATAGTACAAACAATGCAAATCATTTGAGATTCAACAAGTTATATGCAGTATAAGGAGAAATACATACAATCTAAAAGAGATACAAGCAATTTTAAAATGGAATAAAAAAATGTTAGAATAATAAAATACATTAAGAACCTAATCTGTTGAATAATTGAGTTTGTATCTGTTTTCTAAAATCAAGATAAGAGGAGGCTTCTAACACAGTATTGGCAAGCCATAAATTCAATTTGGCCGCCTGAAAAGAAAAGGTTCTTTCAAGGAACCTTTTGTTATGACATAATTTTAATGAGGGGTATGCAAACAAGTGTATTCTTTGAGAACTCTTGTTAGTGTAACTCAATGTAAAACGAGGGATAAGATAACTCGGTTGCATGCCAAATACTGTTTTAACTGAAATCTAGCTCCCAAAGCAATCACAAACTGCCTCATTTCTAGAAACTGTTTTCTCCTGGTTTGTGTTATTTTCGAGACATCTGGAAACATGGAAATATTACTATCCCCCCAAAAATCACCTCTTTCAGCCTAAAAAGGAGCCTAAGGAGTGATTCTTTATCCTGGTGAAAAACAAAAGTAACCAGAAGTGTCGAGCGACTTATAACTTCGTCCCCAGGGGTTTCCAGGATTCCTGTTATGTTCAATGGACTTGGGGAATCAGGTTGAGCCATGGGGGCAGAAGCTACTTTTTTCTTTGAGATTGGTAGGAAATATATTTTTTGAAGAGGAGGAAGTCCATCTGCCGGGTACTTAATTTATAAACTGCTTTTATGAATGCTTTATGCAAAGCAGGGTATGAAATAGATATCATCACAATATAAAAAGCAAACAAAACATATACTAGCACTACTATTAATAATTTCTACAGCACTACTAGACATTAGCAATGTAGAAGAGACAGTCTCTGCTCAAAAGAATTTACAATCTAGTCAAGGCTGTATACACATCTCCCTCCGTATTCACTCTGATAGGGGATTAACAGACCCCGCGAATACAGAAAAACTGCGAATAACTTTTTCATATGTTATTTGCTGGTTTCTATTAAAAACCATCGTGAATATGGTGAAACCGCGAATAAAGTGGTGGCAGACCTGGCCTGTTCCTGAAGGAGAGGCAGAACATGGTGAAGAAAGTGCTGGGAATCAGCGACTTTCTCTGTAAATGCTTGGAATCGGTGATTTCTCTATGCAATTTGGGGGGGGGGGGAGGAGCCAGCAAGCTAAAAACCGCAAATAATTGAAACCACGATTGCTAAAATAATGAATGCAGAGGGAGAAGTGTACATACAAGGCCTGAGAGTGGCATAGTAAAGGAGGGCGTGGTGGGGGGGGTGTCCGCCCAAGGCACGGTCTTCCTAAGAGGGGGTGCGGTCTTCCTTCTCCTCTCCGCCCCCCACTCCTCTCCTTGCTGCGTGCCCCCCTTGCCCTCCCCACATCTTATTTTACTTCCCCAGCGCGAGGTTGCTGCCCACGTCGGCATCGGTGATCTCTCTGATGTAACTTCTGGGACCTGTGCCTAGGAAGTTACGTCAAAGGGTGCGCCGACACCGACGTGGGCATACTGTTCACACCGGAGAAGTTAAAAAGATACGGGGTGGGGAATTGGACACAAGAGGGTAAGGGAGGGGCGCCATGGCCCCGGGTGCCTCTCACCCTTACTACACCACTGGGGCCTGATTCTGGAAACAGCGTCTGCCGCAGTAGGCACCCGCAAAATTGACACCTACCATGTGTCAATCACCTGTAGGCGCAGCATCCAGAAGCGTGTCTACTTGTTGTACAGATGTCTTAAATACAGGCCAGTGTTTTATAGGCCTACATTTAAGGCATCTGACTTGCACCTATGGAAGCGCTTAGGCAAGACTAAGGACACCTAGGATCACTTCCGGCATAAGCCATGCCTACGCTGGCCTTAGGTGTCCTTAGGCATGCCTAAACACTTCTGTAGGTGTGTGTCAGATGCCTATGGTGTAGGTATTATTTGCCAAATTCATTTTTTTTAAACGCCTGTCCTGATTGGTTCATTAGAAAGCGGTAGGACCCCTACAATCGGGACGCCATTTTGAGAATCGGGCCCACATTATAGAATGTCAGCAAAATGCACAGTATTAACAAACAGTATTAACAAACAATAAATTCCCTGAAAGCTCTTCCCACTTTCCACCCATCGTGTAACCTAGCTCAAACTGTTCCCAAAAGTTATAACCCCTCTTTATAACAACTTGAGACCAGTAAATTAACCTTCATTCTTATGAGCACGTGGCATTCAAAACTGGACCTGCTGTACAACGCCTTGGGTGAATCTTTTCATAAAGCTGGTTAAAAATTCCCAATAAATAGATAAAATCATAAGGCATCTCCTGTTTTTATCTTATGTTGTTTCCTTGTTGGGGGGGGGGAGAAAACCCCCCCCACACAATTTTTTTTTAGCTCTTGCCAACAAATAATGACAATTTTACCAGAAGACTACCAGAATCATAAAATGAAAAAGTTCTCTGAAATACTGACACCCTACTATCGGCAGTTGCATTGGCTACCTATGGAAGCAAGCGTAAAGTTTAAGTTCGCCTGCTTCTGCATTATACGGACTTGCCCCTAAATACATAACTGACCTCTTCTCCTTCTCAGCCAACAGACACAAGAGAAGCTCACATCCCAACTTTGTTTCTACCTCCCCCCCCCCCCCCCAGTTAGAGGTTGCAAACTGAAAAAAACATCACGAACACCTTCTCTCACATCAAGCAGCAATATGGGGCAAAGATCTAGAACAATTGCTAGCATCCACTACTTATGAGTTTAGGAAGCGTCGAAAAACTGTTCCTAAAGTATCTGAACAACTGACCCTATCACCCCTTTCTCCTCAACAATGATTTTCTTGTCCTACTAATCACTTTCTTCCACCTCTCTTAAGCTCAATCAACTTGTACCTTTGCTTAATCTTTGTAAACCGCTTAGAACATCATGGTATTGCGGTATATAAACTGTTATTATTATTATTAAGATAAATTACTGTATATCTTAGAAAGGGAATAAGAAAAATAGCTGTCACTGGTTAGCTGCACGGGACTCATTCCATAATGCAATAAACCTAACTCTGATCTATGCATTTAATGATTTAAATCTAATAATATATTTATTTATTTATTCAATTTTTCTATACCGTTCTCCCAAGGGAGCTCAGAACTGTTTACATTAATTTATTCAGGTACTCAAGCATTTTTGCCTGTCTGTCCCAGCAGGCTCACAATCTACCTAATGTACCTGGGGCAATTAAGTGACTTGCTCAGGATCACAAGGAGCAGCATGGGTTTGAACCCACAACCCCAGGGTGGTGAGGCTGTAGGTTTAACCACTGCGCCACCCATAAATATCATAACATTACACATTTGTGTAGTATGAAACTTATGACACCCACTTAAAAGAAAGGCTTCAATGAGCTTTGCCTGTTCACGTAATAAAAGAAAAAGCTAGGTTGATTTTTACTCCAGTTAATTTGTTGCATCCAGACCTCAAGTTCGGATATCATGGTGGTCTAGGCTGTTTTATTAAAAGCCACGACAGGCTTCTCCACCTATGCTAAAGTGGACTGGTGCCCCCTGTTTTGAAACAATCCAACAGACACCTTGATTCTTGACACATTAAGATATGGCTCCATGAAGGGAAATGCATCTGCTGACTGCCAATATCCGTTTCATTCATTGAGCAATAAAGTCCCATGCTTTGGTACCGGAGGCGATTAATTAGCAATTCTAAAGGTGATTTTTATTTTTTTCCTATTTTCCACATCATTTCAAAATACTTAAACAATATCATGACAGTGTTTCCAGTTGTCCCCCCTAAAGTTTTAGTGCAAACAGATTATTTATAATTGCAGTTGAGCACAGGGCTGCAAACGTCCCTTTTTGTCTATTTCTTCATCTAGTGATTTGAACTATTTCCTACTAGTCAGTGCCTAATTTTAAGTGCTTTAACAGCTCTATGAAATACGATCAGCAGCTGCGACGTAAGACTTTGCTGAACGCACTATACAGCTGAGCTGCAGCGAGCTCTCCTTCACCAGGGAATCCGAAAATCGATCAAACAGGGAGGCATCGCACACCCCGCTCAAAGCACCATTCCCCCAAAGCATCTTACCAAAGTTCACTTTCTCGGGTATCTGGTGCAAATGGTCCCTCCCCCCCCCCACTTCTTCTCACACACTTCCAGGGGAATTGAAACTGCGAAAGCCCAGGAGCCAAACTGGTTTCGGGTCCCTAGTGAGGGTGGAAGAACCCCTCCCCCGACATTATTCTACGTTTTGATCTTGGTCAATTCAGTTTAGTATAGAAAGGAGCGCTAGCGTTTTTAGCGCGCGCTAGCTGAAAAATTACCGCCTGCTTATAAGGAGGCGGTAGCGGCTAGCACGCATGGCGATTTAGCGTGCGCTATTCCATGTGTTAAGGCCCTAACGCACTTTTGTAAAAGGAGCCCTAAATGTTAATATACAGTGCTGGTAGCACTATAAAAATGATGATTAGTCATAGCAAAGAATTGTGATCGCCTTGTAGCCCACTTGGATGTGTAAAAGTAAGGTTACAGATGTGAGATGCACCTTCTGTTGGTCTAACGATTTTATTTTATGTTTGAGAAGGTTTGAAGAATTATTCTCTCTCCATCAGGTCAGTATAATAATAATAATAATAACTTTATTCTTCTATACCGCCACAATACAGAAACTGAATAGTGTGATGGCTGTGTTAGTCCAAAGGAAACTCTACAGCTAATGGCAAATGTATTAATTAGTCAAATAAAAAGGGACCACCTGTACCCTGTACATAGATTACAGTACAGTACAGTACAGTATTAAAAAAAAAATCAATGGCAGAAGCAAAAATCTATGGAAAAGTTATTCTATGGAATATTCATATTATAAACTTTATTGATTTTCAAAACTTAGATAGTGCAATACGAATAGTAAATCAGAAAAACTGCCCAAAACACACTATTAACTATACAACTATTATATTAAACAATCATTTTCTCCAATTCCTCATCTTCATTCTTAATGTAATAATATATATGATGTAATTACAAATTATAAGTAAATAATTTAACTATTCCAAAATACATTTCCCTCCCTGGATGTGTAAGGAAATCTAATGAAAAAGAAATATGACCCTTATTATAATGCAATATTCGTGTTCTTTCACTCACAATTGCATTTCAGTTCAAAAATGTATCACGATCACAGAGCATGCAAAATGCAGAACTTGTACTCCTTAAAAGTTGCAATATTCCACGGTCGCGATTGAAAGAGTAAATAAAGCAAATGTTTACAATGAGAAACTAATCAGGTGGGTGAGGAGCAAGAAAGCTCAACATACAGTAAAAGTTACGGTCTGTACAAAAACAGATGCTAAATTTGCAACAGATTTAGGGGCCTAATTCTTGGTTGTTTCAGAAATCAAAGGCTTTCCTCGTGCTTTAGTCTAAACTAGAGTTTATAAACTACAGCCTATAAAACCTTACAAAAAACAGACATTCCGCGTGAATAACGCGTCTTAACTTTGCTGAGCGCAGTCTTGCTTTTGATCAGATTAAAAATCTTCTTTAAAAAAAGTGTATCTTTCCTAGCGCAACCCTTCTGAGTAATAAAGGTCTGGAAATATTTACTCCCCTCGGTTTGAACTTGTAGCTACGCCAGCATTTTATTTTGCAGACTTTAGAAATGATACAAATCTCTGGAAGTAGTCTTCTCGGAAACAAATCAGTGTTTCGTTAGCTTACTGCATTTTTTTTTTTTGCATGTTTCGGGTTAAGCTGCAGTCACTCTCAATCCGCAATAACAACTGGAGAATGTAAACTATTTTGACAATACGGTCGACGTCTCGTCTCAGAATGCAGGTGAAGATTGCATTAGGGCGGTATCATTTTTCTTCTGGCCGCTAGCAATAATCTTTACAAGCTGAGCAATTTCTTTAAACCTTGTAAAGCTAATCACCGCTACAACACTGTAAATGCATTGCCCCCCTCCCCAATAATACAAAATACGCCCACATAGAAACTGACAGTTCTTTAGAAGAAAGAGGCGAAGTGGCATCTCTCCCCCCCCCCCACCCCCCCCACACACACACACTTAACTGTATCCTATGAAATTCAACCTGGCGGGATTGTTTTTACTAGCGAATTTTAGCTGTGTCCGCAATGACAGCGAGAAAGGCAAACTGATGGCCAAGAGCCTATTGGGTTTGAAATGGAGAATAATCCTAACAGATCAAGTATAAACACACAGACTCCACGTGCGTCTGTTGTCCCAAAACCATAACAGTGCCATTTAGCGCCACGGTACATAAATGAAATCAAACCAGGAGCCGAGAGGAAAGGCCGATCCATAGATTTTTCTCTTGCTCAAGCATTCACCAGAGAAAGGGGGGGGGGGGGGGAAGTCTTTCTAATCATTGCAATAATGGTCTCCAAAATATATATTTCAACAAACAAATAAATAATCCTTCCTATGTAATAGTAGTAGGGGTATTTTCAAAGATGCGACACAAATGCACGGCTTTTCCAGCTTGTGCAACTGGGATGCACGTCTAATTTGTACAAAAAAAACAAAACAAAAAACCCTTTAGCAGCACAACAAGAAAAGTGTATGTGTAACCTTTTGAGAAGTTGCATCAAATTTGTACGTTGTAATGGTTTTTCACAGCAGATTAAGACTGAGGGCTACCCTGTCGGCTCAAATCTTCCCGGAGAACACACTATTAAGGAACACTGCAGCGCCGATCAGGGGTTCCCCCGGAGAAAGACGTTCAAGCTCTTCTAAAACGTGTTTAAAAAAAAAAAAATCTGACAGCTTTAGATAACGACAAACAACTCCACCAATACAACTTTTTTTTATCTTCCTAAAAGTTGCAATAAAAACAAAAGGGAGAGAGAGAAGGGGGGGGGGGGAAGCCACGGACCCTTCAATGGATGCGAGTCATTTCGTGCTCGTCGCTCTTCCCAACCCCTCGGGCGCTGCGCTCTCTCTCCTCCGGACCAAAGCGAAGGGGGCCGCCGCAGTCCTTCCGAGCCCCAGCGCCAGTGCCCAGCTCCGGCTCTCCCAGCCCAGCCGCCGCCGAGCCGCCCTCTACCTGCGGGAAGGAGGAGGGAAGGCGAAGCCCTGCCCCCGGGGAGGGTCTCACCCTGTGCCCTAGGAGGACAGCTCTTCCCCGGCTGTCTGCTCTCGTTCACTTGTAGAGGCAGGGAAAGAGCCTCGTCCTATCCCGCACCGTGGGGGCCAGGGACTTCTGCAGCGGCGGACTGGACGGGCCTGGGCTCCAGGACGCGGGTGGCCAGCCCCCCCTCCCCCCCCCCCCGAGATCAGTAGGAGCTTGACCAGGGCAAGGGTCACGGCCTCTGGACACCTCCAGGACAAGGGTTACAATAAGTCCTGGTAATGGTCCTGCCTCTCTCCAGGGCAGAGGCCATAATCACCAAGGGGGTGCTGAAAAGTTCTCAGCCCAACCAAACAACCTCCTAAATTCTGCCACTGTAACTTAAAAGAGCACTCTGTATTTCCTTAAGTGCCAATTTGCAGAAAAAAAAAAAATTCTACCGGTTGTTGGTTTTTGGTGTTTTTGTTTTTTTTAAACATTGTTTCAGATCATTGAATGAACACTATGTCATTCTTTTCTGGTTGGGATGAGAACTTTTCAGCACCCTCTCATATTGTGAAGAGTTTCAGTGTCTGGTAACCAGAGCCCAGAATTGTGATGTCATAACGCCTCATTCCACCAATAAGAGACAACCTCATCAGTGATGTCACAATGGCTTGATTGTCATATTTGGCTCAATTGTATTACATAGGAGAGGATGCTGAAAAGTTCTCTCAGCCCAATCAACTAACTTGAGGTTTTGTAAAGGCGATATATTAAGTTAATCAAATAAAAAAGGTATTTTTATTTTCCTTTATGTGGTTTATCCCTTTTTTTTTAAGTTCAATCTGTTTTATTATATTTCAGTAAACAATAAGAAACATAACATATGGATCTGGAATGGCCAAGTTGTCGCCCCCTCACCCTTACCTTCACCCCCATGATCATCAAGCCCTATGCTTACTTATCAAGTTTCATATAACCCCACAATAATGTCATTAATAAATAAATCACAGACACTTTATTGATGGTAATAACCAGGCCGCAGCTTTGTTTATTGGGACAACAAATAAGCAATTAACCATTGCTTCACCTCCAGAGCTACAAAACATTGCAATTTGACAAAATCAAAATTATATTCCCCTGACCCTGCCACGTCAGCAAGAGCCTAGGGGGTGGCATGTACCTGCATGCCCCTATTCCGTGCCACCTGCCTCAAAGCCTATTCGCTCACCTGAGCTCGCTTCCCCTTAACTACTCATCCCCTGATGAGCCTGGGAGGGAGTAAGCGTGGACCTCCATGCTCCGTTTCAGGGTCGCCTGACCCGCTGCATCACCACTCCACTGAGCTCACTACCAAATACCCGCTCATCTTCCGATGAGCCAAAATCTTGTAGCTCAGGATTACCGCCGCTGCGAAAACCCTGAACCCCCATATCTCTCAAGCAAACCCTATATACAAAGGTGAGGGTGGGAGGAAAAGTTGCCTCCGAGGGACAGGGAAGCACACAGTTCCTCGGAGGCATGAGTCCTATATAACCCCAATCACCTATCATACCTTGCTTCTTCTCTCACAGTCAATCCCTTCCCCAGTCACCTGACGGAAAACCAAGTCCCTCCTTACCTACCTCTGCCCCCCCCCCCAACAACTACCTCCGCCAGAGCATCTGCAAGCTGTCTCGCCATGGGCGACTACCTTGGGCCATCCAGCCCATTGTTATAGTCGCCCATTGAGACTAGCTATTGGGCTCTTTAACAGTAAATTGCATAACCAATGATTTGCAGATGACAATCAGAAATATACATACATATCCATTTCCCTCAGGTTAGCCCCAATTAAACAGGGTAAAACATAGTAGGCATATCAAAAGAATGGGAACATGAGAAAAAGGGTTTTCATTAGTATGTGTAAGGGTATATTCTTCATAAGCTTATTTTGCTATACAAGAAATCGCAAAAAACCATTGTCTCTTTTTGTTATCTGTAATTATGACTATGTGTACTGGTTGTGGAATTTCCCTCCCCCCTCCCTGTTTTTTATGAGAAAAGGAAATTACTTTTCCTTGAGAAATGAAACTTACTTTTCCTCATAAGCTACACCCATTATTAGCTTGTGACTGGGCATGTACAAAGGGGGGGAGGGGACTATAAATATGTGATGTTGGTCTGAATAAACACTTCATCTTTCTTTGGCTATCTATGTGTGTGTGTGTGTGTGTGTGTGTTTTCTGTCCCCGGATGCATCTGTAGTCAGGACAGCAGAATGAGGCTAATACAAATTGTGACCAGGACCGTTTCAGCTGGGGGCTTTCCGTCCGGGAGTGGAGATTTGGTGCCGGGTCTAGTGAGTATCTGTTTTCTAGTGCTCACTGGTCTCTGTCCTCTTCCACACCCTTATTTGATTATTGAGACTTTTGGCAAGTCTCTTGAGGTTTTTGACCCTTTGTGAATTTATAGCGGTGGTTTTGGGAACCCCACAGATTACCTGTCTTTTTGGGAAGGACTGCTTTAACTCATTACCTGTCCTTTTGGGAAGGACTGCTCTAACTAATTCACATCTGTACAGCATTGCCTGTTCTGCTGTTCTTGCATGTTCTTTTTCTTTCTATTGCATTGTATATTACGGTGTCTTGTGTATCAGGTAAGGTAAGTGTGATTTGTGCTTTGTTCTGGGTCTGACGGGCACTAAGGATCCTCCCCTTCCTAAGAACGACGAGTCTTGGAAAAAAAACAAAAATAAAAAACACCACCAAGAATTGCAGCTTTGGTATCTGCTCTTTGTTGAACAGAGAAGCGTGTCTGAATTACATTATTAAAATTTCTGTCTGTGAACAAAAAAACAAACAAAATGCATTCTGGCTTTTCTTTTGTTCACTTGAAAAAAAAAAAACAGTTCCCCACGCTGTGCCTCTGGGCAGTAGTGAGAGCTTTCACCCCCTCCTCCTTTTCCATGCCTTCCAGTGAGATAGAAGGCGGCCTTTTGGCCGCCTCCCTTTTTTTTCTCCACAGAGATTTTTTTCTCTAGGAGGAAGGGGAGTTGGAGCAAGTTTAGTGCAGAGAAAAACAAAATTGGCTATGTCCAAAACAAAGGGGATTGCAAAGAGGTAAAAAATCTGCCCATGAGACCCCTTAAACTATTTATCTCCTCCCTGTAAAACCCTCGGGGGAGAGGGGATGTTCGGAGAAAATAATTTGAGACGGTGCCTTACACAGAGATGAGAGGAGCTGAACGGGTCATTCAGCATAGGACGGGGGGAGCAGTACGACTCAGGAAGAAATACAGCTTTAATAGTTGAGCTAATACGAACAGACTTTCTTAAAGCAAGCGATACTTTGGAATTCAATAATTTTTACCAGTTCTTAGGGACCATTTTGCATATTTGAAAGGGGATTGCTATTTTTTTTGTTTTTGTTTGTTTGTGTTGTGCCTAGTAAAAAGGAACTTTATTCTAACTGTGGTATGCATACCGTATTTGTAGGGGATTTGCTGTTTTTCCTCCACCCCTATGGCCAGCATTTTTTTGCCTGTCCCTCTTTGTCTTTTTACACGAGAAGGGGGAGAGAAAACATTTCCTCGTGACTAGAGTTGAAAGTTATTAAACTTTCTCACATTCAGAATAGGAAGGGAGAAGACAATAAGAACTAGTTTTCTGATCTACATGAACAATTTATAAATTAATAGTTTTAGGATATCTTTTGGCTTTAGGAGACATTAGAATTCTTTTATAAAGCTGTGGATGTGTGACTTTTGCTGGCACCATTTTAAGGTGACAGAAGAACACTATCGCCTGCATATAAAAACAAAAAAATCTAAGCATAGGATTATTGCCAAAAGTTACAGCACTGTGCACATTTTGAAGTTTTGAAAAAAAAAGTCAAAGGCTTAGTATTTGGAATTTAATCGAGTTTTTAACTTGGGAACTTGGTCAACGAAAACACTGGGGAGATGGAAGAAACAATTTGGGGTTAGAAACATGGGAACGGTTGTAGACTCAGGTTTGCTCTATGGCTAATGTGGATTTGGTGACAGGATAGTGTACATTGTTAAAAAGGGATGTGTTAGGGGGTTAAAAGGTATGTGCTTGTATTATGTCCTTATTATAAGGGATATTCTAGTTGGAATAGGCAGGTGTGAGTAAAGTTCCAAGTTATTTTTGTTTAGGTAAGCTCTTTGGGGTAGGAACTGTATAAAGCAACTATGAATTGACACTAACTCATATGTTCTAGTGGACAGTGCAATTTACTACTTTAATCTGTTAAGCCCAGTGTTTCATTTTTTCGTTTTGTTTTACAGTATACTGTACAAGTCTCTTTTACAGGTCTGGGAGATGCAGCTTGTTGGCGACTGATTTACCACCGGTATCTGGAAAGGGGCGTTTCCCTTATTACTTTTCTTTTTTCTTAACAATGGGTATGTGTTTCCTTTTGATGATAATGTGAAGTGTTTCTTCTCCTTTCTTTTATCAGGCAGTTGGAATACATACATAGCTATCTTGGATCAGTTTTGGCACAAAGAATCTTTTGCTGAACTGAAACAAAATAAACAGGAAGAACAAGTTGTGCTTCAAGTAACCTTGAATTGACACTGCAATACTTCATACTACCTCTGTATTTACCCCTGGACACTGTATTGTGCTTTACCTAGTAAGATCTGCCTATTTCTGTAGATTGAAGCCAGTTGTGTCTCTCATTGCATTATCTCTTATGACTGTGACTTGACTGAAGACATGCCCTATGAATAAAATAGGCAGAGCAATAGAGCCCATTGACTAAATTGTTTGTTTTCTCTTTCAGAAGTTCAAGCATACGTTTAGACTCCAGACCCTTTTCTGATTATTGATTATTGTGCCATGTGTTCCATGAAAATTTACTTTGCTAGTGCTATGTTCTATGATGTTGTTTTCATCTTCCTTTTGTATAATCGTGTTTATTTGCAGATTTAAGTTCAGCCCTGACTCCATGACGGATGGGAGCTAGTTTAAGGCCTACTGGAGCTCTGTCTGTTTGGTTAGTGGAGTACCTCGGAAAACATACCATTGGCCATTTTTGGAGTTTTTTATCCCCATTTTTTGCAGTTTTGTTGTTTCCTATCTAAATTACACAATCTGTCTATATATGTGATCTCAGACACCTTAGCAGAGTACCTTTCTCTCCACGCTGCTGCTGTAGCTTATGATGTCATCTTCATGACGTAAGGGGGGATTGTAAGGGTATATTCTTTATAAGCTTATTTTGCTATACAAGAAATCACAAAAAACCATTGTCTCTTTTTGTTATTTGTAATTATGACTATGTGTACTGGTTGTGGAATTTCTCTCCCCGCTCCCTGTTTTTTATGAGAAATGAAACTTACTTTTCCTTGAGAAATGAAACTTACTTTTCCTCATAAGCTACACCCATTATTAGCTTGTGACTGGGCATGTACAAAGGGGGGGGGGACTATAAATATGTGATGTTGGTCTGAATAAACACTTCATCTTTCTTTGACTATGTGTGTGTGTGTTTTCTGTCCCCGGATGCATCTGTAGTCAAGACAGCAGAACGAGGCTAATACAAATTGGGACCTGTCGTTTCAGTATGACCAAATATATCAGATCTCACAGTAATTCAAAACTCTGAACTATACTTTATCAAAAGAAGGCAGTGTATTAGTTTTTTCTGCTGCAGTTTTTTCAAATTTAGAATATAGACAGACTGTATTCCACCATGTATTATAATTGAGGGAAGAAAAGTCTTTCCAACATGCCAGTATAGTTTTTAATGCAATCAGTAAAAGACATTTAAGCAACTTAGAATCATATTTGTCTAGGTAAAACATAAGGGCCTGTGCCCCAAAGATAACTATCGAGTATGTCAACACTTCTCTGATTGGCTATATCTTACAGATTGTCAACCATATTTCTGATCAATAAAGTTGTAAATGTGGACAATGACAAATCATATGATCCAATGTGCCAATGTTTTGATAAGACCAGCAAGTACTGGCAATAGTAGAGTTTATTTTCGATAATTTGTGAGGCATCCAATATACCCTGTGAAAAAGAAAAAGAACTGTTTGCATAATAGATGATGCTTTTAAAGCCCTGAAGGAGGATAACCAATTTTCCATCCATATTTGTGGAGCAAATTTTGTATCAGTGTCATGAGACCAAACATCATATAAGGCCGTTGGCTGGGTAAATTTCTTCTGCTATAAAATCTTATACCATGTCGATGCTTCTCTCGGCATTAGATCTAATAGTAGCACATCATTGTAATATAGAAGGGATATCTTATGATAGATCAGACTGTTTTAGGTAGTCAGAAACACAATGGCGCAATTGCAGCCACCTAAAATGTTGATTAAAGTCAAGGCCATATGTGTTAGTGTGATATAATCCAAGAAAGTACGTTCAGATAATACGATTGCTAATTACATTTCTCCCTCTGTATTCACGGTTTCAGCATTCGCGGTTTCGATTATTTGTGGTTTTTAGCTTGCTGGCTCCTCCCCACAAATTACATCAGCTTGTATAGAGAAATCGCTGATTCCAAGCGTTTACAGAGAAAATTGCTGATTCCCAGCACTTTGTTCACCGTGTTTTGCCTCTCCTTCAGAAACAGGTCAAATCTCCCACCATGTTATTCGTGGTTTCATCATATTCACGATGGTTTTTAATAGAAACAGCAAATAACATAAAAAAGTTATTTGCGGTTTTTCAGTGTTTGCGGTTCTGTTAATCCCCTATCACAGCGAATACAAAGGGAAAAGTGTAATTGACCAGAAACCAAGTTTTATCCATGATTTCCATTCAATGTATTGACCTTGTATTTTTAATTTGGGATTATATTAGAAAGGAGACAACATGGTAGCATTACATTGCAAGGTAGCATGGCTGTCAACTTCAAATAAAGCAGATTTGGTTGAAGATAATATAACATTATTTTTGACAGTGTCATCCGTAGGCAGAAAAGAAAGGTATTTCAAGTAAGATTTATCAAAGAGCTTGTGTTCCAATTTTAACCAGGAGGGGGTGCAAGATTAATTTGGTTCCAGTAACCACTGTAATCTCTGTCTACATAGAAAAGTTATGTGATAGTCATATAGGCTTGGAAAGTTAACCCCTCCATGCTATTTAGTGCATTTCAGCTTTTTCAAGGCTATACGAGGAACTTTATTATTCCACAGGAATTGAACCATCATCGACTCGAATTTGCTGTAAGCTGAGGATGGAGGAAAAAAGGAATCATTGATAAGACATAGGTAATCATTTTTAATGAGTCTAGATGACCCCACCAAGAGAGCTTTAGAGGGGACCACCATGTTGTAGTCTTGATAATTTGAAAAATGTACTCAGTATTGTAATCCTTAGTCTCTTTATAGGATGTTCTGAAATAGACCCCCAGATATTTCAGTTTGGTAGGAGCATACTTAAGATTCAGACTAGTGACGATGTCTTTAAATGGTGTTCCACTGAGAGGCATGACCTCAGTTTTTGTTATGTTTAGTTTGTATCCAGAAACTTGTGCATACAAATGGATTGTCTGTAGAATGGGAGGCAACGAGTTCAAAGAAGACTAACACATCGTCCGCGTATTCTAATAGCTTGAAGATCTAGTCATCCATCTGGAAACCCTTTATTTCAGTATTGGATCTGATAGTGATTAACAGAGGCTCAAGCGCCAAATTAAAAAGAAGTGATGATAATGGACACCCTTGCCTGGTGCCTCTAGTTAGAGCAAATGCCAATGAAATAACATCATTTATGTGAAGTTTAGTAGATGGATTTGAGTATAAGGCCTTGACCATAGTGATGAATTTCTCGTGTATGCCAAACCATGACATGACTTTAAAGAGAAAGGACCATTCCATGAGGTCAAAGGCTTTTTCCACATCAAGTGCCTTTGCCACAAATGAATCCTGGCTAGATTGCACTTGAGAGATTATGTGGGAAAAAAGCCTTGTATTGTCACTAGAGATCCTGCCTTTCATAAAGTCATTTTGATCAGTATGTATGAGTCTGGATAATACGAACTGTAACCTCATAGCTAGCAGCTTGGCATAATTTTTGGCATCCACATTTATTAAGGACAAAGGTTGATAGTTCTGGACCATCAAGGGGTATTTCTCAGGCTTCAAGAGGACAATTATAATGGCCTCAGTAAATGTCCCTCATGCAGAACCCTCAGAGATGAAATGAGTAAAGAGGCGCATTAGGATGGGAAGAAGAACATTTTGGAAAGCCAAGTAAAACTCGACAGTAAGGCCATCCATCCCAGGTGATTTACCCTTTGCCATAGTATGTAGTGCTTCTTCAAGATGTTCCTGTTGAATTGATGCAGTGAGAGTCTCATTATCCTCTTCAGATAGCTTAGTTGACTGTAACTCATGAAGATATAAATCAGATAGGCAAGATTCAGGTGAGTCTGTAGAATAGAGCTCTTTATAAAAAAAGATTGGAATTGACAACAAATGTCCTCACTATTCAAGAGGGTTACATCATGGTCACTTTTTATGGCTGGTATTGAAGTTTTTTCTGACCTCATTTTCAAATAAGTAGCCAGGTGTCCATATCTATTTACAGTTGCATAATAATGTGCAGACTGTAGAAAAATTTAATTTGAAGCAGTAATGCTGAGTTGTAAATTGTATTCGTATCTTAATTTATGCAGACTCTCTTGCAATGATGGATTGTTTAGGTCTTTGAAATGTAATGATTCCAGGGATGATATTTGTTGCTCCAGGGATTGTAGGGCTTTTCTGTTATCCTTCTTCTTGGCAGTTTGCTATGATTGTGCCTATAATAAATTATTTAAATGCATCCCAAGTTTTATGCCATGGAGTATCAGACACCTTATTAAGCTCAGAAAATTCAGTTATGTTGGCAGTAGTTTGTTCAAGAAAAAGTGGATCCATCAGCAAGGCTGAATTAAACCACCACAAGCCCTCATTTTTAGGCACTTCCATATTCTTAAAGGTCACCATTATTGAAGCATGGTCTGAGACAGATAGCTGATGAATCTCTGACATGTCTAGTTTATTTGCAAGCAAATAACTGGACAGAAAAAAATCTATCCGGGAATATGATGAATGTGGCGGCGAGAAAAAGGTGAATGCACTTTCATCTAAATGCATCAACCACCATGGATCAAGTAATTTTAGTTGGAACATTAGTTCCTGTAAGTAAAACCAAGATTTTGATATTTTAAATAAGATACCAGTGATTCTCTGTCTTTATCAGGGTTTAAGATCAAGTTAAAGTCGCTACCCAATAAGTAAGGCTTATCTCCAGAAGCCAGAATTTCTTCTGGCAAATGCTCAAAAAAGGATGAATTGTCATGATTAGGTGCATAGACATTATACACATTCAGGTATGTATTGCCAATACTTAATCCATCGACCTTCAATGTCAGTAGTAGATGAGAGAATTTTAATATCAGCATGTTTCCTAATTAGTATAATAACACCATTCTTCTTCCCCATCGCCGGTGAAAACAAGGGGGGATAAGCCCACAATGGAGCAATTTTGGCAGACTCTATGGCTGATAAGTGTGTCTCTTGATAGAATACAATGTCAGGTTTGAAATTGTTCAGTATAACGTAAAATTTTATGCCTTTCCGCGGGATTGTTAAAACCCTTTACATTTAAGGAAAAACATGACAGAGACATTAGAGTAAGAATTTCAAGATACCCAATGATGTTATTTTGACCATCATTAGCTCATATTCACAGCATGACTTCATCGGAATACTGTCCAACCTGTCAGGATATAAGATAATGCATGCACAAACAAAAATTAAAATTACCATATTCTGCAAGAAAACAAGCAACTCCAGCATGCTATTGAACACGACCCGTGGGTCAGTAAGCTGACAGGGGAGAAACCCAAGCAAAAAATGCCACCAGTGAAATGAAGTGATAGTGCAATGAAACACATCATAATTAAAGAGACTAGAAAACATTCAGCAGTATGGCTAACAGATAATGAACACAATTGAATGATCAGTATTCAATCTGCATTGCCAATTCTTATCAAGGTACTCACTGAGATATTAAACACTGGACAACTGTAAGAATCAAGTCTTATCAATGTTTGTAGGTTGAATGCTTTCGATGAAATCCGCTAGATCTGCAGGGTTGTAAAAGTCTTTGATGAAGTTATTGAGCATGACATGTATGCAAGCTGGATACAGCATGTCGAACTTGGCGCTCATGGATTTCAAATTGGGCCTGTAAGAAAGCAGAAGTTTCCTCTGCTTAGCCGTTTCTTTGGAAAGATCCGGGATGATGAGAATCTTATTCCCTTCAAATAAGATTGGTGAGTGTAATTTGGTGTGCTGCTTTATTTTGGAACTTGATTGTACTGCAGGACTGTGACAATGATGGATCTAGGATATCATTTTTGATATGTAGCTTGCTGCAGGATTTGATATGTGCTGTCGAAATCTAGTTTGGTATCATCATTCATTTTGAGTATCTGAGGCAGTAGAACAGTCAAGAAATCAATAAGATCACAGACCTCTCGACCCTCCAGTAGTCCAAGCAGATGGAAGCTGTTGCACCTAGTTATTAGAGTCCTTGAATGCGTTCTTTAACAATGTGACGCGCGAGGCCTGCTTGATCAGCTGTTTAATGGAGTCGTCGGATGCTTTAACTTTTATTTCCAAAGTATCCGTTCTCGATTTAAGGATAGTAAATTCTTCCTTCATATTACATAAATCCTCTGTCATGTCGGTAATGTCCTGTTTAGTGTCCACCAACAGTTCACGAATCGATCGGAGTTCATCCAAGATGGTGGTCGTAGCCATTGATTTTTGCTGAGCCATTTTTTAGTAGCAAGGAAGGCTCGACACTTTTTCTCTTGCCCGGCTTACTTGTACCCATGCCCATGTCAACTTGAAATGACTGATGCCAAAACTCGGTAGAAGTGCGATTAATGATGTTTTCTTGAGTGTTGTTTAATTTCTTTTACCGGAGCTCATTCACCAAGCATCCTATCCCATCGGTGCTCAGTAGCGCCCCATGTGGCTTATCCCTGATGTCTCTGCTTCAGTTGTTAACCTCTATCATGAAGGATGCCTTTTCTCCCATACACCTATAAACAGCGTTAACCTCCACATCAAATAAGGTGATATATTACAGTGGTGGTATCAGGCTGTTCTCTCCTTGTAGGTTTCAACCCGTTCTTCCACCTCATCCTCCTTTTTTTTCCTTCCTTTGAAGTCCATTCTATTTACCTTACTCTACTGCCTGTCCAGGGAGCTGTCATTTATGAACCACCTGATAAGTCCCTCTCTTCCTTTTTTACTGGCTTTGACTCCTGGCCTTCTTTCTCAAACCATTCTTACCTTCCCTCATTCTTGGGGGCTTTAAAATTCATGCTAATAACTCTCTTTGAATGTATGCGTAAGTTTCTTGCTTTAACCTCTTCATTCAATATCCAGCTATGCTCCACTACCCCTATTCACCAGCATAGCCACTGCTAGTCTTCTTCAACTGCTTGCTTTCAAATTTCTTTACTTCAAGTCTTCCCATCTGATATTTTCTTATAACTTTAAGTGTGGCGCAGTGGTTAGAGATACAGCCTTAGTACCCTGAGGTTGTAGGTTCAAATCCCTTGCTGCTCCTTATGCCCCTGGGCAAGTCACTTAATCCCCTTATTGTCCCAGATACACTAGAAAGAGTTTGAGCCTGTCAGGACAGATAGGAAAATATGATAAAGTAACTGAATGTTAAACCACTTAGGATATATATATATATAAATCATCCTACCCTTCAGTCTCATCAAGTCACCATGAGTATTGGAGCTGTTACCACTGTGGATGGTGCTAAAACCCACGCTAAGGTTTTGTAAAAAGGGGGGGGGGGGGTTAGTGATCCTTAGGCTATTGATCCTTGTAATCTCTTCATCAGAGCTTCACTTTTTCTTTCATGTTCTATGATATCCACAGCAGTAAAACAAATAGTAAAACAGATTTTATGTTGCTTATCCTAGAAACAAGGGGTGAATTTTCTCAAGCCATCTCAATAATGGCCTATGGACTTCTCTTTCAGGAAATTATTCAAACCTTTTTTAAACCCTGCTAACCTAACTGATTTCACCACATTATCCAGCAACAAATTCCAGAATTTAATTACACGTTGTGTGAAGAAATATTTTTTTCCAGTTTGTTTTAAATCTACTACTTGGTAGCTTCATTGCATGCCCCCTAGTCCTACTATTTTTGGAAAGAGTAAACAAGTGATTCACATTTACCCTTTCCACGCCACTCAATATTTTATAGACATCTATCATATCACATCTGAGCGATCTCTTCTCTAAACTGAAGAGCCCTAGTCATTTTAGCCTTTCCTCATAGGGAAGTCGTCCCATCCCTTTTATCATTTTCATTACCCTTCTCTATACCTTTTCTAATTCTGCTATATCTTTTTTGAGATACTGCAACCAGAATTGTACACAGTATTCAAAATGTGGCTGTATCATAGAAAGATCATCTTTATATTCCATTCCTTTCCTGATAATCCTAACATTCTATTTGCTATCTTAGCCGCTTAACGTAGCCTCAATGATGACACCTAGATCCTTTTCCTGGGCAGTGACTTCTAACGTGGAACTCTGCATCACATAGTTATAGTTCGGGTTCCTCTTTCCCACATGTGTCATTTTGCACTTGTTCACATTAAATTTCATCTGCCATTTTGATGCTCAGTCTCCTAGTTTCATTAGATCCTCTTGCAATTTTTCACAATCCTCTTGCGATTTAACAACTTTGAAAAACTTTGTGTCATCAGCAAATTTAGTTATCTCACTAGTTATTCCCATCTCTAGATCATTGATAAATATGTTAATAAGCACAGCCTCCTAGGGAACCCGCTATTTATCCTTCTCCATTCAGAATATTGACCATTTAAACCTACTCTCTGCCTTTCAACCAGTTCTTAATCCATATGAGGGGCCACTGTAAAGTTCTCAGCCCAACCAAGAAAAGAATGATGTGGATACATGAAACTTACAAGTTATTCCATACTTTTCTGGACATTTTTTGTTTCAGTGATATGAAATGAAAAGTGCCAAGAAGTGTGGAATAACTTGTAAGTTTCATGACTCCACATCATTCTTTTCATGGTTGGGCTGAGAACTTTTCAATGGCCCCTCGTAATAGGACATTACTTCCTATCCCGTGATTTTCTAACTTCCTTAGAATTTCTTTCATGAGGTACTTTGTCAAATGTTTTTTGAAAATCCAAATACACAATATCAGTTGACTCATCTTTATCCATATGTTTATTCATCCCTTCAAAAACATGCAGTAGATTGGTGAGACAAGATTTCCCTTGACTAAACCCATGTTGACTTTCTCTCATTAAACCATGCTTATGTATATGTTCTGTAATTTTGTTCTTAATAATAGTCTCTACCATTTTGCCTTGCACCGACGTCAGACTCGCTGGTCTATAATTTCCCATATCACCTCTGGAATCCTTTTTATAAATCAACATCACATTGACTACCCTCCAGTCTTCCGATACTATGCTGAATTTTAAAGAAAAATGATAAATTACTAACAATAGCTCAGCAAGTTCATTTTTTAATTTTATTAGCACTCTTGGATGTATACCATCCAGTCCAGTTGATTTGTTACTTTTCAGTTTGTCAAATTAACCCAATACAGCTTCCAGTGTTACAGAGATTTGTTTGAGCTTCTCTGGTTCATCAGAATTGAATGCCATTTCTGGAACCAGTAGATCCCCCACATGGTCCTTGATGAATATTGAAGCAAATAAATTTAATCTCTCCACTATGGATTGCCTTCCCTTATCAAGATCTCTCTTTGCCTTCCTTATTAGCGCCTTGCATTTGACATGCCATTCCTTGTGCTGTTTACAATTATTTTCAGTCAGATCCTTCTTCCACTTTCTGAATAATTTTCTTTTAGCTCTAATAGCTTCCTTCACCTCATTAGTTAACCATGCTAGCTGCTGTTTGGTCATTCTTCCTCCTAATGCAATTATGCCACTGCTCTTTCATACTCCATGCCTTCTAGGACTCATACAGTTATACTGCTGAATTGGGGGCTTTAAGTTATACAAACTTGCGGAGACGTGCACAACAGCAAATAATTTTAAAAGTAGTGGTCAATCCCAAGAGTTCACCATATAATTTATAGCAATAGTGGATAAGAAAATTGCAGGGAGAATGAGTATGAAAAATTTCACAGTGGTTGGAGTAACTAGAGAGTGACAGACTAACAAAAATCCTGTTATAGCAGTGCGTTATCAAGCAGGATTTCAAAGTAGAAACACGAGGGGGGGGGGCAGGAAACTTGACAGAGAAGGGAAGAGTTCTAGAATGGGAAAGTGTATGTAGGAAAATTCTAAGAGGTACCAAGAAGCTGAATGGGGTGAGTCATTTGGCAAATGCACATGAATCAATCAGGGATAGAGCTTATTTGCTTCTGCCTAGCTATGTTGTGCCTTCTACCACTGGAAATGTCAGTAGACTCATCAATGACTGATTATATGTGTTTATACATAGTTTCATATTGAGAGCCTTTACCTGAACATATTGACAACACGTCTCCGTGCTTCATTTTGCATTCATAGTACAGATTTGCAGGTTGGTACCATGTGATGAGGGCAAATTTGCGAGAAAAGGAGGTGCTACTTGGAATGGTCAATGGTAAAAGGAAGCAGGGGAGATCAAAGGCCTATTGGCTGGATACCATCAAGAATGACATGGGAATGAACATCAAGCAATTGAAAGAAGCCATGGAAAACAGGGAAGCCTGACGAGGACTGGCCTACAAAGTATCCAAGGGTTGGACATTACTGAATGGATAATAATAGTAGTAGTAGTAGTACTATTTACCACTTTCCAGGAATAATTATCCTACTGCTTACAGATGGATAACGGGTAAGTGGCATGACCTCATCAAGTCTACTAGAGCAGTGGTTCCCAACCCTGTCCTGGAGGACCACCAGGCCAATCGGGTTTTCAGGCTAGCCCTAATGAATAAGCATGAGAGAGATTTGAGTATAATGGAAGTGGCAGGCATGGAAATCTGCTCCATACATATTCATTAGGGCTAGCCTGAAAACCCGATTGGCCTGGTGGCCCTCCAGGACAGGGTTGGGAACCAGTGTACTAGAGCATTAATATGACTGGCAGAAGCTATGTAAATCACTTAAGGCTCCTCAGGTATCCTTAGATATGTCTGCCCAAGGTTTCTGGAATGCAGTTTCGTGTAAGCTGTACTTATATTCTTTGTAATGAATAAATAAATTGTTTGATGTTGGCTATCAAGTTGCAGCATAAAACAGTATTGGATAGCCCTAGTGGAAGTTTTCAAAATGTTGGTTGTCTGAAAAACACATTTCCATTTCATGGTAAAAAAAAAAAAAGAGTAAGCTAAGTAATATTTCAAGTTTTTAAGACCAATTACAGGGGCTATTCTGGAAGAGGGAAATTGCTAACTTATTTCAGGTTCCTTGGATTACTTTTTAAAAAAGAAACATTTAAATAGCTCAATAACAAATGTTAGAGACAGGGGAAAAAGCATGAGTACCTGAATGTAAACATGTGAGGCTATAAGTGGTATATAAATACTAAAAAAAAAAATATCACTGTATAGTATGATAAGATTTCATACAGCCAGAAGGCAGTGGGGAGATTTAGAATAGCTCCGTGCTGGCAAACTATATAGTTCAGTGTTACTACAGGTACCTTGAAACACATTGGGTTCTATTGTAAAAAGCAGATTTGTTTTTTGATAAGTGTTGTAGAAATGGAACATCTGGTAATGTTAAAATTTTCTCCATGTGATAGAATTAAAGAGTTTTAACAAGAGGGGTATTTTTGGAAAGTATGCTTTAACCACTGCTGTTTTCGATGCAGTGCAAAAAGATGAAAGCAAAAAAAGATGTAAACCCTGTTATGCAGTTAGCATAGCAGGGTACACAAAAGGTTAGAACCATTTCTTTAAAAAAAAAAGTCTTTATTAAGATTGACTTGGGAAAATCCACTACTTATTTCTAGGATAAGCAGCATAAAATCTATTTTTCTTTTTTGGAATCTTGCCAGGTAGTTAGACCTAGATTGTTCACTGTTAGAAACAGGATATTAGGCTTCATAGACCTTTGGTCTGTCCCAGTATGACACTTATGTTCTTATCTTGATAGAAGAAATACAAGTCAGATGAAGAAATCCAATATTATAAAAATTAAAGAGACAAAGCAAAGATTAGGCAGTATATAAGTCTGAGATTTGGCATGTAGTGAATGCTAGAAGTTCACTGCAAATTCTCTGTGTCCTTTTTACATTTTTTTTTTTAATGATAATTGCAACCCTCCTAAAGGGAGGGTTTGCTAAGAAATTGGGGAGAAAGGAAATCTTTGCTCACAATGAGTTTTGAAAGCAGATTTTCTCGATCAGTATTACATTGAAAAAATAAATAAATAAAGATTTCTGTCATTTTGGCTGAGCAGCAGCCCCTGTAGTAGAAATGTATCAGTCTCATAAATATTACATGGCCGAGCCCAGCAGCGAGGGAGGTGGGCAGCACCTTATGTTAATTATTTACTGCTTGCTGGAAGCTCTTCTACACATTTTGAGGGAATTAATTCAGTGAAAGAAATAAAGCGTGTGGGAATAAATGATGCGCACACACTGGAGAGAGCTGGATCAGAATAATGGAATTGGAAAACCCACTCCCCTTATGTTTAGGGGAGAAGGAGATGCGTGAGTTTCCTTAAGTAGTTTGGAGTTAGCTCTGAGTTTACTATGGGTGAATAGTATAGCTCTTGCTGAGCCATTTCTGATGGTTCTGGCAGAGATGGGAGACAGTTCTCTAGTTGTGAATCCCTGTTATTGGTGGCTACAGAGCTCTTAGAAGGGCTAATAATTCTGAGCCCTGGCAGGTGACTACTATGGTATTAGAGGCTCTCAGAAAGATAAGAGCTGCAGTCCTTGGAAATATTGCTCAAGGCATTGAGGCTTTGGGGAGTAGCTCAGGGCAGAAGAAAATGGCATGTGGGGGGAACTATCAGTGTCTAGGGCTGGGAAGAGCAGTAACATAGAAACATAGAATATGACAGCAGAAAAGGGCCAACGGCCCAACAAGTCTGCCCATTCAAGAACCCTTCTTCCATGGAGTATCTATCGTTTGAGCATAACTCTGTAGTACTCCCACCTGATTGTCCCATTGACTCTTGAAGTCGAGCATGCTACTGGCCTCGACCACCTGGCGGGGAAGATCATTCCATCGATCAATCACCCGTTCAGTGAAGAAGTACTTCCTGGTGTCACCATGAAATCTCCCTCCCTTAAGTCTCAGTGGATGCCCTCTTGTCGCCGTGGGACCCTTCATAAAAAAAAGATTTCCTCCTCCACTTTGATGTGACCCAAGATGTATTTAAATGTTTCTATCATGTCGCCCCTTTCTCTGCGCTCTTCCAGAGAATATAAGCACAGTCTGATCAGGCGTTCTTCATATGGGATGTCCTTAAGTCCTGAGGCCATTCTCTGTATCGACTCCATCCTCTTCACATCCTTTTGATAATGTGGCCTCCAAAATTGGACACAGTACTCCAGGTGAGATCTCACCATGGATCTGTATAACGGTAGTATGACTTCCGGATTTTGGCTGATGAAGCTCCTTCTGATGCAACCCAGCATTTGTCTGGCCTTTGCTGTAGCTTTCTCCACTTGATTAGCAGCTTTCATATCTTCCCAGATGAGAACTCCCAAGTCCCTTTCTGCAGTAGTTCTTGTTAAGTTTTCACCGTTCAGGGTGCATGTTTTGCATGGATTTCCGCTCCCAAGGTGCATTGCTTTACATTTCTTGGCATTGAAGTTTAGTTGCCAAGCACTGGACCATTTTTCCAATACAAGCAGGTCTTGCTCCATAGTGTTGGGCCTGGTTGCGCTGTCAGGTTCTGAGGCCCTGCCCACAACGCTGCATAGTTTAGCGTCGTCGGCAAATAGTGTAATTTTGCCTCGAAGTCCCTGAGTCAAATCCCCTACAAAGATATTAAATAGCATCGGGCCCAAGATAGAGCCCTATGGCACTCCACTGGTCACTCTCGACGCTTTTGAGGGGATACCGTTTACCACCACTCTCTGAAGCCTGTCGCTAAGCCAGTCTTGTACCCATGCTGTCAGTGTTACTCCTAGTCCTAGAGAGTGCATCTTATTTAATAACCTTTGGTGTGGAATACTGTCAAAAGCCTTACTAAAGTCCAAATACACCACGTCCAGGGACTCGCCCTCATCCAGTTTTTTTGTTACCCAATCAAAGAAGCTTATCAGATTGGATTGACAAGACCTTCCTTTTGTAAAGCCATGCTGGTGGGGATCTCTTAATCTTTCATCATCCAGGAACGTGTCTAGTCTGTTCTTAATCAATTTTTCCATGAGTTTACTCACTATTGATGTGAGACTCACCGGTCTATAATTTTCAGCCTCTGACCTACTTCCTTTTTTGTGGAGCGGGATAACATTGGCAGTTTTCCAGTCTAGGAGTACTTTTCCCTTGCTCAGGGAAAGATTGAAGAGCACGGCCAACGGCTCTGCCAGGACATCGCTCAATTCTTGAAGTACTCTAGGGTGTAGATTGTCCGGGCCCATAGCTTTGTTCACTTTTATTTTTGATAGCTCATGGTATACTTCGCTTGCAGTAAATTTCATGTCCCAGAATGGGTCTTCCGTACTCCCCCCTTGTCTGTAGCTGAGGGCCGGATCCTGGCGCTTCACAGGTGAAGACTGAGCAGAAGTAGTTATTGTGTATTTCTGCTTTGTCTGCATCCGAGTCTGTAAAATTGCCGTCAGGTTTCTTTAGGTGCCCAATACCGCTTGTGTTCTTCTTCCTGTCGCTAATGTATTTAAAAAAGGATTTCTCCCCCTTATTTACCTGTCTAGCTATGTTTTCTTCCATCCGGAGTTTAGCCTCTCTGACTGTCGTTTTAACTTTTCTGGATTTTGCCATATAGCTTTCTTTAGCTTCAGATTGCTGTGATAGTTTGTAGGTTGGTTACAGATCCCTGCTAGGGCTGGTAGTCCTTAACTCCAACAGGGAGATCCAGTGAGGGAGAAGGTCTCTGGGGTACAATTAGCAATATAGACCCAGTGAAGGAGAAGGCCTCCAGGGTGCTTTCAGCACTAGAGGTCCACCAGGGAGAAGGCTCACTAGGTGTGACCAGCAGAGGAGGATAGCTCTTGGGTGGACGGAAGTCCTCAGAGCCCAGGGAAAGCTTCTGGGAGACTACAGCAGGAATAGGCCTAGACAGCCTGGAAGTTCATCAACCCCCTGCCTAAGAGAAGACCATCTGAGGAGTGAAATCTGGGAACTGGGTGAGGGGGGAACAGCAAAGAGTAGGAGAACCTAGGCATACAGCCACACCCACTTAGCTGAGAAGCTGGGAAGAGCTTACAACCACTGCCTTAGAAATGCGGACTGAAATAGTTTGAAAGATGTAAAATACTAAAAGTTACTGATTCTGAAAATCTGGGTTACAGACTCATATTGTGGTTTAATTGCATAATGCCTGGTTTAACAGATTAAGTGACAAGAGGTTCTAAATTCCTAGGTATATGAAAATTCCTATGTACTTGTATAAAGTTCAATAAAACCTGTTTAATTTATTAGCTTGCCTTGTTAACAGCCTTTTTTGGATTTTCGGAGGGGGGGGGGAATCCCATTTATTAACACCTCTTTTCCCCAGGTGGAGGCACCAAGCGCCAAATGAATAAGGAACTGATTGAGACTGTCTTCAGGGGACTCCAGCAAGGTCAAGCCCCATAAGGGGACATTACATTGCATTGGCTGCCAATGGAGGCGCGCGTAAAGTTTAAATTTGCCTGCTTCTGCTTCAAAGCACTCCACGGACTTGCCCCTAAATATATAACTGACCTTTTCGTCTTCTCAGCCAACAGACACAAGAGAAGCTCACATTCCAACTTGGTTTCCCCCCCAGTGAGAGGTTGTAAACTGAAAAAAACACCATGAACATCTTCTCTCGCACCAAGCAGCATCATGGGGTAAAGACCTAGAACAATTACTTTCGCCCACTACTTATGAGGAATTTAGGAAACGTCTGAAAACACACCTGTTCCTAAAGTATCTAGACCAGTGGTTCCCAACCCTGTCCTGGAGGACCACCAGGCCAATCGGGTTTTCAGGCTAGCCTTAATGAATATGCATGAGCAAATTTGCATGCCTCTCACTTCCATTATATGCAAATCTCTCTCATGCATATTCATTAGGGCTAGCCTGAAAACCCGACTGGCCTGGTGGTCCTCCAGGACAGGGTTGGGAATCACTGATCTAGACAACTGATCCTCTCTTCTCTCTCCCCTCTATAGCGATTAACTTGTTCTATTGATCACTCTCTCCTCAAAAATGGATTTCCTGTCCTATTAACCCTCTTTCTTCCTCCCCCTCTTAAAGTCAATCAATTTGTACCTTTGCTTAATCTTTGTAAACCGCATTAGAACTTCACGGTATTGCGGTATATAAGCTGTTATTATTATTATTATTATTACATTATTTTTATACATGGTGCATTACACAAATTAAGATTTGTCTAGTATTGGAGAATTCAAGCTTAATAAGAACATAAGAATTGCCGCTGTTGGGTCAGACCAGTGGTCCATCGTGCCCAGCAGTCCGCTCATGCGGCGGCCCTTGGTCAAAGACCAGCGCCCTAACTGTTGTCAAATCTGAAACTTCAAAGTTTTGTAGAAATTTGTCCAGCCTTGGTGTAAAACAGCCTAAGGATCCTACTATTGTTATTATTAATAAACATTTCCAGGGAATGTACTAATGGTTGATTTAAAACTGTAAATCTAATGTAAACCAGAGTGGAAAAAAAAACATAAAAATGTTACTTGGGGGTGGCTTGGGGCTCCTGCACAGAAGTCATAGGGAAACTCCAGACCTCATTGTGGGTCTGATGTTGGATCTGGCAATTGCGCCAGATCGGGGATGAATGTGGCACTGATACCTACATATTAAATAATAAAATTAGCCCTGATGGCTTTAAAATATATGAAAACTAGTTTAGAGGTTGTGAGATGTACATATGGGTTTAAGTGCAAAATGCTGGAAACAGAGAGGGTTCCATTTTGAGGGCTGAGAGTCCTTAAAAGTGTTAATTTTGACAGAATTCAGGTTAGCATTAGGGCATAACCTATTTTAGGAGTGTTTAAAGAAAATATGAAATTTTAAATAAAAATGAGAGATAAAATGTTCATATGTTTGAACGCTTTTGAAAACTAGCTCCTGATTGACTGCTGTGCTCTGTAAAGGCACTTTGCACAAAAAAACAGTTAGAGGAGAGCAGTTGCATTTATGGGGAGCTGTGGCATGTGAGTGATTACTTTTGTAGAGATATTAAGCAGTGAAAGGTAGTGACTGAGCAAGTAAAATAAACTCTGAAGTGAATGCTGTGAGAAAGAACAGTTTTACAACTGGAAAATTTCCCATTTTCCATCTTCAGGTAGGAACTCTCTGAGGGATAGCTGGGGTGTCAGTTTTAGAGTTACCTTCTTGGAAAAAATATAAATAAATTCTCCTGAATTGCTGATTAAAGTTTAATCCTTAGTTGTTAAGGAAACTTGTCTGAAGATTTTTAGAAGCTCTGGAGGTTTGAATTTAAGGGAAAATATTAAGACTCAGACATCAGTTTATCTATGATATTTTCTTTTTTATGTATTTAATGGGGACAATTGAGAATTACCTCAGAAAGTAGACTGAGAATAGTTGAGGTGTGATTTTCAGAATGGATTTCTGGCAGTTACTGAAGAATTCAAACCTTCAGAATATGGATGACCTTTGTAGAAACTAGTAAGGAAATCCAGCCAGGGCATTTTTATATTTTATTTTTTAATTAGTCAGAGACTCCAATTCAGGTATCCTGACCTGGCAGGCACTCTGAAGTGTACTACATTAGATTTTCATTTAACATATGGGAAAATCCCAGATTAAGCCACATTAACTCCAAATTTTAATGCATTTTAGTGAAAGGGCTCTTGGATTATAACTCTTCAAAAACAGGAAAATGTCTATTTTACTTGAATGTAACTGGGCATGAGCTGAATATCTTCCCCTCACTTCCTAGGTAACTGACCCAACCTCTTGTAATGTAATCCGACCTTGAACTGAATAGGTAAAGGTGGAATAGAAAACCTAATTAACATAACGGCCTGTTTAAAGGTAAAGCTAATGGGAGTCAGCGGCCCATGCCTGGTATACCATGAAGAGCTCATTGCATTTTTAATCTATCACTATTGTCAAATACCTAGGTTATATCTGAAGAGGGGGTTTCCTGAAAATGTAGACAATTTCAATAATGGCCATAAGTATCTCTATAAAGAACAAAGAAAAATAGTCCTCAAACCTAATCCCATTTTTGCAGCATGAGCCAAAAATACCATAGACCAAATATCTCCAGACAGTTCAACCACTTTGGTGGGCTTAGGAATTTTGAAAAAAATGGAGTTCTGTTCCTGATCAATATTTTTAAATAGTTTTCATTTTACAAACAAAACATTTTCTAAAATGCTTTGTATATAATAAATGATATCATCTAGAAATCACAACAAACTTAAAGAAATTAACTTTTTGGGTGAGGGGGATGAGAGGCGCTTTTCCCGTTTTTTTAAAGTCAGATGACAGAGCCTTGAAAGTACTAGCATGTTCAAGATTGAAGCTGTTGATCTGTATAGACCAGTGTTTTTCAACCGCTGTTCCGCGGCACACTAGTGTGCCGCGAGATGTTGCCTGGTGTGCCGCAGGGCCGCCGGGCCCGGAGCTGACAGGGGGCCCGAGGCAGGGGCGCCAGTAGCTCGCCAAGGCAAAGTGAGTCGATCACCCAGGACTCACTTTGTCTTGGCGATCTAATCTATCGAGCCGATAAGTCTTCTTCTCCCCGACGTCAATTCTGCAGTCGGAGAGGAAGTTCGGGCCAGCCAATCGCTGCCTGGCTGGGCGGAACTTCCTCTCCGATTGCAGAATTGACGTCAGGGAGAGCATGCGTCGGCTTTGGGGCCTGTTATCCATTGGTGGGTCCTGTTCCCCGATGGCAGCGGCAGTGGCTTGGGGAACGGCAGGGAGAAAGAAAGAAAGGGGGCAGGCAGGGAAACAGAAGGAAAGAAGAAAAAAAAGAAAGAAAGGTCAGGGAGAGAGGAAGAAAAAGTTGGGGGAGGGAATGAGGTGTGGAGGAGAGAAAGTATACAGGCTGATAGAAGGGAAGAAAGATTGGATGCACAGTCAGAAGAAGAAAGTGCAACCAGAAATCACCAGACAAGGTAGGAAAAATGATTTTATTTTAAATTTAGCAAAGTGGAGGCAGTATTACCACAGTTTTCAAAGGAATTTGCCCAAATAACTTAATAGTTAACTGGGTAAATTCCCAGAGATGAAAACTTCCCTTCACTTACTATGCACAGTTCTGAATTTATATCTGCTGTCTATATTTTACAATATGGTCACCTTTTACTAAACCGCAATAGTGGTTTTTAGCGCAGGGAGCCTATGAGCGTCAAGAGCAGTGCTGGACATTCAGCGCAGCTCCCTGCGCTAAAAACTGCTATTGTGGTTTAATAAAAAGGATGGAGGGTATATTTGTCTATTTTTGTATGCTATAAAAACCAAATACAGAGAGAGACTGAGAGCTGTTGACGAAGAGCTACGTGTGTGTCTTTCTTCGATTCCAGCCAGAATATCAGCTTTGTGTTCAGCCAAACAGGCCCAGGTTTCGCACTGAATAAAGTATTTTATAATTTTTATAATTTTTATTTCGTAATAAAGTAATTATAAAATACTTTCTTTGTGTTTATTTGATTCCTATTCAAGAGAATTACTTTATATATAATCAATATAGGCAGAGAGTTAAATTTTTTAACATTTTCTAATGGTGGTGTGCCTCGTGATTTTTTTCATGAAACAAGTGTGCCTTTGCCCAAAAAAGGTTGAAAAACACTGGTATAGACCATTCGCTTATTATCCATACTCAACAGGCATTGTTGTGGTGAAGTTTGGAAGACCATAACCAAAGCATTAGATATCTCAGTACACACTGCCTTCCAAAATACTTGTAATGGTTCACATGCCCACCAGATATGAAAAAATGTCCCCACCTCCTAACCATAATACCAACATCGAACAGAAACCGAGGGGTACATATTATGTAGTCTATGGGGAGTAAGGTACCACCAAGTCAGCAACTTATATGTATTTTCCTGCACCAAGGCACAGACTGAGGCTTTCTGTACTTCCCCTGCTACCCGTTTCCATTCTGCAATTATTAATTCATTCCCTAAGTCTCTCTCCCACTTTAACATAAATGGAAACTTAGAAGGCTCAGACCCTCAGAAACACCTGTTAAGTACTGAGATCAGTCTGGGAACCTTCGGCAAAATTGCTCATAGTTGTTCCAAATGATCAGACTGCTCTGAGTCAGATTGTTCCCACCCCTGAGTCTGCACAAAATATCTTAACTGTAAGTAGGGAAAGAAATCTTTAGCTGGAAGATGATAGAGTTCCTGTAACCCATGAAAAGGCAACAACTTCCCTCCTAGCAACTGGCTAAATCTTCCCAGTCCCAACTTTCCCCACTGTATAAAAGGCTAGCTATTTAAAGGGAAAGGGCCTCACCAATATTTCTTGTTCAACAGGAGCAAGCCCCATCAACTCCGATTTATCCATGTTGACCTTGAAGCTTGATACTAACCCAAAAGCCCAATAATTCTGCCATCACTATTCATAGTGTCAACTGAGATTGACCAACATACACAAGGTGGTTCTCTGCAAACAGAACATAAGAATAGCCTTACTGGGTCAGACCAATAGTCTATCAAGCCCAGTAGCCCATTCTCACAGTGGCCAATCCAGGTCACTAGTACCTGGCCAAAACCCAAGGAGTAGCAACATTCCATGCTACCAATCCAGGGCAAGCAGTAGCTTCCCCCATGTCTTTCTCAATAACAGATTATTGACTTTTCCTCCAAGAACTTGTCCAAACCTTTCTTAAAACCAGCTATGCTATACGCTCTTACCACAACTTCTGTCAGTATGTTCCAAAGCTTAACTATTCTCTGATTGAAAAAAAATTCCTCCTATTGGTTTTAAAAGTGTTTCCCTGCAGTTTCAAGTGTCCCCTAGTCTTTGTAATTTTTGACGGAGTAAAAAATCGATCCACTTGTACCCATTCTACTCCACTCAGGATTTTGTAGATTTCAATCATATCTCCCCTCAATCATCTCTTTTCAAGTCCAGAGCTGTCTCTTTTCCAAGCCCAGAGTTATTTTATGCTCAACCTTTCCTACTCTAAAGTCCATAACATCTGGATTAATGCAGATATGTTTCACCAAGGGATCTATGTAAAAGATGAGCAACAGTGGGAACAGTGAGCAAAAAAATTGGAAATGGGTCAGAGTAACTTCCATTAACCCATATTCTAACCAGGGGTGTGGCATACAAAGTGTAGATCCAATTACAAAATCCAGGGTCTAATCCCACCTTCCATAAAACTGCCCATAAGAAGGCCCAACATACTCAGTCAAAGGCTTTATCAGCATCACTCGCAATAGTGGCTTAGTAAGGGGGGTAGTCCTCCCCAGGTGCCATGCTATTGGGGGTGCCAGCTCCCCTCCTCCTGCCGTGGACTGTTTTGGAAGGGTTCGCCACTGCGGCAGGAGGAATTGGGCACTCCTGCCGCAGACATGGGGGGGAGGGCTTTGGTGGTTCCAGCAGGAGGGAGTGGACATCCCTCCTGCTGGCTGACTTCCCGGGGGGGGATGGGTTTCCTGCTGTGGCTGCTAAACTGATCACATCAGGGAGAGTCCCTTGTCACGATTAGCTCAGTGGCAACATGATTCCCTAACCAGCGCTTGTGACATGGATGCCGGTTAGAGAATTGGGGTGGTTAGGCGGGATTAGGCATCTGCCCATCAGAACAGACACGATTCTTTATAGGACGTCCACTTAGGTGGCTGCTGAGACTGTGCATCCTATACAGAATCAGGCCCTTCATTTTTCAGGTCTTTAAACCAACCAACATCGCTCCTGGAAATCTCTTGATTATCCTCACCCACCAGCCAAGAATCATCATCTTCCGATTCAGAGACCTCCATCGCCATATTTTTCTTGGTGCACGGCTACCAACTCTGATTTTTTGGAAGTCTCCAGACTTGATTCCATAGCAAAATTTCTCTAGCGTTTTGCTGCTGGACTTCAGACCTCTCTATGGAGCTTGACTGTACCCTGAAATTATCATGATGAGGATGGAAGATAAAAGAATTTCAAGCATCCCGAAGGAGCTCCATCTTCAGACTTCCATCCTAATTCATAACATCACTTCCTCCCCTTCTTTGTACTTTTTTGCATTAAATGTTATATATCACATTAGAAGACAATCATGTGAAGGATCCCCTTATGCAGTGGTGTAGTAAAGGGGTGCGGGGGGAGCAGACAGCCCCGGGCGCTGTTTTGGTGAAAGTATCAGCATCTCTCTGCCCCCCATTCCATGCTCACATCCTCCCTTCCCCCATGCATCTTTAAATCTTTGCCAGTGCAAGCAACTTCTCCGGCCTGGTTCCCCTCTGAAATCATTTCCGGGTCAGAGGGCCAGGAAGTGACATCAGAGGCAAAGCCAATACCAGTGCGAGCAGCAGGCTGGAAAAGCTGCTCAGGCTGACAAAGATTTAAAGAGGTACAAGGAAGGAAGGACATGAGTGTAGTGTGGGAGCTGGGGACAGGAAGGAATTCATGGGGCCACCACCACCCCAGTCGCCCCCTACCCTCACTATGCCACCACCCTTATGTTGATTGTTTTTCCCATATGAGTGACCGTGGAATCTTTTAACATATGCTTGGACTTTGCAGCTTGCAACCCCGCAAGGATGTGTGCCATTCTCTTTGTGGGTTGTGTAGGGAGTTTGCTTTTTATCAGTTTCTGTTTTAGATTAGGTGGCTGACAGAAGGCCAGCATAGGTGGGGCTCTGACTATTTATTTTAGTCCTTCATCTTCTTAGAGTAGTGGTTGTAGTTCTCTTATAATTTTTCTTAGTTTTTCAAGCTCTGGATTGTATGTCATTACCAAAGGGGTCCTGCCTGTGGTGTTCTTGTCCTTGTAGTGCAATAGGTTTTCTTGTGTGTTTCAAAGGATGAGGCAATATTCTTGGGGATTATGTTAGGGTTGTATTCTTTTTGTTTGAAGGATTCAGTGAGTTTTTGGGGGCTGTTTTTCTCTGTCTCTTGGGTTAGGATAAATATGTGGCATTGTATGGTTTGGATGCGTTTAGTGTTTTGTTTTTTTTGTTTGTGAGGGATGGATGCTGGAGTTGTGGAGGCAGCTGCATTTGCCTGTAAGTTTCTTGCATATAGATGTTTGTATGTAACTCTTGTTGATTGAAACTGTGGTGTCTATAAATTGATATTTTTCTGAGGACTATTCAATTTTGAATTTGATTGTAGGATGGTATGTATTGAAAGAATTCTAAAATTGTTTGAGAGTCTCTTCTCCCTCAGATGAAATCATAAAAATGTCATCAATGTACCTCTGGTATTTTAGAGGTTTTGTTTGATATGTATTTCAGAAATGTCTTCCAGTTCTGCCATGAAGAGGTTTTCAGGCCTACATTTAAGGCATCTGTCTCATGCCTACGGAGGTGTGTAAGGATGCTTAAGCATGCCCAAGGCCACTTACGGGTGAAACCATGTCCACGTCCCGCCTTAGGTGTGCTTAAGCGGCCCTAAGCATCTCTCTAGACCAGGGGGGGTCTCAAAGTCCTCCTTGAGGGCCGCAATCCAGTTGGGTTTTCAGGATTTCCCCAATGAATATACATTGAAAGCAGTGCATACACATAGATCTCATGCATATTCATTAGGGAAATCCTGAAAACCCGAATGGATTGCGGCCCTGAAGGAGGGACTTTGAGACCCCTGCTTTAGACGCACAATATATGCCTATTTGGCATTTTTGCCACTGATTCCTTTAGACTGGAATGTTCATAGATCTCATCTTGCCAGAAGTTTTCAAAAATTAAAACTTAAATTTACCTCTCTCAGTGGTAAAAACAGAACCTTTAAGAGATTTACGGCCTCTTTTACAAAGCTGTTTCCTAGTGGCTGCCACGCGGTAACAACCCCGAAGCCCTTTAAATCTCTACGGGCTTCAGGGCCGTTAGCGCAGCGCAGCACAGCCGCTAACGCGGCTTTGTAAAAGAGGCTGTTAGTTATTCTTTCGCTTCTAAATTAACCGAATTCTGGAATGCTTTACGGCTTACATTAAGAAGTTTAGGTTCTGTTGCTTTATTCTGGAAAGTTCTGAAAACTTTTTTGTTTGCTAAACATTTTGGAAATTAACTATTTCAGTCTACTTTTCCTTGTCAAATTTATGTATTATGTTTTACATTATTGTTAACCAAGTCAAGTAGAGAATGACACGGTGGATATTACCCGCGGCTAGCCGCGAGTAGCCACGGTTAACCCACCAAAATGGTGGAGGGGGAAAGGTGCGCACTGCAGGTATGGTGACAAGGCTATCCACCGCCCCATGGAGTGGTGAATGGCCTTGTCCCCGCAGTTAAGGGAGGGAACGCGCATGGTCACTGATCACGCGCGGCCCCCTCCCTCCTTTCTACCTACCCAAATATATCTATCTCCCTCCCTCCCTCCCCCTTACCTTCGTGGCGCATTTTAAGGTTTGAGACTTGTTGAAAGCCGCTGGTGCTTACGTGCAGTCACATGCGTGTGTGGGCATAAGCTTCTCCTCTGACGCAAATTCCGGTTCCGTCAGAGGAGAAGCTTCTGTCCACACCCGCATGCGACTGCACGAACACTCCGGCGGCTTTCAACAAGCTACTCAACCCTTAAAATGCGCCGCGAAGGTATGCGGGAGGGAGATGCACGGACTGCGTGAGGTGTGCCAAAGGGCAGTGAGGTGGCGAGAGAGAAGGGTGGATGCTGTGGGGACGGGGATGGGGCGGTGAAGGGGACGGTGGGTCGGTGACGGGGCAGTGACGGGGATAGATTTTTGTCCGTATTATTCTCTAGAGTCAAGCTCCTCTAGGTTGATGACTCGGTCTCTAAAACTAAGTTTTAATTTAGTTTACAATGTAGGCGTCCTTCTCTCTCTTTTTTTTTTAATGTGCGTCCTGATTGAGAGATGGCGGTAGGATGCTGGGGTAGTGTATATATTCTTTTGTTTAAAATTGTATTCCAGTCTGTTGGGAGTCTCTTTATTGTGTAAATGTACTTTCAAGCAGAGTTTCCTGAAGAATTCTTAAAGATCTGAGTATAGTTGGATTTCTTTCATTTTGCTGGTAGGGCAGAAAGAGAATCCTAAAGTACAGAGATCTCCTGCTGTGATAACTGGTAGTTGGAGAGGTATACTATCTCCATTTGATTTGCACTTCTATAGGTGTGCTCAGTGGGAGTTTGCCTACAGGAATCACCTTGGCCCAGATTCACTACAGATAGTGGAGTCAATTGCTGTTGGTCAATCCTTGGCCGATTTTAAAACAGCAATGGATTCACTATCAAGTTTGCATGCAAATGATTTATACACGCAAAATATCAGCCCGATTTTTAAAAAATTTTAAAGCCCCCCACCCTCTCCCGACAAGTGCCCTTTCCCCCTTCCTGAACCCCCAAAAATTGTGCCCCCCCCATGCCAGATGCCGACACCACTTTAAAATTATGGCAGGAGGGTTCCCACTCCCTACTGCCATCTTCCCTCCCCAAACAAACGGCAGGAGGGATGCCGACTCTCTTCTGCCACCCACTGGATGTCCCCTCCCCGTTCCCATTCCCCTCCCCGTACCTGTAACAGAGCAGGAGGGGTGCTCAGTTCCTCCTACTCCAATGCCTACCGTGACACTTCTGAGGCCTTAGGCCCCGCCCCGGTGCATTATGTGAGGCATGGGGAGGGGCCTAAAGCCCTGGTTGGCAGAGGGGCCTGTGGCGCCTGAGCCAATCAGGGACTTCCTTAGGGAGTAGCCTAAGAAAGTCCCTGATTGGCCACAAATGACAAGATAATTAATAGGCTGGAATAAGGTTCGATGACAACTCTAGTAGCTGGAACTTAAGGTGACCTTTACGGTCTATGGCCCATAAATATCAAAGATAAAAAAACAATTTAATTTAATCTTGAATTTATAATGTGTGTAACTAATGAGCAGACAGGTCTTTATATGCTGTCATTTATTATGTTATTATATAATTGCAGACCGGATGTAAGAAATACTGATTATTGGGTTACACCAGCATTCTGGGCATCCAGATTCCATTGTAGAACAGGCTGTCACCATGCAGCCTTGAGACATCTAATTAGAGGATCATTTTAAAGTGCTCTTTTCTACACCCAAGCTGTGCCCTCCCCCCACCCCCCAATTTACCCATAGTGAATCTTCTTTGAAAAAAAGCTCATAGTCTGTTAATTACCAAATACATTTTGTCTTGAGAATACAAAGGTTGTACTTAGAATTTTTAATACATAACTTCATGACAGCATGCAATAGAATTCCCACATCTGTGTAGTGCAATGAGATTCACCATTTAATTAAGATGTGCTTTGGAAATGAACATGCAAACCAGTAGGGATATTCACTGCGTAATTTATTTTCTATTCAGCATCAGATTCTCTAATGGCATGCAAAGATATGTTGGTCCCTCTCTCTCTTATGGGTTTTTTTTGTGTGTTTGACAACTTGTCTAACATTATTCTTTTCTAAGATTGGAATTAAAAGCAATTTGTGCTGCTACCCAGACTTGCATAACTCATATTTCCAATAAGTTTCAAATTCAAGTTTATTAAAATTTTGATAAAATGCTAATCATAAATTCTAAGCATTTTACATTAAAAAGGAAAACTTTTATCATACTAAATAATGACTGGACAAAAACATGACATACGTAAAATACAAGAGGAAAGTGGGGAGAACTACAATTTAAAAGAAAAAGAGAACATATATGGTAAAAACAGAAGGGCAGTAAAGGAGATCATGTTGATAAATTGAGGGAGATCAAGTTGGTAATAACTAATTTTTCAAAGCATAAGTTTAGGTTCCTGTTTAATCTTTTTTAGTTACTTTCTTCCTGTCCATGTGCACTGTATACAGGTTGAGGGGCATTAAAACAACAACAAAACCTACTTAGTCATAATTGAGACGTTTGGCTCATTACATCCGTTCCAAAATCAATTTTATATCCATTTCCAAATGGGAAAAATGTTTGGGGCTCCCTTTTGAAAATTGTTCTAAGATGGATATATTTGCACAGAATGGGTCTGATTCTGTATAGGACGCTGTTCTCAATGGCTGCCTAAGAAGCAGCTGAGAATCACATGCCAGTCACGCACCGACGTCCCATACAGAATTGTGTCTACCTTAAGACACAGATGCCTTACCCTCCAATTCTATAACTGGTGCCCATATCAACCGGCACTGGCTAGAGAATCATGCCTGCCGAGAGATCCCTTGCCATCAGCTGATTGCAGCATGCAAACCCCAATCAGCTGAGCCGCCAGGACTTCCTGAAACTGTGGCTCTTCAAAATGGCAGGCCTTGCTCTTCCCAATGCATCCTGGGATGCACTGGAGAGGGGCCTAAGGCCCTGATTGAACCAGATATCTAAGGCTCCTCCAATAGAAAGGACCTTAGGTACCTGGGCCAATCAAGATCTTAGGTCCCTTTCCAGTACATCCCAGGATGCATTGGGAAGAGCAAGACCTGCCATTTTGAAGAGCCACAGTTTCAGGAAGTCCCATAGGAGGGGCATCAGCAGTAGGAGGGAGTGGGCATCCCTCCTGCTGATCTCAGGGGATGTTGGGGTGTCAGGTAGGAGAGAGTGGGCCTCCCTCCTGCCAATCTCAGGGATGGGTGTTAAGGGGTCCTCTGCCTGCTGTAGCTGGCTCATCTGATCATGGCAGGAGAATTCCCCCCCAATCAGCTGAACTGGCAGGACTTCCTGAAGCCACAGTTTTGGGGAGTCCTGCCAGCTCAACTGATTGGGGATTACTGTGATGCAGTCACCTCAGCCAGCTGTAGGCGTCTACTTTTATGGTTGGGAAATATAGGCCAGTATTATGCAGGCCTAAATGTAAGGCATCTGTCGCGGGTCTATGGAGATGTGTAGGGACACTTAAACATGCCCAAGGCTACTTCTGGGGGAAACCATGCCAATGTCCCACCTTGGGTTTTGGCCAGGTACTAGGCACCTGGATTGGCCACCGTGCAAACGGGCTTAATGGACTATTGGTCTGACCCAGGAAGGCTATCCTTATATTCTTAAATGTCCCTGCATATCTCTGTAGACTCTCGACAGACGCCTCCAATATAGGCATCTGTCTTCACCCGAGTTTTACTAGAAAACGTGTGTCCCAATTGGTTAGTACTGAAAACAAAATGTGGAACCGGGTCCTGGACTTCCAAGAGTATAAAATATAAAGTTTATTGGTACAAGCAACAATTCAAAAATATCACAATGTGCTAAAAGTCAAACCCATACAACATAAGTACACTGCATGGAAAATGACAAGACGGGATTGGTTGCCAGATGGTGGTAGGATGCCTGCTACCGTCTAAAATTGGGATGCATGGTTAGAGAATCAGCCCCAAGATGTCTAAAATGAAGAACCATTTTCCAAACTGACATGTCCAACTTATCAATGCTTTAAAAAAATGAGTCACAAGCAGTGCTCCCTCTAAGCGGGCGGGTGTTGTGAGCAAACTTTTTTCGCTGTGAGCTAAAAATATCGGGCGCCAGCAAGTTATGAGCCAACTCGCCCGATTCTCCTCTCGCCGCCCTGCCATCTGCCGTACGCCGTGCGCTGTGACGAGAAACTTGTGCGCTGCGATGTAATATTTTGTGCGCCAGCGCACGCCAGCGCAGCTTAGCGGGAACACTGGCACAAGAATGTCTGTCTGCCATCATTTTGAAAGAAATGGTCACATAGACAGACATACCTGGAGATCAGAGGGGCATTCTAGTGCTTAGTGCAGTGGACTGTACAGAATGTCACCAAAGTGCAATTCTCACCATAATTCCCTAATTTTGAACTTTGAACCCTCCAGGAACAGTATAAAACCTACTGTACCTAACAGTACACTATTCCAATTGTTTTCTACCTTGCAGATGTCGCCTTCGAGGGGGTGCTGAAAAGTTCTCAGCCCAACCATCCAACTTCCTAAATTCTGAGTGTTATTTTGCCGCTGTAGGTGAAAAGAGTGTTATCTTATTTTGTTAAGTGCCAATTTGCAGAAACAAAATTCTATGTTTTGACATTGTTTCAACCATATCAACATCATTCTCTTCTTGGTTGGGCTGAGAATTTCAGCACCCCCTGATATGTTTAGTAAGTAACCTCATGGTTTGGGAGGGCTCACATTTTCCACCACAAATGTACTATGGGTGGTGGGATTTGAACTTGGATTCCCTAGTATACAATCCACTGCACTAAACTCTAGGCTACTGCTGGGAGTTGCTTACTGCTTTGCCGGGTATGTCCAAAATACCTGCAGCTGTCCTAGCACCTGGCATCCCCTTTTAGTATCTGTTCTTTGGGGGATAGAAGGGGACAGCATTCACTGTGGGATTAGTGAGGGATCAAGCCTTAATCCTTCTAGTTATCAGCTGGTCATTTAGAGCATCTGTTTTAAACTTGGATTTGATTGAAACAGGTCTAGATAAAAAACATACTTCTTTTTAGACAAGAACGTGTCTTTCTGTTCCATTATCACTGAAAGACGTCCTCGTTTTGGGGCTGCTGTAGTTCTGCCCATATTACACCCCCTTGCTGTTTGGACAAACTCAGAACAAAATGTCCAAATTAAATTTTACCTTTCCAAAACTCACAATTTAGTTGTTTTCGGCAGAAAAAGTCCTTTCTGACCCTTTTGAGATGTCTTTCTGTTTTGAAAATGAGCACCATAATGTATCACATGGATGCAGGTATGCCACAATAATTATTTTTTGCTTTACTGTGATACCTGCGTGTATTCCTAATTTCCCTTAAAATAAAACCTGACTGGTTTTAGGCTGCAACGGCATCAGATTTCAGAGATAATGCAAACTGAGAGCATGCAAACCGTGGTTTTACAATTAAATTGACATTTTTTGCTTTGCACTGGTGACAAACATCTGTGTATTTTATAGGGAGTACACCTGCATTTTTTTTTCATAGATTCTAAGAAATAAACACTGCCAATCATCATTAGACTCATAATTACCTTCTTTACTAATTCTACTCGTCTAGAACAAGAGGCAAAAGGTTTATTTCTTTCATTCTTTTTCCTCTCTGCTTTTTCAGCTTACACGTCAAGTGAATTCAGTTTTTAGTGGGCTACAGCACCTTGGCCAGGAACTGCAGTTCCCAGGAGCTCAGCTAGTGTGGACTATATAGTAAATCTGGCCACTAACGCTGTGTTTCTTAATTCTTTGGATATCGGGGACCAGATGGCTACCTTCCTAATGTAACACCTCAGAAACATAAGATGCTCGTGCTTCATGGTGGCAAGGATTCAAAACAGTAAAAAATCTGACCCCAATGATAGCTACACAGCATTTGAATAATAATTATAGTGAGGGGAGAAAGTATTTACTTTAAGGAACCAACCCTGTGGTCCTAAGAGCAACAATTTATAAATGCACCACTTTGGATTGGCTAATCATAACAGCTGAATTCACATCTTAAATTTGTACTATCTCTTAAATTATAAATTAGTCCTATTAAACCGTATCAATAGAGAAAATTGTCTACTATCGGACACTTTTAAAGTTTGGAAAGATGACAACACTGTCTGAATAAATTTCCATATATGTGCATACACAATGTCAACTACTGTAGAGTCTAATTAGATAGGATAAGGTAAAACGTATGCGTGCCTCAGTTTTGTCCAACCAAGCACTCCATTTTGGAGAACCATTTTTTAGGAATAACATAAAATGGAACATAAAAACAGAAAAATGCGGCATAAGAGGATCTATCTATTTCCCAGGTCTCGTCTTCAACAGGTTCAGAGACTGAAGATCATCGGAGATCTACTGAACATTGTTTAAGGTTGAACTTTTCTACCTCAGCAGAGAGTGAACAAAACAGTATAATAAAGCTGCCTGTACAGATTTCCAAGGACAAACAAGTTCTGGCTCATCAAATGCTGTGTCTACTCAGTCTTATGGCTTCAACAATATCTCCTACATGTATGCCTAAGCTAGGCTCACATATAAATATAAATGACGTCAGATAAAGACCTGCCCATTAGTTATACCCATTAAAAATACATGATTAAATTAACATGTCTTTTCTTTGGTATTTCTGGGTCATAGACCTTAAAGTCCACCTGTTATTGTCCTGGATTCCAAATGCTGAAGTTGCCTTGCAAGCTCACGCCAGCCTATCCAACCATCCTGTTTGCAGGATATCTATCATAAAGTCTGTCCATTGTCATCCTCATGTTCCAAGTTAGTGGAATTCCCATTGATGCCCTCCGCAGTCCATCCTACATCAAATCACCACATATGGGACACAGACCATGCAACTCTGTCCAATACCGGCCTTAGTTCTTTAATTTGCATTCTACATTTTCAAATTAGAGATCCTCTACGTTTGATCCCACGCTTGTTTAAAATTTCATCACCATTTTCCTCTCAACCACTTTCCTCTGGATGGCATTCCAGGCATCTTCAATCATCCGAAACTCAACCCCACTTATCCAAAGCTCAAATGGTGCAGCACAATACAAGGTATATTTATTTAATCCTCACAATCATTTAAAACTAGGAAACATTTCTATAAAATAAAGTTGACACTTATCTCAACGATATGAACTCCAGCGCTGGTTTGTATAGCTTTCCTGACGCTCATTTACAAAGCGTTTTGGTCACTATGACCTGCATCGGGGGATTCATCACACTATATAAATCGAAAACATAGGTCCAGCACTGTACGCATAGACAAAAGAGAAAGTCCTAGTTATGTAGAGATACAGTATTATCAGGACAGAAAGACTAAACAAATACGTGTATGGGAGATCAGGGAAAATCTTTATAGTATCAATATGAATTATAATAGGCATGATTTAAGTGGAAACAGGAATCCATTTATTTAATTATGTAAAACTATAAACATTGCGATGCTGAGCCATGAAGAATTTATATATGAAGAGCCAGAAATGGAGTGGCTGGATGTACCAGAGGGTCTGAGTGTCTCTTCCTCCTTTACAGAGCCAGCAATCTTAGCAGTAAAGATATGAATATCAAAGGTATCAACTTTCACATGTGAATGGCCAAGTTGCCTCTTCATTTTAGGAACTTGAGCTCATATTTTGCATACTGTGGCTTGCAAGTGAAGTTCATTCCTGTCATAGTATGCACAAAAATAATCCATTTGTAGACACCCTGTGGGGGAAAAAATAGGAAATTATTTAAACCTTCATGAGGAAAAACAATTAAGCAATTTTATTTTATCTTGATGGGCCATAATGCAGTCTAATGGTATACAGGATGCTACTCTATTTCCATTTTTGCATAAGTAAAAGTGCTCTAAAATAACAAAGGCCCAAATAACTAATAAATCAGAAAATATATTGTAGTTGGACAACTACCTGTCTACTCTAGATCACAACATTTAATTTCCAGAAGTAATTCCCATTGCGTAAATGTGGTTGAAAGAAGAGATCATGCTGTGCATAATTTAATTTATACAAGTAATATGAAAGACCAAAAGCTAGGACATTTGTTAGAATTTGGTTAGCATACCAATAATTTGGTCAGCATACCATTTTACTTTGGGAAAATGATCATCATGAACAATATTCACAAAAGTCAAGCTCTGTTGGGACCAGTTGTTTGGATGCATTACAACCAAAATATGTCTCTGGACAAGACCCAAATGTGGGACTGAAGCAGGGTGATTCCTACAATTCAGAAGAGAATTCTAACCTGGAAGAAGCAAAGTCACAGAAAAAAGACTGCCAAATGGGACCAAAGACCACTCCCCTGCACATTAGAGATTAACTGAGTCTCAGTTGAAAGGGGTTGCTGAGAAGAAAGAAGCTGTTTTCTGCAATTTGGACTTTAGCCCACCCTCTCTGACCAAGCGTCCTCTATGTAGGGACACCATTCTGCCATTCAGAACCAGGGCAAGGTCAGCACATAGGCCAGGTCAGCACACTGATCTTAGGCCTTGTGTGAGGATCTGAGGCCATGTGGAAGTATGAATCCTTTCTCATTTCCCTCTCCCCTCCTGCCACGTTGACATTCTATAGTAAGGAAACTTTGTGACAGAATGCTGAGGCATTCCCCCCTCCTTTCTTGTCACAAGACCCCTGTCACATATTAGCCCTTATCTTAATCAAGCAGTCCTTATTTGGAAAGGACATCAGCTGACAGGCATTGAGGACATGCAAAGACTCAGGTTCTGTCCACATGTTAATCAGACCCTTGTCTAAGTGTTGAGTTGGAGGGTGATCACGAGGTAAAGCACGAGGCAAAGGGCAGGTGATCAAGATGTAAAAGCATGTACCTTTCTTTGTATCCACACTGTAAAGGCATGAACTTTGTATCCTCCAATCATTAGATATGTAATCTAGGGAGTTACTTTGATTTAATTAGCATAAGAAACTCAATAAAAGGGACTCGGAGGTAGCCCCTGGCAGCGCCTCTATCCCGACTCTAAAACTGTGTGTGTGTGTTTCCTGTGTGACATCCCTACACCTGCACATGGAATCTTTTTTTTTGCCAAGTTTTCCTGTGTAGGGCTTATCCATTACCTTCTCTTTGATGCTGTTTCCACATCTGTATTTCCAATATTGCCTTATTCAATTTTCACTGCAGCTTTTTGATTTTCGTAGAGGCTCTTTATCAGTTGAGTTATGTGTTTAGGTTTTCCCATTTGTGCTAGAGTTCTCCATAGTTTATTGTGATCTACAAAGTCAAAAACTTTGCTGTAATTGATGAAGCAAAAGTATAGGGACTGTTGGCATTCTTTGCTCTTCTCCAATATCCATCTAACATTGTTCCTCGACCTTTTCTGAAACCAGCCTGAACTTCAGGTAGTTCATGCACAATGCATGATTATTGCCTTCATTGTATTATTTTCAGCAATATTTTGCTGGCGCGTAGAATTAATGCACTCATTCTATAGTTATTACAGTCCTTGGCTTCACCTTTCTTCAGTATAGGTTTTGTAGTGGGGTCCGGACAGCTGGCAGGGCAAAGCCTGGACCCCCCACCACGTGTACACTGTCCAGCTTTCCACAGAGTGCCAATGAGGATATGCAGAATTCCAACATCAACAGTCTCTGAGCCTTTCCTGCTTTCCAAAACAAAAAGGTATATTTTCTTTCACATTTTTCTTCACAAAAAGGCAAACTGGTCCAAAAATACCTTTCCAACATTCACATGGCTATTCTCATTAAACAGTTTATGGCAAGGCCTTAATATCCCAAAAGTATAGGGTTTTGTTTCTCAGCAAAACAAGAAAAAGAAAAAAAAACTGCACAAATCAGTTCGGCCCCATAGGTTGCTGCTTTGTCATAGTTCAGGTAGCTGTCTTCACCAGGGACCTAGGTCCACTCTTTGCCAGTAGGCAACACTAGGCAGCACTCCTGCCTTCACATTTCTTCCCAGTGCTTTTGTAACAACTGTAGAGCACTGGTCACATCTTTGCACAACTATTTGCCTTAACCTCTAAATAAGCTTTACAATACTGCCCTGACTCTCCACAGCTAGGGCCAGTATGTGGGGAACTCTAACCACCCTTATGAAGATCATATGACCCTGTTCCCACCCGTGGTTCCTAAATGTTCATTATCTTAAAGCAGGGGACAAGCTTTGGGCTCTTAAAACACCTTCTATTCTCCTAGTTTTTGAACACAGCACCTAAATTTAGCTATGCTGGGATTCTCATACATACTACATCCAAAGCTTGACACACTTGCATTCAAACATTCAATCAAACTGAAATTCTCATCCCTTAATTAATAGAATCATCTTGTCTTTTTAAACTACAAACAGGCAGGTTTTGACACAGTTATTTCAACCAAACATCCAGTTTTCAGGCACCCTTTGTTCGGGTTCAAAACTGTAATCTATGGCATATTCTTGGTCTTTTAAATCTTAGCCTTGTTCCTCTATTTCCATGTAATTCTCCTCTCCATGTACTGGCTCTCCATCCCCTGCCTGTAGGTGAAACTGTGGCCTCACTGCCAGCTTCTGTAAAACTTTCCTCAGAACCATACCCTCTCCAAGAAAGCCTCTCTCTGGGAACCTAGTAACTTATTTGCCTGTATCTCTCTGACAGAGTTCTACTACGGGGAAGAGGAATTGGAGTCAAAATTTTCTCAGCACTTTTGGGCTGTTCCTTGACTTCTGTGCTCGGGATGACTGTTCTTCCCCCAGCTCCCAGCTGTGAAGGATTTATTCAACTGGGGCTCCTGGTGCACATCAGCTCTGCTAGAACCTCCCCTCTCTTTAACCCTTTGTTTGTCAGAAAATATTAGTGGAGCCTTAAAGTGAGCTTTATTTGCTATTTTAGAGAAGGAATGATAGGGTAAATAAGTGGAGCCTTGCACTGCTGCTGTACTATTTCCTATTCCCTGCCCTTCTGGTGTGCTTGCAGTCTGCTTGCCAGATTTTAAAGTACTAGTTCCTTCCCTATGAATGGATATTGGTTTAGCACAGGTAGGACTAGGTTTTATTTGCATAGAAGGGTCTTGCCTGTCAGAGTATGAACAGTGATCTTCTCCAATCAGTTGGCTATGTTTTTTCCTTCCAAATCTATTGATAGATTTCCATCTGTTTTTAATGCTTTCTGGACCATTCAATATCATTCCATTGACATATTTAAGCATCCCCAATCAAGGTTGGTATTTCTGTCATAATCTCTTAATATCTTGATGTGCTAATATGACTTTTCCATTTTCAATTTTCTAACAAATTTCCTTGAGATATCATTCTTTGTCTTGATGAAATTGATGTTGAAGCACTTGGTTCATTTGTGATACTTTCTTATCACCAGAAAATTTTGCTTGTATCTTTGCTATGCTACTTTTCTGATTTCTTCTGATATCCAAGGTCATTTCTTCTGAGATCCAAGGTCATTTCCTGGCTTTCTTTCTCTTCTGGAGTGGTTTTTATTTTAGCTTCATCAATAATTAGAGTTTTGATGTCATTCCATAACTCTTCAGGCTTTCTATATCAAGAAAGGCAAATCTGTTGTCTAATTTTTTCCAGTAGTCTGATGGGATATTTTCAATGTTGTGTTTTGGGAAGTCTTTAATGATCTTCTTGTGAAGCTTTATCTTGATCTTGCATGTCAAAAACTCATGGTTACTTCCACAATCATCTCCTGGTTTAGTCCTTGTAGTCAAACCTATAGATTTTCATCTCTGTTCTATGTAGATGTAGTCAATTTGATTCTGATGCATGCCATTTGGAGAGATCCATGTGTACTGGCGATGTTTGTGGTGTTGGAAATGCGTATTCAAGATTGATGGTTCATTTTGCAAAACTGTACTAAGTTATCACCAGCTTCATTTTTTTCCCCAATGCCATGCTTTCCAACCACTGTATCTTCAGGTGTACTTCCTACTTTTGAATTTAAATCCCCCATAATGATCAGTATTTCTTGTTTCAGCATTTGATCTATTATATTTTGAAGTTGTTCATAGAACAATACTATATCCTCATCTTCAGGGTCTGTCATTGGAGCAGATACATGGATTATGGTGGCATTGATCGGCTTTCCCTGTAGATGAATTGACATGACTCTATCACTGATAACATTGTACTTTAGTACCATCTTTGAATGCTTATTGTTGAGGATGAATACCACACCATTTTTCATATGTGTTTCATGACCAGAGTAACATATCCAATGCGCGTTTGGTTGAAAATGGCCCTGTCATGTCCATTTGAGTTCACTGACCCCTATTAAATTGATTTTTTTTCCATTTCATCTTTAACAATTTCCAATTTTCCTTGATTCATGCTTTCTATGTTTCATGTTCCTATGTTGAGAATATCTTTACAGCTTCTGACCCTTTTCTGTCCAGCAACATCAGCATCAGGCCCAGTCCGACAAACCTCCCTGCCCTGTGTCCGGCGACATCTAAACTGCCTTCTTACAGCAGCCGGAGCATTGCATATAGCTGCCGTAAAGGTTGTCTCTGATGCAACTTCCGGTTGCGTCAGAGATGACCTTTACAGCAGCCACACGAAACTTCAGCTGCTGTAAGAAGGTAATTTAGACTCGCAGCCACGAAGGTAAGGGGCAGGGAGGGAGAAAGGGAGCTGTTTTAGTACCATTCACCGCTGAATTTTCCGGACCTGGATGGCTATTCACCCCCCCCTAAGCCTGCACCCGGGGCAGTCCGCCCCCTCCCCCACCTCCCCTCCCCCTTGGTACACCACTGGTCTAAAGGTCATAAATCCTGCCCAGTTTGGCTGGCGAGCAGAGGAAATAGTTTTGTTGTACAACTAGAGCAATGCGTTAAGGTTTTTCTTGTCCTTATCATTGTGGTTTAGAAATATTGGCTATGTGCAAGTACCTGCACATTCCAAACCCACCCATTAGAGCAGACACGGCTTGGAGCTCAAATTTTGAGTCTCGGTAGGGACACCAATAACTTAATGGTCATTAAAATTGAGTAGTTCACTCACCAAGACAGTCTTTCTAGAATAAAGTTGAAAGCATCACAGTAGTGTGTAGGGAACCTCAGTTTCCAGTTCTGTCCACCTGGTATTATTCAGGATATAAGATTGGAATTCAGCAATTTGTGAATTCAAATTTACACTCTGTCTGTGCTTTAAAACACTTTTCCAGCTGTGGGTCAGTTTACCTACTTGTAATAAGAGAATGTGAATAATATAATTCTGTTTCATGTTTCGTATTGTTTACTCACTTCAAAGACTGGCATGCATTTCAGGTGTAGAATGCCAGCCATGAGGATAATAGCATTTAATTTCCCTGTAGCAATGATATAATTTCCAAGTATAGTGTGGATCTGGATTAGATGAGAAATATTCATCAATACCAATATGATATTTATTTATTTAATTTTCTATCCCGTCCTCCTCAAAAAGCTCAGGTTACATTCTGCCATAGTTACAGTACAAGTTTTTTTTTGGTACAAGTTTTTATCCTAACTCGACACATACTAGTGATTTAATACCAATATTCATAATATACAGTCTACTGGTTAAATTTGTCATAGTTACAGTGCAAGATTTTACAATACAGTACCCCCTCTGAATCTGTGGTTTCAGTACCCGCGGATTCGGTTATTCGTGGGTTTTTTTAAAAAAAGAAATGCTGCATCCCGGACCATCCCCAGACCTTACCTGCTGGTCTAGTTGTTGGAGCCAAGAACTAATTTGGTCAAGTTTGACGTTGATTTCACAAATTTCTTCAGGGAATGTGGAGTTTAGTGGATGAAGTAGTTGGATGTCATCGGCATAAGTAAAAACTGTAAAGCCTATAGATTGAGCTAGAGTAAGCAGAGGGGTCAAGAAAATATTAAAGAGTAAGGGTGAGAGAATCGAGCCCTGGGGAACCCTATAGGTTTGGGTGATTGTAGAGGATATAGAGTTGTTGAAACTAACTCTGTAGTATCGATTATTCAGATAAGAGCAGAACCATTATAGGGCAGTGCCTGATATCCTGAGGGTTTCTAGTCGATTGAGAAGAGGATGATCAAAGCGGATGCAAGGTCTAGGGAGATCAGAATTGAGGATTTATGGTGATCTTTGAAATAGAGAGTTGAGGTAGTCAAGCCAATGAGAGATAGTTCAGTAGAATGTTTTTTTCGAAACCCTGTTTGGTAAGGATGAAAAGCGTTAGTTTTTTCTGCAAAGTTGGATAGCTGATTAAAAACTATTTCTCAGTTATTGTTGCCAGGAGAGGTAAGTTAGCGATAGGGCGGTAATTAGTAATTTGATTTTCTGGGATGTTTAGTTGTTTGAGTTTCAGATAAACAAGAACGGATTTCCATGAAGAAGGTATGAGGACTGAGGATAGACTTTTCTTGATCATGTATAATAGGAATGGTCCAAAGATTGAGAAGTATTTTTTGAGGACAGTGGGAGGTAAGCTTTTGAGAGAATTGTTCGGCAGATTAAGACTGTGTGTTACTTTTTTCAGTTCGTCAATTGTGGGCAGTTGAAAGTCTGTTAAGAAACTAAAAGGGAGAGAGAAATCAGGGGTGTGTGAAATTGTGGTCGGGGATGAGGGGGGGCAACTGAGTTTTGTACAGACAGATTTGAGTTTGTCTTCAAAGTGTTCAGCAAGAGCTTGAGCAGAGGGGCGATTTTGCTTGGTAGTGCGTCTTCTGGCATAAGGAGTATAGAGCAGATGAATTCTTGGTAAGTGCAATACGTTTAGTATAAAATTCTTTCTTTGCTATCTGTTAAAGCTGGTTAAAGCTACAGCCTCAGCACCCTGGGGTTGTGGGTTCAAACCCACGTTGCTCCTTGTGACCCTGGGCAAGCCACTTAATCCACCCATTGCCCCAGGTACATTAGATAGATTATGAGTCCACTGGGACAGACAAGAAAAAAGGCTTGAGTACCTGAATAAATTAATGTAAAGCCATTGCGAACTCCCGTGGGAGAACGATAAATAAAAATAATATGCACATTGCCTAAAGATGATAAGGTTACCAATGAAAACACATATTGGGGTTATTCACCATATAAATTTGTAAATACCATAGTACATACATCAGTGGTCTCAAACTCAAACCCTTTGCAGGGCCACATTTTGGATTTGTAGGTACTTGGAGGGCCTCAGAAAAAAAAAGAGTTAATGTCTTATTAAAGAAATGACAATTTTGCATGAGGTAAAACTCTTTATAGTTTATAAATCTTTCCTTTTAGCTAAGTCTTAATAATAATATTCTAATTTATAACTAAAGAGACATGATAAAGAAACTGTTTTATTTTACTTTTGTGATTATGATAAATATACCGAGGGCTTCAAAATAGAAACATAGAAACATAGAAATAGACGGCAGATAAGGGCCCACGGCCCATCTAGTCTGCCCACCCTAATGTCCCTCCCCTACCTTTGCCCTGTGAATAGATCCCATGTGCCGATCCCATTTGGCCTTAAAATCAGGCACGCTGCTGGCCTCAATCACCTGTAGTGGAAGACTATTCCAGCGATCAACCACCCTTTCAGTGAAAAAGAATTTCCTGGTCTCACCTCGTAGTTTCCCGCCCCTGATTTTCCACGGATGCCCTCTTGTTGTCATGGGATCCTTGAAAAAGAAGATATCTTCCTCCGCCTCGATGCGGCCCGTAAGATACTTGAACGTCTCGATCATGTCCCCCCCTCTCTCTGCGCTCCTCGAGCGAGTATAGCTGTAATTTGTCAAGCCGTTTTTCGTATGGAAGATCCTTGAGTCCCGAGACCATCCGGGTATATGAAATATGGGAATAACTGTCTCAAACATTTTCACTGAATATAGTAGTCCTGCTGTTGAATTCTATATGGTCTGTACTTTTCTCATCAAAACATCCCAAAAACCCTGTGTATAACAGATTACAATAATCCAATTGGCTAACAATAAGAGTCCCCTCCCATCTCATTTTGACCCATTATTACCTAATGTGTTATCCTTTTGATGTAAAATTCCAATATATAACAAATTTGTAACTTTTCCCCTTCCTCCCCACCTATCATGTTCGTCTAATTGTGTTTGTCTTTTAAGTAACCTTTGTATGCTTAATTTATTACCACATTCTGATGGTTTTTATTCTGTACATCGCTTAGATATTGTTATAAGCGATTCATCAAATAAAGGTTAAACTTGAAACTTGAAACTTGTACATTTATCTTAAGCTGATTAAAACTTAAACAATCCTTTAATCACTGAAGCTTTAATGACAAGTCAGGGCAGGATTAACCAATAGGCCAAGTAGGCACGTGCCTAGTGCCCGAAATGGTCAGGGGGGCCCGATGAAGGAAGGCATCAACATTGTTTTTTCCAAATGGCGATGGGCCTCTCCAGCATCGATCAGCAACATGGGTCCCCCGCCCTCGATCGGCAACGTGGCCCCCCCCCCCCCCATCGACGGAAAGTAAGTCAAGCAACGCGGGTAAGAAAGGCAACAGGAACTGTAATTGTGCAAGCGGTGCTGCTTGCCCAAAGCTTCCCTCTGAAGCAGCTTCCTGTTTCCACCTGGACAAATGGTTGGGTGGGGCGGGGCAGGGGGCCCAGTGTACTTGTGTGCCTAGGGGCCCTCGACGAATTAATCTTGCCCTGGTGACAGTACAGACAAATGATTATCAAATGATAATGTACAATCATGAGTAATAAAAAAAATCAATATTAAGGAGTGGAGGAAACCTAACACAAACACTAAATTTAAACCTTTCTACCAAAATACTCGTGAACATTCATAGCAGAGAAGGAAAAAAATCTCAGATGATGGAGTGCCAGCAATAATGCTTCTACCACACACACATCACAGGCATAAAAAACCTTCAGTGCTCCTTCTAAAATAGTGTACGGTAATACCCTTGTGCCTAATCTACATGCTTTTGCAACCTCCCCCCCACTTTTTTTTTTTTTTTTTTAAATACATAACACAGCACAGTGTTTCATGGTCTATGACCACTTCATAAGGGTATTTATAGATATGCAAGCTCTTCCTTCTTCCTTGCTATGTTATGTATTAAAAATGTTGGCGGGGGTGGGGGGTGCAAAAGCATATAAGTTAGGCACAAGGGTGTTACAATATTTCATAAGGAACATTGAAGGTTTTTTTTTTTTTAAATGCCTGTGATGTGTGTGTGGTAGAGACATAGGGCTCCTTTTACTAAGCTGCGCTAGGGTTTTAGCATGTGCTTAGTGCGTGCTAGACACTAATGCCACCATTGAGCTGGCGTAAGTTCTTGGCGCACAGCGCAGGGGCAACATGTGGTAAAAATGCTACCACAGCTTAGTAAAAGGAGCCCATAGTTGTTGACAGTCCATGATCTGAGGCTTTTTCCTTCTCTTTTATGAAAGAATGTTCACAGTGGTTAAGAGTATTTTGGTGGAGAGGTTTAAATGTAGTGTTTGTGTCAATCAAGAGTAATGCCTAAAACATTTATAGATGTTCCAATGGTAATAATTTATCGTTTAACCTTTAGGTTTTTGAAATAAGGCTTTTTGCTGAATTGCATAAACTAAAAGAAACAGCTTTATCTACATTCAATCTTAACTAAGGTTTTGTAACCCAGTACTCCACTGTCTCCACATATTGACCAACCCTGAACTGGAAATCTTCTGGGGATCTAGTTACAGGAATCGCAAGAGTTATGAGCATTATCAGCATAAATTCCCACCTTGCTCCATGCTGCTCTGCCGTTCATAGAGATCCTATGGGAGCAGCGTGGAGCATTCAGCGCACCAGCTGACACTAAAAACTGCTTTTGCGGTTTTGTAAAAGGAGGGGCGGGGGTAAATGTTTTCCCTCCTAACTACTCCAGTTTCCAACTCAAACATAAAAGTAATACATTAAGAGCTCCTTTTATCAAGGCGCGCTACGGGGTTAAGCACGTCGGACATTTCATCATGCGATAATCCCTGCGGCAGCCTGAAATCCTAACGCCTCGTCAATGGAGGCGTTGGGTACTAGCGCGGCAGGCAGTTTAACATGCGGTATTCCGTGCATTAAACCGCTACTGCGCCTTTGTAAAAGGACCCCTAAATAACACATCAAAAGTAGTATTATTAAAAAGAACACGCTTTCAATATAATGAGAAATATTTAAGCAATCTACTTTAATCCAATTCAGCTTTTGTTAAAAATGGAGTTTTCATTAAAACATTTGTATATTGTGAAAGTTCACTTGGTAGAAATAAAATGTTTTAGGATCCATATGCACAAGAACCCATAACTAGGTGTGAGATATTTACTATCATTTGCCTGCTAACTGGAATGGTTGATGTGATGCCAATCAGGGGTAGCATGCCATAGCTACTTTTAAGAGTATTGCTTTGATGGACATCTGTATATATATATATATACACACACACACACACACACACACACACACACACACACACACACACACGAGGGGGTGCTGAAAAGTTCTCAGCCCAACCAACCATCTTCCTAAATTCTGAACGTTATTTTGCCAGTGTAGCTGAAAAGGGTGACATCTTATTTCATTAAGTGCCAATTTGCAGAAACAGAAATCTATGTTTTGACAATGCTTCAGATCATTGATTGAACCATATCCATATCATTCTCTTCTTGGTTGGGCTGAGAAATTTTCAGCAACCTCTTGTACATATTAAGAACTTTGTGGTTCCTGTTAAACCATTTTTTTTGTAACTGCAGAAGGGTGTATCAAATCCCATCCCATTCCCCCTTCCTTCTTTCCATCTTCTGAACACCTACCTGCAAAATGCATACTTTGTTAGATCATATGAGGCTGATATTCAGATCATGGGAGGCAGCCTGTATAACTCCTATGGTCAGTGTTGACCCTGGATAGTCAATGCTGGGCTGTTTCCAGGGACCGGCATTGAATATCTGAGGGGGGGGGGGGGAGAGGGAGGGCCAGACTAACTTAACCAGTTAAATTAATAGCAGCCAAAGATAGGCCTACTATTTATGCGGCCTGATTTAGCCACTAAATTTGGCTAGTCAGTGCCAAATATTAGCAGTTATCATGTAATATAACTGGTTAACTTTACAGCACTGAACCATGAATATTCAGCAGGGATAACATATTCACAGTTAGGCACCAAAATGCTATTTAACTGGTCAGCAGCCATTTTTGGTCAGTTAAATAGCTTTGAATATCGGTAGGGGGTGGAATTGTTCTTACAGAATAGCACTTGGGTGAGAATTTGGCACCTCTGTGTCCATGCACACATTCTTGAGTACAGGCTAGTTTGTAATCTAGCTATTTAAACATGCCTTGTTGCATGTACATGTTAGCACCTGTTTTACCCCCCTCTTTTATAAAATCCCGAAAGTGATTTTTAGCGCTGGCCAGTGTGCTGAATGTTCTGCGCTGTATCTATGAGCGTCAGGAGCAGCGCAGAGCATTCAGCACACCGTCTGGTGCTCAAAACCACTTTTGCGGTTTTGTAAAAAAAGGGGGGGGGGAAGGACTCAAAGAACTGTCCCCTAAGAGGGGACTTCTATAGCTGTGCTTCTAAATGCAGTCACGCTGAAGCAAAACTCAAAGAAATATTCAAGATTTTATTGAAAACCTTAACGATACACTAGTGAAATTGTAGAATACAATCCTTAACGTAATTATTCATTTTTTAGTAGCAATTATATTAAATACACCTCTAAAAACGTATAAAAATGCAAGAAAATAAAAAAACCCAAAAGTAATTAACCCCCCTACACACACATATGAGGGGGTGCTGAAAAGTTCTCAGCCCAAACATAAAGAAAATGATGTGAATATGGTTCAATCAAAGATCTGAAACAATGTCAAAACATACCCCCTCTTTTACTAAGGTGCGTTAACCGATTAGCGCACGCTAATCTAATTAGCACGTGCTAAACGCTAACACGCCCATAGACTAAGATGCACGTGTTAGTGTTTAGCGTGTGCTAAATCAATTAGCGCATGCTAATCTAATTAGCATGTGCTAAACGCTAACACGCCCATAGACTAAGATGCACGTGTTAGTGTTTAGCGTGTGCTAAATCAATTAGCGCATGCTAATCGGTTAGCGCACCTTTGTAAAAGGACCTAATATAATTTCCTTTCTGCAAACTGGCATTTAACAAAATAAGATAATACTCTTCAGCTACAGTGGCAAATTAATGTTCAGAATTTAGGAAGTTGGTGGGGCTGAGAACTTTTCAGCACACCCTTGTATATATGTTTCAAGTCCATGTTCTAAGGAAGCTCCTATAACACAACAAGTGACAGAAAATAAAATTCTGAACAATAAAGAAAAAATGAAGTACATAGGCAAAATAATTTGAATCCAATGTATTAACCTCACCTGTAGAAATAAATCTTAATCTTGAGGAAAAATATTATAAAGGCATTTTAAGAAAATTTTCTAGGTGAACTGGATCCAAAAAATATACTTAATTTCCCTAAAATGTAACCAGAAATCTACAAGGAAATTGCAAGAATAAACTTTTTGGCTTCAACTGCAGAAAAGCCCTTCTCTTCACCTGAGTAACCTTGGCTACATCTGGGAATATTTGTACAGCCTGACCACAAAATACTAAAGGGCTCATAATCAAAAAAACAAACAAAAAACAACCGTCTAAAAAGTGGCCTAAATGGATACTTGGACGATCAAAAAGCCTGATCGTCCAAGTACCCATAATCAAAGCTAGTTTTAGACGTATCTAAAACCAGCTAAGGCCTTTCCCCTGCCTCTAAACGCACAGAGAGAAAAGAGGCGTTTGTAGAGGAGGGGAAAGGGCAGGCAGTGGACGGGAGGTGGGCCGACCTACACCTAGGTGTACAACACGTATAACCAAAGATTTTGACAGGTTGCCTAGTCGGCACTTATACGTTTTGACTTAGACCAAGTCAAAACAGGTATAAGTGCCGAAAAAGGGGCCGCTGAGCTGATGGCGACTGGCGCAATCAGTTCAGCGGCCCGGCAACCTACCCAAACCCCCACCGCAACCATCGCGGTAGGAGAGATGCCTCATCTCCCCTACCGCGATGCCATCACTCCTCTGTCCGAACTGCCGCGACCCACGGCAGGAGAGATGCCCAATCTCTCCTGCAGCAGGTTGTGGCAGTTCGGGTAGAGGAGTGATCGCATCGCGGCAGGGGAGATGGCCAATCTCTCCTGCTGCAATACATCATCCCCCCACAAACACTATCGGGGCAGGAGGGAGCCCAAGCCCTCCTGCCCCGCGGCACCCCCGAACCCCATGACACGATCAGGGTAGGAGAGAGCCCAAGCCCTCCTGCCCTGGCGAACCGTGACCCCACCACTGACATCGGGGCAAGAGGGAGCCCAAGTCCTCTTGTCCCGTGATCCCCAACCCCCCTCCCCCCGCCGAGTCCGATGAGGTCAGGAGGGAGCCCAAGCCCTCCTGGCCCGGCGATCTCCAACCCCCCTCCCCCCACATGAGCCGGCCAGGAGGGAGCCCAAGAGCTCCTGGTCCAGCGACACCCTCTAACCCCCCCACCCCGCACTAAAATACAAGCAGGAGGGATCCCAGGCCCTTCTGTCCTCGATGCATCCCCCCCGACTGCCCCCCCAAACCCCCGATCGGCCCCCCCTGCTGATCCGCGACCTCCCCCACCGAACCAACTGGCCCATGTGCCTAAGGCCCCGCCCACAGGAGGGGCCTAAGACAACTGGGCCAATTCCAGTTGGCCCAGGCGCCTCAAGCCCCACCTGTGGTCGGTGTTTGAGCCACCTGGGCCTATCAGGCCCTAAGGCCAGCCATTCCCGAGATGGCTGGCCTGTCGGACAGACGGGCTTGGCACCTATCTGTCCAACCAACAGTTTTTAAGGTACAGTGAAGGGGAGTGGGAGTAGGGGGGTCGTGGGGTCGGTGGGGGGTCACAGGTCAGTGGGGGGGCCGATCGGGGTTTCGGGGGGGCAGTCATGGGGGGTTACATATTTTAGTGGGGGGTGGGGGTTAGAGGGTGTCGCCGGGCCAGGAGGGTTTGGGCTCCCTCCTGGCCCCATCGGACTCGGCGGGGAAGGGGGGGTTGGGGATCACGGGGCAAGAGGGCTTGGGCTCTCTCTTGCCTCGATGTCAGCGGGAAGTCGCAGTTTACCAGGGCAGGAGGGCTTGGGCTCCCTCCTACCCTGATCGTGTCGCAGGATTCAAGGGTGCCACGGGGCAAGAGGGCTTGGGCTCCCTCCTGCCCAGATCGTTGTGGGGGAGGGGGGATTCTGTAACCGGTGTTTTTGACAGACACCGATTACAGAATCCAGCTTTTAGGTGAAGGACTGTAGCAGATTTCCCAGAGAGGTAAGGTAAATGTTAAACAGGGTGGGGGACAGAGGCGAACCCTGCGGAACCCCACCGGAATTTGCACAACAATAGGACAGAATATTGTCCTTAAACACCTGGTATTATCTTGTACCCAGGAATCCATGAAACCAATTCAAAACATTTCCCGCAACTCCAATGGATTCCAAGTAATCTAAAAGAATAATATGGTCTACTAGGTCGAAAGCTTTGCTCAGATCTAGCTGCAAAATTAAGGCACTTCTACCTTGACTAAATAATGAGTGCAGATAATCTAACAAAGAGGCCATAATTGTTTCGGTACTAAAGCCTGACCGAAAACCAGATTGATTATCATGCAAGATGCTAAACTTGTCTAGGTATGTAACTAGTTCAGCGTTAACCAACCCTTCCAGTAACTTAGTAGCCAGCGGAATACTAGCAAAGGGTCTAAAGTTAGATGCAATATTAGCTGATTCTTTACTATTTTTTATAATTGGTGTAATTACGATTTGACCTAGTTTTTCTGGAAACTTCCCATTTGATAGTAAAGAATTAACCCAGATCAACAATTTGGCCTTAAAATTGACCTTAAGAGTGCTCTCTCGTTCTCTGTACCTTGGAGAGGGTGAACAACCTGTCTTTATCTACTAAGGGCTCCTTTTACAAAGGTGCGTTAGGGCCTTAAAGAGCGGAATAGCGCACACTAAATTGCCGCGCGCGCTAGCTACTACCACCTACTTTTAAGCAGGCGGTAATTTTTCAGCTATAGCGCACGCTAATCTTTGTAAAAGGAGCCCTAAGACTATTCCCTTCAGTATCTTGAATGTTTCGATCATGTCCCCTCTTAGTCTCCTCTTTTCAAGGGAGAAGAGGCCCAGTTTCTCTAATCTCTCACTATATGGCAACTCCTCCAGCCCCTTAACCATTTTAGTTGCTCTTCTCTGGACCCTTTTGAGTAGTACTGTGTCCTTCTTCATATACGGCGACCAGTGCTGGACGCAGTATTCCAGGTGAGGGCGTACCATGGCCCGGTACAGCAGCATGATAACCTTCTCTGATCTGTTCGTGATCCCTTCTTAATCATTCCTAGCATTCTGTTTGCCCTTTTTACCGCCGCCGCGCATTGCACAAACGGCTTCATCGACTTGTCGACCAGTACTCCCAAGTCTCTTTCCTGGGAGGGGGGTGTCTCTCCAAGTACTGCCTCAGACATCCTGTAGTGAGGATGAGGGGCGCCTTGGGTGGTAGTGCCCCTTCCTCACCCTCTATTCCGACCCTGTTCCTTCCCGTCCCCCCCTGCTGCGCACCCCTTCCCTTCCCGCATACTTTTTTAAGTTTCCAGGCATGAGCAACATAACAAACTTGCTGCCCGCATCGTGTTGGTTCTCCCTCTGACATCACTTCCTAGGCACGGGGTCCAGGATTTTATGTTGATGGTACATTTGATATCCCGCTTAATGCACAAGGTCAAAGTGGTTTACAAAGTGATGTCAGAGAGAGGCGACACCGACCTGGGAAGCAAGTTTGTAATATTGCTTGTGCAGGGAAAATCCCAAAGGTACGAGGGAAGGGAAGGGGTGCACATGCACAGAAGGGGAGGGGGGGGTCAGGAAGGAGCAGGGGGGTTGGAGAGAAGGGCGGGTGCCAGCACCCTTACCAAAAATGTGTCCCCCCTTACTACGCCACTGCACTGTAACTGAAAAGAGTGTTATATTATTTCGTTAAGTGACAATTTGCAGAAACAAAATTCTATGTTTTGACATTGTTTCAGATCATTGATTGAACCATATCCACGTCATTCTCATCTTGGTTGGGCTGAGAACTTTTCAGCACCCCTTTCTACAGGGACATCAGGGAATTCTAGGAGTGTCAGAGCATTTAAAGCTCCAGTCCGTGGAGGAAACCTTTACCGCAGCTGAGTAAAAGTGTGTGTTTGTGTGTGTGGGGGGGGGGGGGGGGGGGGGAGGTTAAGTGGTAAAAGCCACAAAAAAATTAAACTTAAAAAAAATATATAGGTGCCAACCAGTGCCTAGAAAAACAGCATCTCCGTCATGGCTACAGAGGTGCTTTACAACACCTAATGCCACTTTTTGGGCATGGCTAAGGCCGGAAGTGGCTTTAGGCATCATAAAGAGCCTCCGTAGCCACAATTCAGAACAGTAGGCGATGGAAATGTCAGCCTTTAAAACCCTGGCCTATGTTTCCGGTGCCTAGCTTTCACAAAGCCACGATTTTACAAATGGTGCCATTACGTGATTGACACACAATATGACTGGAGGCTTTTTTTTAGGTGACTGCTGGTGACAGTGCCGTTTATAGACTCTAGCCCTAAATGGGACATCTTAAACTAGATGTGCCTTTATAAGATTACCCTCTAACTAGGAGGGCGGTTCTGTATTTAGGTGCCTAGAGGGAACTTATGTGGCTCTTATTTTATAAATAAAGGTAGGCGTCTACTTTCCTTTATAGATAGAAACATAGAAACATAGAAAATGATGGCAGAAAAGGGCCACGGCCCATCCAGTCTGTCCACACCAAAGACCCACCCCCTATCTACCTCCATGAAAAGATCCGACATGCCAATCCCATCTTTTCTTAAAATCTGGCACGCTGCTGGCCTCAATTACTTGTTGTGGAAGATTATTTCAGCGATCAACCACCCTTTCGGTGAAGAAATATTTTCTGGTATCGCCATGAAATTTCCCACCCTTGATTTTCCACGGATGCCCTCTTGTCGCCGTGGGTCTTTTAAAGAAAAAAGAGATCTTCTTCCACCTTGATACGGCCCGTGACATATTTGAACATCTCGATCATGTCTCCCCTCTCTCTATGTTCTTCGAGTGAGTATAGCTGCAACTTATCCAGCCGTTCCTCATACGGGAGATCCTTGAGTCCTGAAACCATTCTGGTGGCCATTCGCTGAACCGACTCAACTCTCCACACATCCTTTTGATAATGCGGCCTCCAGAATTGCACACAGTATTCCAGATGGGGTCTCACCATGGATCTGTACAATGGCATAATAATCTGGTTAGATTCACACATTTAACTTAGGTACATGCAGTGGTGTAGTAAGGGTGGGGGGAAGGCTGGGGGGTGGTGGTCTGCTCTGGACACCATCTTCATGTGGGCGCTGGCACTGTCTTCATGTGGGCGCTGGCACCATTCCTCCTCTTCGCCCTACCACTCCTCCCCCGTACCTCTATCTCTTTGCTGGCGTAACAACTCCAATCTGCTGCTCGCGCCAGCGTTGGCTCTCCCTCTGACATCACTTCTGGGTCCTGTGCCTAAGAAATGACATCAGAGGGAGAGCTGGCGCTGGTGCAAGCAGCAGGTTTCAGTTGTTGCTTGCACCGGTGAAGAGTTAGAGGTATGGGATAGGGAAGGGGTGCACAAGTGCGCGGCGGGTGGGGGCAGAGAAGAAGGCAGGGGAGAGGCACCACCGCCCCAGGCGCCTCTTACCCTCACTACGCCACTGGGTACATGTGAGTGTCTTAACCATCCAATCTCCATTCACATCAAATATGTACAGTGTTCCCCTGCGAATTTGCAGTTCACAAATTGCGGATCAGTAATTCACAGAATGCTCCAACCGACTCTTCCTGTACTAAAGTTAGGCTACACCAATCAGGAGCTGCATGTCAAAGCAGCTCCTGACTGGTGTAGCCTGACTTTAGTAACAGGAAGAGGTGGTCAGAGCATAACGGGCATGATTTAGTGCACCCGCCGGCACCCCAGCTGCCCTCTCCTGCCTCTTGACATACTCAAAGCTGCATTTACGGATTTTTAAATTTGTGGGTGTTCCTGGAATGGAACCCTCACGAATTTCGGGGAGTACAGTACTCTGTAAATACAAATGTACTATTGAATGTTAAATGTACAAAATGATAAATAGTAGTAGTACTTACAGAATAGTGCATAAGAGGAATTTTGGCATAATATGCCTTTGTGCCCACATATGCAGGTATATACCAGTATTCTAACATTTATGCATGGATTTGACCCTTAAATGTTTGTACTGTACCTTATTTATAGAATTAAAGCATTAAGCCACTGTATTATCTGCTGAAAAGTTCTGAGTCCAAACAAGATGAGAATGATGTGGAGCCATCAAATTTAAAAGTTATTCCACTCTTTTCTTGACATATTTCATTTCAGTGAGGCAAATGCATCTAATAAATGGGCACAAGTATAGGGAAAACAAGCCATTGTGACATCACCGATGAGGTTGGCTCTTAGGCATTGGTGGAATGAGGCATTATGACATCACAATATAAGGGGCTGCTGAAAAGTTCTCAGCCCAACCATGGAGGGATCCAAGCAGGGAAATATGGAGAACCAAGGAGGGAACCATGAAACTTACAAATTATTCCACACTTTTCTTGACACTTTTCATTTATTTCAATCACACACTAATGCCGTATACATAAGAACATAGGAACATAAGCATTGCCTCCGCTGGGTCAGACCCGAGGTCCATCGCGCCCAGCAGTCCGCTCATGCGGCGGCCCAACAGGTCCAGGACCTGCATAGTACTCTTCTATCTATACCCTTCTATCCCCTTTTCTAGTAGGAAAATGTCCAATCCTTTCTTGAACCCCAATACCGTACTCTGCCCTATTACGTCCTCTGGAAGCGCATTCCAGATGTCTACCACACGTTGAGTAAAGAAGAACTTCCTGCCATTTGTTTTGAATCTGTCCCCTTTCAACTTCTCCGAATGCCCTCTTGTTGTTTTATTTTTTGAAAGTTTGAAGAATTTGTCCCTCTCTACTCTCTCTATGCCCTTCAAGATCTTGTAAGTCTCTATCATATCCCCTCTAAGTCTCCTCTTCTCCAGGAAAAAGAGTCCCAGTTTCTCCAATCTCTCAGCGTATGAAAGATTTTCCATCCCTTTTATCAGACGTGTACCTCCAGGAAAGATAGGCACCGGAAATGTAGGCCAGGGTTTTCCAGTGCCTTTATTTGTTATGAATTGTAACTACATAGCTGCATTACGACACTTAATGCCACTTCTAGAATTATCATTAACCATGTCCATAGTGGCATTAAGTGCTATAAAGCACCTACATAGGCACGATTCTTGCACCTTTTACTTAGGGGCTGGAAGACGCTTTAACTTTTATGATTTTTTGCTATTTTAAACATGTTTGTCCATTTAGTTAGGCACCTGCACCTAAGTTGAGACATCATTTGTAGAAAATCCCCTATTATGTTGTAGTCCCTGATAGAGAATGACATCCCATCCCATCCCGGCGAGTTATTTTCCATTCCCTGCCCCATTCCTGCAAGCTCCGTCCTCATCTGCACAAGCCTCAAACGCTTTAAAATCATAAGTGTTCGAGGCTTGTGCGGTTAAAGGCAGAGCTTACAGGAATGGGGCAGGGCCAGGGACAAAACTTGCGGGATGGGAAATTTGAGCTCCTGCGGGGAGGGGGAAAAATTTGTCCCCGTGTCATTCTCTGGTACCTAACTCTACTGAGCTTACAATCTAAAAATCTCAGTTGGAATTGTGCTCCCAGGGTCAGAACCTCCTGTGGCTGCCCTTATGCACATCTTGAAAAATTGGAAGTCCTCTTCATTACTAAACTACACCTTTTGGTGGAATTCTTTGAGCATGTATCATAAATTTGAATCATATGCTTATGAAAAGAAAAATATAATTTGACTTTCCAAAAGTTTGATTCAATGTAAATCACCCTGGAAATTCCTGGACTCATATGTTCAATCTATTTCATAGACACTCCTGTCTTCTTCTTCCTCTTCTTTTTCTTTACCTTCATCTTTTTCCTCATTTTATTCTTTTTCTTTCTTCCTTCAATTTCTCTTTCCTCTTATCTTTTCTTTTATTATTTTTTCATGAACAGTCCTAGTACTTTGGATCTTTTAGAACGATTCAATTCTACATTGCACACTGTAACTGAATATTTGTTATACTAAATGTTTTGTTTTATTTTTTGATATCTTGTACTTGAACTGTTTCTTATATTTTTTCAAAAAACTCAATAAAAAATATTAAACTTAAAAAAAAAAAAAAGAAATGTCTTCCTTTTTTCCTGTGTCCACCGAGAGACATTAGGAAGCATCTGAATTCTCTCTCCCAAAATTTCAATATTAGTCTGTTTATAGTACAGCCACAGTAATACTTAATTGTCATATAAGAAGGCAAAATAAACTAATAATATAGCTCTATAAGAAGCTTCCAATATAGTAGATACTAGATAAGCCTGGATCCAAATGAGCTGGTGGAAAGTCTGTCAACACAGAACCTGACACACCTGAAGTTACCTGTCTTGATGCAGTTGGTAAAAATATATTTTTTGAAGAGGGGTTCAACCCGAATCTGGCTAATGAAAACCGACATTTACACTACATTTTTTTACAACTATATGATGGGGGGGGAGGAGACAAATGGAATATTGGCAATTCCAACCGCTTCGAACGTCACGGTATAGAAACATAGAAACATAGAAATTGACGGCAGAAAAGGGCTATAGCCCATCGAGTCTGCCCATACCAATGACCCACTCCCTGATTCTTACTCTCCTAGAGATCCCACATGAATATCCCATTTTCTCTTGAAATCTAACACGCTGCTGGCCTCAATTACCCTCTGAGGCAGCTCGTTCCAATGATCTACCACCCTTTCAGTGAAGAAGTACTTCCTCGCATCACCCTGAAATTTCCCTCCCCTGATTTTCAGCAAGTGTCCTCTGGTTACTGAGGGCCCTGTAAGACTGAAGATATCATCTTTCACCTCTATACGCCCAGTAATATACTTAAAGGTCTCAATCATGTCCCCTCTCTCTCTTCGCTCCTCCAGTGAGTACATCCTCAGTTTTTTTAACCTTTCTTCATACGTGAGTTCCCTGAGCCCCAAAACCATCCTGATAGCCATTCGCTGAACCGACTCAATTCTCAACACATCTTTTCGGTAGTGTGGTCTCCAGTATTGAACACAATACTCGAGATGAGGTCTCACCATGGATCTGTACAGCGGCATTATGACTTCAGGTTTTCTGCTGACAAAACCCCTACGGATACAGCCCATCATTTGTCTTGCCTTGGACGATGCCTTCTCTACTTGATTGGCAGCCTTCATATCGTCGCTAATGATCACTCCTAAATCACGTTCCACCGTGGTCCTGGACAAGGTTTCACCATTTAGTGTGTAAGTTCTGTGTGGATTTTTTTTGCCTAGGTGCATTACTTTACATTTTTTGGCATTGAAGCCCAGCTGCCAAGTTGATGACCACTGTTCAAGCTGTCTTAGGTCCTGCGTCATAAAGTCAGGCACGCTGCTTTTGCCAACTATGTTGCATAGTTTGGCATCGTCGGCAAACAGTGATACTTTTCCTCTAAGTCCTTGGGTCAAATCTCCTATGAATAAATTGAATAGAATCGGCCCTAAGACGGAGCCCTGAGGTACTCCACTCATCACTGCTGACGTTTTGGAGGGGGTACCGTTTACCATCACCCTAGCGGTATATAAGAAATAAATTATTATTATTATTATTACAATTATTATTTCTGTAATAGTAAATGAACGCATTTGTTGAAAACCAGCTCTGTGCAAAGAAGCAGACCTTGGAATTGTTAATGTGAATGATTGCTTTGGGCATTTAAGTTTCAAAGCAAGCAGCTGAAGGCCGGCAGTATATTTTATGATTTTATATGGAGAAGCTTTAATAAAAAAAAAAAATAGCAACAACAACAAAAACCAGCTGCAATAGTTTCATTTGTCATTTGCTGATTTTATTTGAGGTGGATGGTTATGCTCTAGGACTCTGATCCTGCTGTGAGTTTACAGCCACAATGAATTCATTCACTTCGTTTCTGTCAAGTGGAGAAAAGATGGCTTTAAACCAAGAAACTCAGAGGTGAACATTCAACAACTGAAGCTATTCAGCATATCATTTCCTTTCTGAGGGATCATTTCCTCAAGGCACCGAGAACTTTACTTTTGTCTTTCAACAAAAATGTTATTTAATCTCTTTGCACAGAGTTGAACACAAGGGATCATGGGTTTCAACATTTTTTTTTTCCTGCAGTATCTCAAAAGCGGTTTTTTTCTTTGTCGTCCGTACAGTACTTAACATTTATGAGCATAAAATGAAAACAAAAATTATAAATCTGAGCAAAATATATGATGCTGACAATACAGGAAGCTGCTTGGAGGTTCATCTAGAGCCCTGCATTGTGAAATGGCTGCCTTACTTATTATACCTGAGGAAATCAAGCTTTGTCAGTTTTAATTCAGAAATCACATGTTTCTGTTTCTGTTTATTTATGAATCTGATATGCCACCTTTTCAGAATCAAGTCAAAATGGTTTACAATTATAAAAAAAAAATCATACGAGGGGCCACTGAAAAGTTCTCAGCCCAACCAAGAAGAGAATGATGTGGAGCTGTGAAATTTACAAGTTATTCCACACTTTTCTTGATACATTTCATTTCAATGAGGCAAATGCATCTAGTAAATGGGCATAAGTATAGGGAAAACAAGCCATTGTGACATCACCGATGAGGTTGGCTCTTAGGCATTGGTGGAATGTGGCATTATGACATCACAATATGAGGGGCTGCTGAAAAGTTCTCAGCCCAAACAAGGAGAGAATGATGTGGAGCCATGAAACTTACAAGCTATTCCAAACTTTTCTTGACGCTTTTCATTTCATTTCACATCATTGAAACAAAAAGTGTCAAGACAAGCGTAGAATAACTTGCAAGTTTCATGGCTCCATATCATTCTCTTCTTGGTTGGGCTGAGAACATTTCAGCGGCCTCTCGCATAAAACCATAAGAAAAAAACACCATTAAAATTAATAGGAAAGATATCACATTCAAACTTAAAGAGTGAGAAAGAAGGGGGAAGAGCGAGATATGGAAAGGGAGCAGGAGGGGAAGAGATCACTTTTAAATCCATCAGATATTACAAATGCACAGTCAAATAATGGAAGAGCAAAAAGTCATGATATTTGTTCCCTCCCTATGTCTTCCTCTCTGCCAATAGAAATCAAAACATTGGTTAAAAGCAAAGCTTTTTACATTGTCCAAAATGCTTACATTTTATCAAACTTACCCTCCCCCCCTTTTAAAAAACCATAGTGTGTTTTTTAGCGTTGATCATGGTGGTAACAGCTCCGACACTCATAGAATTCCTATGAGCAATGGAGCTGTTACCGTCGTGGCCAGCGCTATAAACCGCGTTACATTTTTGTAAAAGGGGGGGGGGGGCGTAGTTATCAACATGAGTTACTATTAAGCCATGTTGTTTTACCACTTTGTGCTACTTTAACACAGGTCCCATTTTATACAGAGACCTATGGGCAGTGCATGCTAAGGGCCAGATTCTATGAATGGCGCCTAGATTGTAGCTGCCTAGAAAACATGGCATCTATCACATGTCAAGAAGAGAAAAAAAATTGGGTTTGAACTTTTATCCGTTTGGATTACAATCATCGTTTGATGAAAACGGAGCGCCACGAGGAAACAGTTCAGCTAAGTGATGTTTGGATTTGATTCTCTTCAATGTTTGATCAGTCTATAACTTTTCATTTTTGGAGAGAATTTTGAGTTCAGTGGCTTTTATGCTGTTTTTTCACCAGAAAGGTTTTTCTCCTTAACAGGAGTTTTGTTTCTTTTCTGGGTTTTTTTCCCTGCAGTGGGGCCATTGAGAATAATATGGACTCATGAAAAGAGACTATAGTCTCACTGTTGGAGTTTAAGTCCCTTGTGGATATGAGGCCCAATTCTTTAAGATTTAATACTAAAGAGTGTCAGCTTACAACCACTGTTCACAAAATTAAATTGGACACAGATTTTCAGTCCAGATGTACATCTAGTAAGAACATAAAAATAGCCTTACTGGTCCATCAAGTCCTGTAGCCCGTTCTCATGGTGGCCATTCCAGGTTACTAGTACCTGGTCAAAACTCAAGGAGTAGCAATATTCCATGCTACCGATACAGGGAAAGCAGTGGCTTCCTCCATGTCTTTCTCAATAACAGACTATGGATTTTCCTCCTGGAACCTGTCCAAACCTTTCTTAAAACCAGCTACACTATCTGCTCTTATCACATCCTCTGGCAATGTGTTCCAGAGCTTTCCTATTCTCTTAGTGAAAAAAAATTTCCTCCTATTGATTTTAAAATTATTTCCCTATAACTTCATCGAGTGTCCCCTAGTCTTTGTAATTTTTGACGGAGTGAAAAATCTATCCATTTGTACCTGTTCTACTCCATTCAGGATTTTGTAGACGTCAATCATATCTCCCCTCAGCCGTCTCTTTTCCAAGCTGAAGAGCCCTAACCATTTTAGTCTTTCCTCATACGAGAGGAGTTCCATCTCTTTACCATCTTGGTCACTCTTCTTTGAACCTTTTCTAGCACCACTATATCTTTCTTGAGATAAGGAGACCAAAATTGAATGCAATGCTCCAAATGAGGTCGCACCATGGAGCGATACAGGGGCATTATTACATTACATTAGTGATTTCTATTCCACTTTTACATTCTTAGTCTTGTTAACCATCCCCTTTTAAATAATTCCTAGCATCCGGTTTGCTTTTGTGAGTCCCTTCCTCTGATATATTTTTTTTCATATATCAAATCTATGCGCCATTTATAGGATAGTGATTAGTATCACCTAAATTTGAGTTAGGCACAATAAGTATCTTCAATGTATGTGCCTGTAATATAAGACAGGGTTTTACTTGCCTACAATACTGGTACCTAGTGAGGCCTACTCAAACCATGCCTATTTAGGCCTACTTTTTAATTAGACATCATTAGGCATGGCAAGGCACTCAGGTGTAGACTAGAGGTCTGCACGGGAACGGGGATCGCGGGAATCCCGCGGGTTCCCCCCCTGGCCCACGGGACTCCCACGGGGACGCCCCCTGGCCCACGGGACTCCCACGGGGATGCCCCCTGACCCATGGGACTCCCACGGGGACGCCGCCTGGCCCACGGGACTCCCAAGGGGATGAAAACAGCCTACCTAAATTTTGGCGATGCAGGCATGCAGCTTACAAGTCCGGCGTCGCGGCAGGAAATAGCTATGCTGAGCAGTGAGCTCAGCACGTACACAGATGAAAGCCTTGCTTGCTGATTGGTCCGGCGGCGAGGGGAGAGGGGAAAGGTGTTTAAAGAGCCACACTTGGTTTGTGTTCTCGTTTCCCTTGCCTTCCAGATGGAGTCGGCTCACTGCTCAGCTACTGGGAACCCAGATTCGATCCTGTTCTGGGTGGAGGACATTTGTGGGGTGGGGTGGGGTGGGGAGGGGGGCTAGTTTGCGACATCGTGCAGGCTCACCACTCTGCCTCTGCCGGCAAAAGCACAGTCTGTCCCATTCTAGGGGGAGAAAACCTAGCAGGGACCAGGCTGCACCACAATACTGGCTTCTAGAAAGCACAATGGACTGGGGGGGGGGTCTAGCAGTGTGTGGCACCATTTGGACCCATGCAGACTTGCACGGCCATTCAGATGCTGACCTGAGGTCCCTTTCCATCCAGCATCTGCCCCTCCCCCTCTTTCATCCAGCATCTGCCCCTCTGTCTGCTGCTTCTGCCCAGCATCTGATCTGTCTCCTCTTTTCCTCCTTTCTGCCCCCTCTGTCATCCCATCCATCATCCACCCTTCTTTCTCCCCCTTCCATCCAGCATCTGCCCATCTTTCCCCCCTTTCAGCCCAGCATCTGCTTCATTTCTCTTTCTCCCCCTTCTATTCAGTGTCTGCTCCATCTTTCTCTTTCCTCCCTTCCATCCGTATCCTCCCCCTCTCCTCCTTTCCATTCAATGTCTTCCTCCCCTCTCCTTTTCTTTCCATCCATCATCTGTCTTTTTCTCTCTCCCCAGGCATTCCAGTTTGTCTTATCTTTCCCCTTTCATCCAGTGTGTCTGATCCCTCCCCATTTCTATCTACAGTCTGTCTCCTCTCACCTCCTACATCCAGTATCTACCCCTTCCCACCTGACACCTCAGCCGCCGCCAGACTGATGCAAAGCCTTCCCTCTGATGTCAGCTCTGACTTCGGGGGAAGACTTCTGGGTCGGCTACATATGGCTTGCTGCAGGCTGCCTCCAACCCCTGCTGTTATCTGGACTCAAATTGAAGTGGTGGAAGGGAGTGCATTTTAGGACACAAAAGTCATGAACTGGGGAGAGAGGAAAGGAGGGAAAGAGATGCTGAGGTGGGGGAGGGAATAGAAAGGGAGAATTGGGTGTGGGTGTGTCAATGAGCGGGAAAGAGAGATGGTTGTGTACACACGGCAAATGGAAGAAAGAGGAGAATTTTTGGTCGTAGGGAGGAAGGTACAGAATATGATAGGGAAGAAAAAGATGAGAGTGAGAAATGTGGCAAGGGAACAATGGGGCAGATTGAAAGGGATGCAAGAGGGAGGAATATTGGACAGTGGTGAAGGGAACGGAGGGAGAGATGTGGCATAATGCTGGAGAGGGGTGATAGAAGGAGAAATGTTGGGCGTGGGGCTGGTGGGCAGGCACGAAAGATGAGAAAGATAAATGCTGGACCATGATAGGGGGAACCAATGGACAGCAACAGAAGAATTTACAGAAGATGGGAAAGCGGAAAAAAGAAACTGGGACCAACTTTATGGAAAAATAAGTCTCCAGACAACAAAGGTAAAAAACGGAATTTATTGACTAAAATATGTTAGCTTTGGGAAATGTATATGGCAGATGTCTTTGTATTGTGTTCAAAAGAAAAGGAAATGCATTTCTGGTTTTATTTCTACAGTGTTGAAGTACTTGCTGACCCTTGCTGTGACTGGTGGGGATCCCCAAGCATCGCCAGCAGAGGACCTCCTCTAGAGATGGCCAGAACTCCCCTCCACCAAGCGTAGCAGTCGCTGGCAGCATCCATGAGCCACTGAGGTGCCAGCATCTGTGACTCAGGGATGCTACTGCTGCCTGCCAAGCTTGGCAAAAGGGACCCCCGGCCAACTGCAAAGGAAGTCCTCAGCTGACAGTTTGTGGGTTCTCATCAGCTGAGTATTTATATTTTATATTTACATTAGAGGTTCTGGTAGAAACCCATTTACAAAGTATGTATTCTTCCCAATTAATTTTTCCAAATTAGTAAAGTCTCTTTGCTTATTTGTAAATGGGTCTCTACCAGAGCCTTTAATTCAGTAGCATAATTAAATAAAATAACTATTTCTGAAGTTTATAGGGAAGGGTGGTGACGGAGGGGATTCCTTGCGGGGACGGGTGGGGACGGAGGGGATTCCTCACGGGGACGGGTGGGGACAGAGGGGATTCCTCGTGGGGACGGGTGGGGACGGAGGGATTCCTCACGGGGACGGGTGGGGACGGATGGGATTTTGGCGGGGACGGGTGGGGACGGGTGGGATTTCTGTCCCCGCGCAACTCTCTAGTGTAGGCATCACTAAGAGTCCAGTGACGCCTAACTGAAATTTTGTGAAGCTTTAATGGGTTTTTCTTTTTTAATTGTTTTAAATTGAGTTTTATTGGTGTTTCAATTAAAACATCAATTAAGCTCAACTTAAAAAAAATAATAATTTTCACACAAATTTCAGTTAGGTGTCGCTAGGCACTGCCAATCTAGACGTAGAGGTACCATTTAGAGAATCTGGCCCTAAATACCAAGCTGCCTATAGGAATATAACAGGTGGCTCGGGTATTTAGCATGTGCTGCTTGGTAGCACAGCTTTGTAAAAGGATTCACTAGTTTCTAATAACTGAGGTTAACAGTAAAATAACATACATGTCTTAATGGTAGCCCACATTGATAATTTCCACCCTTAAAGAGGTAATTTTATAAAAACATTTTTGTATGCAAAACACTGCCATATATCCTGCAGAATAGATAAAGGGAAGATAATCTATTAAGTGTGTAAAGTAATCAGATCATCAAAACCAACACCATTCAAAATAAAAGCCACTGTAGCATCTAATATAAGAAATAAAAATCAAAATATTATTATAAATGTTCAAAATACGATTAAAATTAAGTCATAATCCTAATTGAGTGTTTAGATGTTTAAAGAAAACTGTGGTGGACATATCATAAATTATGCAGACTTCAATCTTTGGAACCTCTTATGATGTATACCATTCCAAGTTCCTGTCTTGTATACTGTTGTAATAATTTATGTCCACCACCCCCAACCACTGAAAAGCTTATACTTAATTTATTTTAATCCCATTGATTAAATGTAGTTACTTAATTTGATAAATTTACTAATCTTAAATACTTTTAAAATATTAGATAATAAATCATACCTAAGTGTGTATGCAAACTAAATTGTAATTTCATTTTAGGTTACAATACAATAAATGTGTAAACTTTAAAAATGTAAAGTGCATAAAGTGCATGTGCATGAAAACTAATTAATTAATTTAATAATTATATCTATATTATTTTGTATAAATAAGACTGGAGATATATTCTTAAAACATACATTTACTTAGATCCGTGTAAAAAGATATGTGTGAATAAATTATGTGCAAAATAACTGATTTATGTTGAAAAGGCAACACTTAGCTTATTGTGTGGTGGAACCTGCCACCATCAACGTTGATATGGTTGAAGAACTCCCAGCGCCTTTTGATTTAGATAGGCATTTCAGCCCAAACACGGGTCTTCTTCAGGGGAAGATTTTTAAACCAACGCTGCCTTACTGTATCAACAAACAAACAAAAACACAAGTGAACAATTTAGTTCATGCAGGAAGATGCTAGAAACAACTAATAAAGAAAAAAACAAAAATCAAAATACTTTAACAGAACCGGAGGGTCCAGAGAATTCATTATTTAAAAAAAGATAGATGAAGAAACAAGTGCAACGAAGTAACTGAATAAATAACCTGTGTGAAAATGAGACTAAAAACTCCTATAGAAAATCTAAAATGTGCACTGGTGCCACAGTGTGTGCCAAAAAGACCAAAAGAAACACTAAAAGCAAACACACACAGGAGCCGCATATACTTACCAGAACAAATAAAACCATAAGTTCGGAACGAGCATACATTGCATTAGCCGAAACAGGCCTTACCAACACGAGAATACTTAAATAACACAAGCAGTGAGCTAAATAGATAATATTAGATTGAATTAGAGAACAGGAGGGCAGGAAGGGAAGGATGTAGGCAGGCAAGCTGGCTGGCTTTAGCGCGGCAGGGAGGGAGGGAGATAGGTAGGCAGGCAGGCAGGCTAGCTTTGGGGGTGGACAAAATCTGAAGGCAGTGGGGGGACATAAGGAGGCACTGGGGGCACTAAGGACACAGGAAGGGGGCACTGGGGGCACTATGGACATGGGAAGGGGGCACTGGGGGCACTATGGACATAGGACGGAGGCACTGGGGGCACTAAGGACATGGGAAGGAAGGAGGGAGAGAATAGAAAAGGACAATTGTTGGGCCTGAGTGCAGAAAGAAAGAAATGAAAGAAAGGATACACAGTCAATTAATAGATGTCCCCTTTTGATGAAAAAAATAAATGGTCACGTTACCTATGACTTACTTTGTCTGTAGCAGAGTCGGCAGCCGCGCTGAGGTGCAGGAAGGTCCCGCGATGACTCGTCTGCCGGCTCTGCTCCGGAAGAAGTAAGTTACATCGGAGGGGGTGGACCCGGCAGACGCAGTCATTGCAGGACTTTGCCACAACTCCCTGCGTCTGCCGGGTCCACCCCCTCCGACGTAACTTACTTCTTCCAGAGCAGAATAGCAGACAAGTCATCGCAGGACCTTAAAGCATGTGGCTGCTGAGTCCACTCCAGAGCAAGTACGTCGGAGTGGGGTGGACTGGCAGACGGCAGCTACAGTCATCGTGGGACCTTGCTGCATGAAAGGAGAAAGGAGCAGGACTGCTGGAATGGAAGAGTGGTGGAGGGAAAGAAAGGGGGCAGGGTGGTATGGAAGGGTGGTGCTGATGGAATTGATGTACAGAGAAAGGGGAGAGACATAAGGATATTGGAGGGAAAGAAAGGGGGCAGATGCTGATTGAAGAGGGGTGGATGGCGAGAGAAAGGGCAGACATTGGATGGTAGTGAGGAGCCTATGCTGGATGGAAGTGCAGATGGGAGAGATAAAGGAGCAAATGTAGGAAGGAAATGGGAGGAGAGAAAGAGGGGAGCAGACGCTGGATGGAAGTGGACAGAAAGAGAAGGTACTAGATGGAAGGGTTGGAGAAAGAGGGTACATGATGGAAGTAGGGGATAAATAAAAGGAGGACACACGATGGGGAAAAAGGATTGAGTTAGGGAAACACTGGAGGGGTGAGGGAAAGAGGTGGCAAGCTTTAGGTACAGTAAAAAAGGACATCGATAAGAGGGTAGTAAGAACGTAATCTAGACAGATGCAGAAAATAAATTGAAAAGGAAAATGAGGGAAAAAAGGGAAAGGGATTGCAGAGGAGAGGTATGGGAGAGGGAAGGAAAGGAGAGAGATGCCAGACCAATGGGGATGAAAAGAGAGATGGAAGGAGGAGGCATGCAGTTTCTGGAAGGGGCATAGAAGGAGAGAAGATGCCATATAGGGGAAGAGAGACGGCAGACAGTGGATGGAAGGAAGAGAGTTACAAGAAGATGAGGAAAGCAGAAACCACAGATGACAAAGGTAGAAAAAAATTTTCTAATTATTTATTGCTTTAGGAGACATGTGTCACTGTTTCTGTGCTGCACTGTATGCAGAGTCCAGCTTCTTACTGTTTCAATTTGACCTTTGTCTATGTATTTCTATTTTTCCCCCCCTTTTACAAAACTGTGAAGTGTTTTTTAGCGCCAGCCGTGGTGGTAGCAGCTCTGATGCTCAGAATTCTATGAGCGTCAGAGCTGTTACCACCGTGGCTAAAATCCACCACGCTAGCATTTTTTAGTGCCGGGAGCCACACTGAATGAGCGTTGGGAGCAGCGCGCAGTATTCAGTGCAGCTCCTGGTGCTATAAAACGCTAGCGCGGTTTAATAAAAAGGGGCTTATATCTTTTAGGCTTATGAACTGCAGGCCTGCTGGAGCCTAGAACTGTCTTAAAACTTTCCAAGGGAACTGTTCCTGAGAGAGTTGGAGTTTGAACTGGGGAAGTTTTGTATTTGATTTGTTTTTGTTCCCTGCTGAGCTGAATCTGAAGCTGTCTTTTTCTGTTGAACATTATATTTTTGGCTTGGGAGCCATATGCCTTGTTTTTTTTCTCCTGAGAATAATAAAGGGACAAGAACTGAGAACTGAAATACTGGTGGTGTGTGGTTTCATACTCAGGTGCCTTTTTCCTGACTATTCCTATGAGGCCCAAATTGACCCCATAGGCTATTAAATTCTGCCATAGGTTACCCCACAAGTCATTGCCCTAAGGGGGCCTATGACAGGATGCACCCCTGATGCAGCCTGTGGCAAAATGGGGATTCCTTGAGTTTGAAAGAATCTGCAGTGCTCCTGTGCTTTGAAGTGAAAGGACACTGGCAAGTTTTGAGTTCAAGCTTTGAGGCTTGTAGATTGCAGCTAAGTTCTTTCCTTTCACCATGCTATAATGCAATATGAACTGTGCACTGTGTTTGTAAATTTGATTGGAAGCTAATTCTCTCTATGACAGCTGAGTTTTTTTGTGGAGTCCAGGGCTGCACTACAGAGTGTGGATTATTTGGGGAGCTTTGGACTTTAGAGATTAACACTGCACCACATAGGGATTTGAAAGAATCTGCAATGCAAGCAAGCAAGAATCCTGTGCTTTGAAGTGAATGGACGCTGGCAAGTTTTGAGGAGTTCAAGTTTTGGGGAGGGTGGATTGCAGCTAAGTTCTTTCCTTTCACCATGCTATAATGCAACATGAACTGTGAACTGTGTTTGTGAACTGTGAACTGTGTTTGTGAACTGACTGGAAGCTAATTCTTTCTATGACAGCTGAGATTTTTCTGTGGAGTCCAGTGCTATACTACAGAGTATGGATTATTCGGAGAACTTTGAACTTTAGAGATTAGCACTGCACCACATAGTTCTGAGCTCCCCTGGGAGAATGGTATAGAAAACTGAATAAATAAATAAATAGTGTGGATTACAGTAGAATCTCCAGCACTCTCACCCAAATGGCAAAAAAATTGCCAGTGAAAAGAAAGTCTCCCGAAGTACCAGCGGCAGCGTTCCTGAGCCATGAATCCTTTCCCTCCCTCAAGCCCTGAAGCAGTAGAAGTGGCGGCAGCCCTGAGTCGCGAACCCCACCTCTCTCCCAACCCGAAGCACCAGCATGGTGACAGTCCTGAGCTGCAGACACTCCCCCCCCCCGCCTCTCCCTGCCTCAAGCCCAGAGGTAGCAGAAGCCATTCAGCAGGAGGCAGTGATCAAAACAGGCAGCTATGGGCCAACCCCAGCAGGGCCTTTCCTCTGATGCATTTGAGGTGAAACGTGGTCCACATCAGGTATTTTGGATTTAATAAAGATAGATTGGATTGGATTTCGGATCTGCTCTTGTTTCTATTCATCTGATGTGTTGTGGATTACTTATACCTCGTCATTGGACTTATCTTGCAGTCTATACATAATGCCAATTTCCATATAGCGGTCTTCTGAAATTGGTGCTTACAACAGTATGTCATATACATACACATATAAATACAGCTATTTGCATGTGAGAATTGTGACTAGGTCTTCTGAAATAAGGGACATAGTGTAAATAAGTAAGAAAAAAAATAGTTACCATACCTGAGAGGCTGCTGGAAATGTTGTTGGGGTTCTGTTCTACAGTGATTTGAAGGTGGGGGCTCAGGCCACGATGTGTCCAAGTCAACAGGGGCACCAGAGCAGTGATTCATGGATTGCCAAGTTGCAGGTTGGGTCTGAGAATGACGGCCTGGTGCTTTGTTGAAGATGCTGTGAACAGGGCAGTGTTCAGGCCACATTGAGAGTGGTATCACCTTATACTGGCGGTTTTCAGCCTGCACAAGAGAAACCATAGGAACACTAGGCCCCATGATTTATTTATGCCTGGATATGGCCAATTAAGAGCATAATTGACCTCTTAAAAAAATAGTGACTAATGGCAAAGTACATGCCATAATCATGATGTGCACATTCACAGTGGGCCTGCACAACGGTGAAATTTGGGAGAAGTTTGGGCAGAGTGCATAAGTTTGCATATAGATGATAAAATACTATAATTTATGCGCATACTTGAGGAATACAGGGTGGGCCAAAGCTAGGTATTCAGTATTTATTCATTATTTATTTTTATTGTACAGGTATCAGATAGGTATAATGCACTACCCCAGTATCTCACAAATTTTGCCAAGTCGCAGTACACTAAACGTGGTGGCCGCGGCTCGAGGCATCTGGAAGTGTGCGGACGTCAACGCGATGATGTCACGCATGCCTGTGATGTCATCATGTCAATGTCCGTGCACATACGAAGGCCTTCCAGATGGGGCCCTGAGCCGTCAGTGGGGGGTGCTGGAGGGGAAGAGGCACTGGAGACAAGGCGAGGCACTGGCATTGGCTGACTGCCTATAGGGTTTGGCTTTTTCCACGAGAGGCGTATCCTGTAGGTGGCAGCTCTGCTCCTCCCTTGTGCCTCGCGGCACACCTGGAATCTCGGGAGGCAACACAGTTTGCGATACGCTAAATTACTGAATGATAATCAAGTAAAAGTGAAATGATGTAACTAATACAAAAACTTCACACAAATGTTATTTATGATACCTGCAAAATAATAATAAAAAAAAATAATGAAAAAGAAATAATGAATAAATACTGTATACCTACTTTTGGCTCACCTTGTATTGCTGTATTGTTTATACCAGCTTTAGGGTTGGTATATGAGGGGCCGCTGAATAGTTCTCAGCCCAACCAACAAAGTTGAGGCCGTCTCCATCAAGGGCTATACACTTAGGGCTCCTTTTATGAAGGTGCGCTAGCGTTTTTAGTGCACGCACTAGATTAGTGCATGCTATAGCACACGCTAGCTGAAAAACTACAGCCTGCTCAAGAGGAGGCGGTAGCGGCTAGCGCGCGCGGCATTTTAGCGCACATTATTCCGCGCATTAAGGCCCTAATACGCCTTCATAAAAGGAGCCCTTAGTCCAGCGATTTTTCACTTTTTTCATTCCATACTTTTGCAACAGAATGAAAAAAGTAGAAAATCACTGGACTAGGTATTGTGACAGGGAAGAGCCTGTCAGCAGTTTAAACCCAGCTTTAAACCCTGCCTTGCAAAGGCTGGCCCCTATTCCTAAGCCCAGGAAGCTGCCCAGTAACCCTGTGCCTATCACCAAGAGCCAACAGGCAGGGCAAAGCAGAGAGAGAAGGGCAGAAACCATAACATCTGGTTTAGGGCACTATAATCCCTTTTATAATACCTTGGGCAAATCTCCAACAAAACCTCTAGTAAAGAAAACCAGCACAGGCATGGTTAATGAGAGGGGTGTGGCTGGCAAGCAGGACGAACCCAGAGGGAGAGTGGGATTAGGCTTACAGCATAAAATGAGCACAGGTGAAAACACTGGGAGGAGATTGGGAAGAAGACTGCAGGGGAGAACACTTGGGAGAAGACTGCAGGGAGGAATGCAGGGGAGAGACATGCCGTGCTAAGCAGGAAAGAGCCTGCTAAGAGGTCTCTGTCCCAGACCCTAGCTAAAGCACAGCTGGTCTTACAACCCTCCCGAGCTAACAGACTTCTGACTCCTAAGCAGAAGTGCAGGGGAGTAGAAAGATTTCCAGGGCAGGGCTGGCCGTTAGCTGTCCCTGAAGGGAGTTCTTACTCTGCCTCCGAAAGCGGAGATTCCCTAATGGAATTAGAGGGAGAGCTATCTGAAAGCAGTGAGATGGAGTGCAGTCTCGCAGTATGGGATCTCCTGGAGAATCACAGTTAACAAGGTATGAATGGGGGAGGGGAATGAAAGTGAATGTATCTTTGTGTAGCGTTCTTTCTCCCGTAGCAGAACTGTGAGCATGTGTGAATGAATCACTTAGAGCCTGAGAGGGAGGCCATGTAGATAAAGGGAAGGAGGTGAGAACCTTTAATTAACTTCCCCGAGAAGTGTAACGGAACTCAGAGACCTGACATTGTGGAACCCTGAAGCAGGGAACTTTCGGGAGGGGACTTACACCAGTCATAAAAGGTTGGGTTATATAAAGTTCCCTAGCCCTACCCAGGAGCATAGGGTAGTGGGGGGCATTGGACTTCGGGTGGGTTAGGTCACAGAGCTTCCTGAAGTATTGCCAAACAAAAGGAGCAAAATTAAGGAGAAAACATTTTGGTTTATTTTTTGGCTTTTCTGCCTGGGCAGCAGGCTGGACTGTATTGTAAGGAAGAAACCTTATGAAAGTATGTTTTGTTTTAAGTCTCCTCAGACCAGAGGGACTACTGGAACCCTAGTGCTGTGAACTAGGGGTAATAAAGATAAAAGCTGAACTTTACCAAGAACGCAGTCTCCACTAATTATTCTACTGCTTATCCAGTGGGAGTCCTCTTGGGAGCGCTCCGTCCTTACGCCTGGGGCGGGAGCCGGGTTGCCAGCGCTAGGCTTACCCCCGGCCCCGCCACAGTATATAGCCCTCAACGGAGACTGCCCCAACTTTGTTGGTTGGGCTGAAAACTTTTCAACGGCTTCTTGCAAATGAAGCACTCGTAGATTTTGATTTCCTGTCTCAGCCAATAACCGAAAATCTTTATCCTTATTTTTATTTCTTTGTTATTGTCTCGCTGATTCTACATCTTTGGTTCTTATTGAGGACTTGAGTTAAAGTTAAGCTATATTAAGTTATATCGAATTAGTGAATTAGTAGGACATAATTTATACTGTTCTTTACTTGTTGCTTAACTTTATCTTTCTGTACAAGTGATAACTTGATTGTAATTGAAAAGTGATACATAAAAAAATAAAAACAAAAAACAATACTTACGAGTTCCTGATAATGAATTGTAAAGTGCTTTGGGTGAATCTCATCATGAAAAAGTGGTTAATGAATCTAAAATTATAAATAAATAAATATTAAGTATTGATTAATTTTATAGGTGCCTAGTTGTTTTATATACGAAGATCCTTACAGTATGTCTTCTGATCCCAAGATATATTATTCAGATTGATTAATTTTTAAAAAACACCCAGCCTTAATTACATCCATCCAGCTTTTCTAATGATTACACAAGCTCTGTGAATTTTCTACCAAGCAAAGTTCATTTTTAATTTGACTCAAATAAATCATTGCTTCCTCTACAAGAAAAGTGTTTCAAAGTGTCTTTCCGAGGAATGGGAACTGTTGGAATCTGATTGACAGAATCATCAAAATAAATTAAAACGTCAAGCTGTGCCAGAGCCCAGAATAGCATGAGCTGCTGTGGATCCGAAAAGCACTCCCAGCATGTCCAAGCTAGCATTTGGCAAAGAGCACATGCAACTTAAAAAAAGAACAGGGCCCTGTAAACCCATGCAGGCAATTAAGCTCTTTGTTGAAATGTCAGTCACTAAGCATAAAAAGACCTTTTAATTGTTTACACACAATTATGCTTTAATTAGCGAGAACTGATTTTATTCCGCCCTTCCCCCCCAAAAAAAAAACCTTCTTTTTTTTCCAGCAGGCCCAGATGGGCTCAGATATGGACAGCTGTTCTATAAAAATATATTGTTTTTCTTGCCAAGTCAGACCCCATGATTCTTATAGAGAGAGGGTGAGTGAACGCCAGTAGGCTTAGCAGTATTTAAAGATACGTAAGGAACTCAACCTGGGAGCTTTGCTGATAACGTAAAACAAGAAGGCATTTCCAGAAGTGTCTGTCAAACAAAGTATAAAAATAATCAGGGACCTAAAGTCCAACTATGCTAGCACTCTCAGTGTTTCTCAACTCGGTCCCGGAGTACCCCTTTGCCAGTCGGGTGCTCAGGCTATCCACAATGAATATGCATGAAAGGAATTTGCATATAATGGAGGCAGTGTATGCAAATCAAGTTTATGCATATTCATTGTGGCTATCCTGAAAATCTGGCTGGCAAGGTGGTGCTCCGGGACCAAGTTGAGAACTAAACTAAACTAAACTTTAGGCTTATATACCACATCTTCTTTATAACAGTAGAGCTCGGCACGGATTACAAGAAATTAGAAAGGAGAACAGATACAATATGGATTTGGAATAGTAGGGGAGGAGCGGAATTTACAACTTTGAAAGTAGCCATGTTTTTGGATGTTTTCGAAATGGTTGGAAAGAGTCCACTGTGGGGTAGCTGGTGTACAAGGTCCAGTTTAACAGCACTGATCTAGTTTTTGTTGCATTGACCAGGTGATGCAAAATTCTAGGGCTGCTTTTACTAAGGTGCACTAGCGTTTATTAGCGCACGCAGGAAATTACCGCGCGCTACGCTTCTAGAACTAACGCCAGCTCAATGCTGGCATTAAGGTCTAGCGTGCGTGGCAACGTAGCGCGCGCTATTCTGCGTGTTAAAGACCTAACGTGGCTTAGTAAAAGGAGCCCATAATGTTTTCTAACATCGAATAATTAATTATTACATGTACAGCAATACTCTTCTCTGGCAATGAATTTTAAGTCCTGAAAAAAAGCTACCGTTGTTTTATTATTTACTTAAAAAAAAAAAAGGAAATAATGCACTGAGAACATTAACAATTGTGTTTGGGTCAGAGCAATGATCCATCAAGTCCAGTACCCTGTCTCCTTCATTGACTTCCTAGTTCATGTGGAAGACCCAGTGGATCTATTCAACAAGAAAGATGTAATCCACCTAACTAATAAGTGCTGATGGATGCCTTATTTAATCCCAACTATACTTCTAACCTGAACCATATCTTGCATCAGCAAACTCCACAGAGTGAGAAGGATTGGAGGAATGGCACTGAGATTACAGCAGTTGGCTCAGAATCAGTGAAACTAGGGCTCACATCCTACTGGTGCTATCTCTGGTCCTCTGAAAGACACTATCTCCCATTGCCTCTGGCACTTGTATGCATTGTAACCTTTTGGGGACAGCAACGTATAGCATTTCACACATCCAGTAGTACTATATCAAGGGTAGCTATGAATTCTGTTCTCACTGAATACTTTCTTAAAGTTATTTTTTAATTTGCTACTAGTAAGTTTAACACATTGATCCTAATCCTTGTCCCATTTCCTACTAACTCATTCCACACTACTTATGATTTAAAAAAACAAACAAACCTATATTTTAGCACCTATACTAAGGGCATATTACACAATATTTGCATCTTAATGTGCATTATACCGAATATCATCCATTATTTTATGGTCATGCATGTTAGATTACTGTACCATGTAATTCATAATAATGGGATAGTTTATACGCCTTTGCATGCTTTCCATCTCATTCTTATGTAAATGGAATAACAATGATTGTGCTGAGTTTTGCAAAGTGTGCTATTTGTGGGGGGAAATGATGCCAGCTTAGAGCAGGCATTAGATTCCTCTCCAGGAGCATTAGGCCTCTTGATCAGCTAGTGATAGTATCATAAGACTACCACTAGGGATCACCCGGCGTTATTTTGAACTCAGACCAGGACTGGGGGATCGTACCTGACCCATCCTACTCTATCCACTAGAAACCAGGGAATCCCCGGTAGGACTCAAGAGGATCAATGGGCAGTGGTAGTTGTTTAGGAGTTTAATGTTAGTTCAGTCAGATTGCCTTCAGAGTGGTTGTCTTAAGAAGTGTTGCATTGGAGAGAGATGGTAATCATTTTCCTGGGGGGGGGGTGGTAGGGTACATCAGCCTAAGAAAGCTCCCTGGGAATATTGAGCCATGTATTAGTGAGGACCAGGTTGACTCCTTTATTGAAGGAGTTATTAGCCTTTAGTACTTCAGCCTGCGCTATAGAACTGAAGGTGCAATATCTATATTGAGATTCTATCTCTATCTGTATAGATTCTATACTTCAGTTCCATGCAGAAGAACTGATTGAATGATGCTATCAAATAATTTTAATGAGAATGTTTTACTGGGTGGTTGAAACTGACTGGGGATTTCTTTATGTATGGAAAGGGTACTAGCACTTTTTCTTATATAGCTATTTTCAAGGCCATGGTAGTGGTGAAAGCTGCGCTACGTGGATGGGTGTGATGTGGGTCCAGCACGCCTTACAACAAGAACCAGCCCTTGGATATAATTATTATTTTTATTACTTTTATTGAAGCTATTATACATGTTTTTAATGACTTTTAATTGAATAAATTCCTGCTCCTTGTACGTGTTCTGCAGTTTTGTTCTGTTTTTTGTTTTTTTTTTAGAATAGTAAAGATGTACAGTACATGTAAATATTAGTTATCACCAATAATTGATTGTTAGCACACACTTAGCACTAATTGACTTATCGAACAATCAAATCACTGTAAGAGTGCAGTTTAATTACATAATGATCCAATTAGCACTGGCAATTGGGTGCTAACAATTATTGAAGCTAATTAGCAATGATTGATGTTCACGTGTGCGTCCTTATAGTTGCCATTCTATAAAGATACATGCATACATTTTTCTGTGTGGCTCCACAAAGGGGTGTGTGGTCATGGGAGGGGCAGGGATAGACCTGGATTTTTCATATAGTGATACAGAAGAAGGCTAATTTAGACACAAGGATTTACATCAGATTTCACTTGGTGTAAATCCCCCACACTTAAAATTTGGTACAGATCCCAGTGTCAAACGATGTTCTATAAACAGCATATACAGAATCTTGCTCTAAAAATGTAAATATAATTAATCTATTGTATTTTTAGATTCATAAATATGGATATGCATTAAACTACAACAATTAAGGTAATCATAATAAAACTCAATATGGCCATGTTCGGCTTCTGCCTGCATCATGGGAACAAATAAGTGGCAAAGACAGATTAGTATTAAGTATATATATTTGATATCACATTTATATCATCTGCTATGAGTGCAAGTATTCTGTAACTCAGGGCTCCTTTTACTAAGCCACATTAGGGCTTTAACGCGCAGAATAGCGCACGGTAAATTGTCGCACGTGCATTGAGCTGGTGTTAGTTCTAGAAGCATAGCGTGCGGTAATTTCCTGCGTGCGCTAAAAACGCTAGCGCACCTTAGTAAAAGGAGCCCTCAGTGGGGAAGAAGATGACATCATAAAGCCGAAATAATAAAATCACTTTTTGAATTATTGGCATACTGTTGGGGTGTTATGTTCTACGATTGCATCATATATAACTGCCCACATTATGTTGTTAGTGGCATGGTGGCAAATTACTGACTGCCTTATTTGCAAATCACGAAAGGGTATAACCTACACAGAGTAAGTCTGGCTTTGATCGCCTTGTGGGACAGAATGGATGCACAGTGCAGGTCTTTGCCATCATTTACTGCTGTTGTGTTACTATGTAATTAACAACACTGTGGTCTGGATTCTATATGCAGCACCAGTGGCGGCAGCAGTGGCCTTAAAATGGCTGCCGGCTGCATGTCAATCACATGATGATGCTGTTTATATAATCGCACCTTTGGGAAAAGTAGGCGCCGGAAACATAGGCCAGGGTTTTCAAGGCCTACATTTCTGGCACCTACTTTTTGCATGAATCGTGCACTTTGTGACGTCTATGTCACTTCCGGCATTAGCCATGCCTACAGTGGCGTTAGGCATCATAAAAGCCTCTGGAGGCGAAATTTTGGTGCCTTTTTTTAGGACTACACTATGCATTTGTGTGTGTATTGCTGTCCAATGTGTTTTGAAGCTTTTTCTCCACCTTGTTAATTGATTAGTATCTTGAAGTCTCTAATGATTCACCATTGACACAAACATAACAATTTTGAATGTATAGTTTGGAACATTATCTATTGTTATCTTCTATAATTTGTGTGCGGTGCCTTTTTTAGGCGCCAGTAGGTGCCTGCATTTTCTCTTTTAAAGGCTTTTTTCTTTTTTAAACAGGGTTTTCAACTTAAGTTAGGTGGCGGTAGGGCGTCTACCTAGGGTTACCAGATATTCAGATTTACCCGGACATGTCCTCTCATGTCCGGGCGTCCGGATGGCTTTTCAAAACCCAGCACTTTGTCTGGGTTTTGAAAAGCTTCCAGCTGGGAGCGATGTCAGGAGGGCATCTGCACATGTGTGGATGCAATGTGGTGATGTCATAAGCATGCACGCATGCATGTGATGTCATCGTGCCACACCTGCACACGCACAAATGCCCTCCCGATGCCGCTCTGAACAAGTGAACAGGTTGAGGGGGGTCGGGGCTGGGGCGTAACCAGGCGTAACTCAGGCAGAATGGGGTATGGCCTGGGGCGTGGCCATAGGTCCGGATTTTACTTCTGTAAAATCTGGTAACCCTACTCCTGCCAGCACCTAATCTAAGGCACTATTTATAGAATCCAGGCCTGCATGACTTGTACTGTAGAGAAGAAAATTTACTTAACGCAACCATTTTTATTATAGAGAGAATGGTTTTAACTGTTCACAAAAACATATCGAGCATTTTAGCTATGCACACTCAGAATCTTTGCACCTACACAGCTCGGGAGTGTGAAGAAACAAAAACCTTTGACATCTGGTCGAAGAGTGCTCCATTAACTGTCTTAAAGCTGACTTGTCCTTGCAGTACACTTGCTGAGGTCTGCCTGACTCAGTAGCTGACTGCTCACAAGAAATATTTAGCTATATGCAAGAGAAGAATTAAAGAATCTAAATCCAGTTTTTTCCTGATTATTCCCTCATTCATCCCTAGCATTGCTGCTGAATCTACTACCCTACACTGGAAAGCTAAATGCAATAATTATTGCTCTCATCCCTTGTTTCAATTAAATGTCTTCTAAGATAGGTAAAAAATTGTAAATCAAAAAATGGCTAAAGGTTTTCATAGCCAGGAAAAAGTCAGAAAAAAAGCAAAGAGAACGATCTCTGTACCTCAAAGTACAGCAAAAAAACAAAATACAAAAAAACAACCCAGTGGAGATGACCAAAAGAACAGCATGTAGCTAGGAAAACACTGCCTTGAAGTAGTAGGTGCCTACTGGCAAATTATTTTTTTAAAATTGGTTTTAATTGTTTTTTTAATGGTGCTTTCAATTATTGGTGCTGATTAAGCCAATTAAAAAAATTAGAATTTGGACTTGGAGGATGAGATGTACGGTGTCTGAATCTATGAGCAAACATGGTTTTTCTTATTACATTTTGGACCCCAGTTCATTTACAGAAAATAGATAGAGAAAATCCGGTGGCATTGACGTACAATACCATCTTATTTGGTATGTTCATGAGAGCTAAAAGTCAAATATCTGCTCAGAATAATGAACTTCTCCTTATAATGACAGGGGTTGTCATGCAACTTATTTTGAAGAACTGGGACAGGTTAAATTACCGTATTTTCACGCATATAACGCGCGCGTTATACGCGTTTTTACCTACCGCGCATACCCCTCGCGCGTTATATGCGTGAGCGCGGTATACAAAAGTTTTTAAACATAGTTCCCACCCCGCCCGACGCCCGATTCACCCCCCCAGCAGGACCGCTCGCACCCCCACCCCGAACGACCGCTCGCACGCGCTCCCACCCGCACCCGCATCCACGATCGGAGCAAGAGGGAGCCCAAGCCCTCTTGCCCGGCCGACTCCCCGACGTCCGATACATCCCCCCCCCCGGCAGGACCACTCGCACCCCCACCCCGAAGGACCGCCGACTTCCCGACAATATCGGGCCAGAAGGGAGCCCAAACCCTCCTGGCCACGGCGACCCCCTAACCCCACCCCGCACTACATTACGGGCAGGAGAGATCCCAGGCCCTCCTGCCCTCGACGCAAACACCCCCCCCCCCAACGACCGCCCCCCCAAGAACCTCCGACCGCCCCCCCAGCTGACCCGCGACCCCCCTGGCAACCCCCACGACCCCCCACTCCCCTTCCCCGTACCTTTGGTAGTTGGCCGGACAGACGGGAGCCAAACCCGCCTGTCCGGCAGGCAGCCAACGAAGGAATGAGGCCGGATTGGCCCATCCGTCCTAAAGCTCCGCCTACTGGTGGGGCCTAAGGCGCGTGGGCCAATCAGAATAGGCCCTGGAGTCTTAGGTCCCACCTGGGGGCGCGGCCTGAGGCACATGGGCCCAACCCGACCATGTGCCTCAGGCCGCGCCCCCAGGTGGGACCTAAGGCTCCAGGGCCTATTCTGATTGGCCCACGCGCCTTAGGCCCCACCAGTAGGCGGAGCTTTAGGACGGATGGGCCAATCCGGCCTCATTCCTTCGTTGGCTGCCTGCCGGACAGGCGGGTTTGGCTCCCGTCTGTCCGGCCAACTACCAAAGGTACGGGGAAGGGGGGTGGGGGGGTCGTGGGGGTCGGCCAGGGGGGGTCGCGGGTCGGCTGGGGGGGCGGTCGGAGGTTCTTGGGGGGGGCGGTCGATGGGGGGAGAGGGGGGTTTGCGTCGAGGGCAGGAGGGCCTGGGATCCCTCCTGCCCGTAATGTAGTGCGGGGTGGGGTTAGGGGGTCGCCGTGGCCAGGAGGGTTTGGGCTCCCTCCTGGCCCGATATTGTTGGGGAGTCGGCGGTCCTTCGGGGTGGGGGTGCGAGTGGTCCTGCCGGGGGGGGGGATGTATCGGACGTCGGGGGGGGCATCAGGCTTTCAGGATGGGGACAGACCTTCAAGGGGGGACAGGACTTCAAAGGGGGACAGTGCACGGAAAGTCAGGGGGGGTGAACGGAGAGTCGGGACAGCGCACGGAAAGTCAGGGCAGTGCACGGAAGTCAGGGGGGGTGAACGGAGAGTCGGGACAGCGCACGGAAAGTCAGGGCAGTGCACGGAAGTCAGGGGGGGTGAACGGAGAGTCGGGACAGCGCACGGAAAGTCAGGGCGGGCGAAAGGAGCGTCGGGCATCATGCGCGGTATACCCGTGAGCGCGGTATACAAAAGTTTTTGTACATATCATCGTGATTTCTGCGCGCTATACCCGTGTGCGCGTTTTACACGGGTGCGCGTTATTTGCATGAAAATACGGTACACATTCTGGTGGCAATCCCTGCAGCTTTAAATTCAAGGAAGGAAGGAGGGATGCCCATTCCCTCCTGCCACCGCCCCCCTCAGACATCCCACGCACCTTTAAATTCAAGGATGGCAGGAGGGGTGCCTTCATCCTGCTGCTGGGGTCCCCTCCCCCCACACCTTTAAATTTAAGAACGGCAAGAGGTATTCCCACTCCTTCTTGCTATCAGGATCCCCCCCCCCCGACAGCCCCCTATCCCCCCATACCTTTACAACGAAGGCCGTCTGCCTACTCCCTCTGGATAGCAGGCCTGCCTCTTCATAATGGTGGGCCTTCCCCTTCCCAGTGCATCCTGGGATGTGCTGGAGAAGGGCCTAAGGCTCTGATTGGCCCAGGTTCCTAAGGCCTCTCCCATAGGAGTGGCCTTAGGTGCCTCTCATAGGAGCAGCCTATGGTGCCTGGGCCAATCAGAGCTTTAGGCTCCTCCCCGGGAGGGGGAGGACCTGCCATTATGAAGAGGTTGGCAATGGTAATCTCCCAGGAGGCAGAGTAGTTACTCTTAGATGACAGTCTCAACCCAAATGCTACTCACTTATATCTGATAGTTATTAGCTTTAGCTGAGTTCTTTTACCAGCTAAATTATTTATGTGACTTAGTCAGTCTTTCAATATCTATATTTTGACTGCCTCAGGGACTCTTGAGACTTGAATACTAAACTCGAACAGGACAAGCACTAGGATTACTCAAGGTGAGTTTTAATGTCATTGCACCTCCAAAAAGTGGCATCCAGCACAAAAGACCACACACGTATTACTGAAAGCAAAAAGCCAGTGAGGAAATAGGAACTACAATGACTAGAAATACTTGACACAGCTAGGTATTAGATGGCTACAGTAGACTCTCAAGAGCCTGAAACGCTCTTCCTAGAAAGCAGCTGCCTTTCAATCAAAAGATCACAGCTCAAGGATGATTAGTATCTAATAGCTATTAAAGGGAGGAGGGGGAGAAAGTCTGAAATTTAATGACACCAGAAAGAAACCTGTCATGAGTAAAGGAATAGCCTAATGGTTTGTGTAATAGCCTGAGAGCCAGGGGAACTGGATTCAATTCCCACTGCAGCTTCTTGTGACTCTGGGCAAGTCACTTAACCCTCCATTACTCTAGGTACAAAATAAGAGTCTGTATACTGTATACAGTAATATGTAAACTGCTTTGATTGTAACCACAGAAAGGCAGCATATCAAGTCCCGTCCTATTTCCTTTTATTGTGGGGTTTATTCCAGTTATTTTGAAACAAGGGAATGTTGTTTACATCTTCCATGTTGCTTCAAATGAATGCACATCCCTAGTTGCCCCCTGTCGCTGCTATTCCAAATTTCAGATGTCTGACCACCTACCTTGCTCAAGCTTTGATCTTCAACCTTTCTTACCTTTATTGCTATATGTACACTGTGAGGGTAATTTTCTAACAGGTCACCTAGGTTAAGAGGGCACGCATGTGTTTATTTGTAGCATCCGTGTCTCTATGAAATTGTCCCAATAAAGTGGCAGAAAACATAGCTCATATGAAATCACAGACATTTAAGTCTGTTTGGGAGCTGGGGTGGTAGATGTAAATCACAGCTCTGCTCAAATCATGCCCCTGAACATGATTACACACAGAATGTGCATTCTGATCATCGCAGATACATATAGGGTACTTTTATGAGTGCAATTCTGGTCACAGTATCTCAAAAAAGATATAGTGGAATTAGAAATGGTACAGAGAAGGGCAACAAAAATGATAAAGGAGATGAGATGAATTCTTTTTGATAAAGGATAGCGAATTGTATACTGTCTTTTTGTAATTACACAACCACGTTCAAAGTGGTTTACATACAGATACTCAAGCATTTTCCTATCTGTCCTGGTATGCTCACAATCTGTCTGATGTACCTGGGGCAGTGAAGGATTAAGTGACTTGCCCAGGGTCACCACAGCTGAGGCTGTAGCTCTAACCATTGCACCACACTCTCCTCCTATGAGGAAAGGCTGAAAAGGCTAGGGTTCTTCAACTTGGAGAAGAGAAGACAGGGGGAGACATGATAGAGGTCTATAAAATACTGAGTGGAGTGGAACAGGTAGATGTGAATCACTTGCTTACTCTTTCCAAAAATACAAAGGGACATGCAATAAAGCTACTAAGTAGTAAATTTAAAACAAATCAGAGAAAATATTTATTCACTTAATATGTAATTAAACTTTGGAATTTCTTACCAGAGAATGTGGTAAAAGTTGTTAGCTTAGCAGGGTTTAAAAAAAAGTTTGGATAATTTCCTAAAAGAAAAGTCCATAAGCCATTAAGATGGACTTGGAAAATCCACTGCTTATTTCTAGGATAAGCAGCATGAAATCTGTTCCCTGTCTCCCTGTCTCCCTCTGGTCACCCTAACTCAGTGTATCGCAAACTGTATGCCGAGGCACACTAGTGAGCCTCCTGAGATTCCAAGTGTGCCGTGGCACAATGAGGAGGAAGAGAGGTGCTGGCCAGCTGACTTGCCTATAGGGCCAGAGGTTCTCAACACGCTGTACAGTGCCAGCGCTGCATGTCTAGCGACTTCCTGCTGCCATCGCTTATCTCCTGGGACTCCTGCCTTCCTTGTTTTCTCTCCCCACCCCCGGACCAGCAGCGGAAACTCAGTGTACATCATCACAGGACCACCTCACCTTCTGACACACTGCTAGATTACCAGTCAGGGTTCTATGCTATGTTATCTCATTAGTGCCACCCCTCAGATCTGACTCCCTGGTGCTTGAAAAAATCCCTCACATACCTGTTCCTTGTCTCCTGGCCCTCTGCAGCATTAATATGCAACCCATGTATGATGTGGTCTACCCATGGGTCCTCCTCTTCCTCTGTTGCTAGCATTAGTTCCATCAGGCAGCCTCGGGGCCTTTGCTAAGAGGATTCGCTTCCCCTTCCATCACCGCCTTCCCCCGACCAAAAAGGAAGGAGGGATGCCCACTCAGTTCTGCCACCAGATGCTCCCTCATACCTCCCCCTAAAACCTGACCCCCCCTGACCCCCCCAGTACCTTTGTCTAAAGAGAGCAAGAGGGACACTCGGTCCCTCTAGATCTGAGGCCCACCGATCCAAAAATAACAGGCTTTCCCCTCCTCAGTGCATAATGTGATGCATGGGGAGGGGCCTAAGGCCCAGATTGGCTCAGATGCCTAAGGCCCCTCCCAATCAGGGCCTTACGCTCCTCCCTCTGTATCCCTAGATACAAACCAGTTTAGCGATGATTGTTAGACCATTGGAGACTTTTGTGCATCTAGCCCTCAGTCATTTTTGTCTCTTCTGCTCCTTCTCAGCAATTGTCTTCAAAGAATTTACATGTGAAGTTTATATGTGCAGCAAGTTGCCTGGTAATTGCTCCAGCAAACTGCCACAGGGAAGAACAAAAGAAATATTTAGCACATCGTAAATTCCTTCGCAGTCTTGCTGAGTGGCTGGAGTTCAAATTACAAGTTTAAAACAGACATTTGTGAGTAATTTCAACTTCACTTTGAGAAAGTGGATGGGGAAGCTGTTTAATTTATCCTAAATCTGTAAGAAACCGTGTGCCTTCCATACAAAATTTCACCCCATTTAGGTTTTAAAGCAGAGAATATTGACACAATTGAAGTGTATTTAAAAAAATTGTTTTCAATTTATGTCAAAGTTGATTTTTCTCTTTCCTTTGTACTAAAGTGACAATTACCTGATGGATTATACAGCATAGTTCCTCTTGCTTCAGGTCCTATATATAAAACAGGAGAAAGAAAAATACAGCAATGAGCTACAAAACATTCCTGAACGGAAAACTGGAAATAATTCAAGATGCAGAGGGCTTCTACTCAAAAATCATAACAAAAAAGCATTCCACCATACAGTTAAAGAACCGAGTCATCGTGTTGCCAACCTTTGGACTCCTTGTGGCAGTCAGAGAATTCAGAAATAGCCATAGCTCATTCATGGTTGGACACCCTGTCTATTGTTTGTGAATGCTGGCTTGTGTATTGCATTTACAGGACATTTGTGAGTGCTCAGAAACTGTAAACTTTCTAACCAGTAGGATAAAGCAGGATCCAGTGAAAAATCAAAATTCTGTACTTTGTAAATTGTTTCCATATTTGCATATAGCATAGCTGCATATTCTGTACCATCATTGTTCTATATTTTAATGGTAACCTATATGCTCTCACTTGCTTTTATGTTTAGAAATATACACTTTGCACATAAATATGAACAAATATATAAATCACGTGTCACCAGGGGCAGTTTTCAAGCTGTACTGGGAAATAAATCTGCAAATACTTAACCCACAGTCTCCAAATGATTTTCAAATGTTCAAACATCTCCTTCTGTAAAGCAAATAATATTCCTGCAATTTGGGGGAAGTAGATATGTTCTTTATTATAGGCAGTGAGAATATTTTGGGCAACTGTTGCTGTTTCCTGGCCCCACCCACCAGAACTGACATCAAAGCCAACTCCACTTAGTGGCACACCTGCTCTCGCCAGGTTTGTGCTGTGTTTTCCAGGCTCCCATAGGTTAACTGCCGTCTTTTTGAAGGCTTTTACTGTTTCCTGGCTCTGTCCATTGTAACTGACATCAGCGGTAATCCTCTTCCACGCCAACTCCTCTAGAGGTGTATGCCATGTAGGTGCATGTCATGTGTGTGTGCTGAAGGAGCGCACTCGAAGAGCAGATCTTGCTGCTTTGCACGCTCCTTCAGCATGCCCTGAGTGCATACCCATTGCCAAACACCCAATATGCACTCTCAGATCTTTTTATTGGAATTGGTTCTAACTTCTACTATCTCAACCATGTGTGTAGCTGAACATCTCCCCATGTCTGCATCTCCGTCTTTGGCTCCATCCCAGGTAAGCTACCTTCTACTTATTCCACTGAAGCCTGCCCCCTCTCCAGCCCCATCTTCCTCAACAGCTGAAGCTTGGTCTCTTAAATATTTGCTCCCTTTGTGGCAAGCACTACTTTATTAAAGATATGATCATGTCTGAAAATCTAACTGATGCTGATATTTCTTATCTCACTTGATCCTTGCCCCCCTGACTATCTTTTCTACTATCTATACTGTCCACATCGCAAGGGCATGGCCTAGGTAATATTTATAATATGGGCATAAAAACCAGGAGATTACCCGTTTCCCCTCATCCCTCATTGGAGACTCTTGCCTTTCACATCAGTGGTGTATCTAGCATATTTGACACCCGGAGTCAATCATTTGTTAACACACTCTCCTCTATATGAAAAAAAATAATTTTAGTAATAATCCATTAGTCATGCAACAAGGGTGTACCTAGGAAAAGGCAGTATTTTAAACATTACAGTGAGCATTAGAACATCAAAACATACTATACCATACAGTTTTTTATATCCCACTCTGATTGGCCAAGGCACCTAAGGCCCCACCCATTCCATGGGGGGGGGAACTTAGGTGATTGGGCCAATCAGCATCATAGGCCCCTCCTATTTCATCCCAGGGTGCACAGGGAAGGGGAAGGCCCACAATTTTTACGAGGTGGGCATACTGGCAAGAAAGAGTGTTGACAAGTCACAAACAATTTCTGGCAATAAATTGATTCACCAAAACTCCATTCAATATTTATTAATTCAGTTTTTGTAGCATTATAAATGACTTAGGGTTCCTTTTACTAAGCTGCGCTAGCAGTTTTAGCGCGTGCTTAGCATGCGCTAGACGCTAATGCCAGCATTGAGTTGGTGTTAGTTCTTGGCGCATAGCGTGGAGTTAGTGCACGTGGCAATGTAGCGCGCGCTAAAAACGCTAGTGCACCTTAGTAAAAGGAGCCGTTAGCTTTTATAGTGTTATAATGTTTTTAGATCCCCGGCGGTGTTTGAAAGGCTAAGTTGTTTTAGCTTTTACTTTTTGCTCCAGTAGTATCCCCGAGCCTGAGGAAGGAACGAAACGCGTTGGCGGGGGCTGGTGCAACATTACAACACTATAAAAGCTAAGCCATTTATAATGCTACAAAAATTGAATTAATAAAGATTAAATGATTTTGAAGAAGTTAATAGTAAATCTAAGATGAAAGAATCACTCATTAAAATGGATCAATGAGGAGTGCTGCCAAGCTGAGCTTATTGCTTGGGTGGCATTCTGAGAATCCTAAAAAGAGTTATTAAATTAGATTTTAGCACTCTTGAATGGAGTTTTGGCAAGAGGGTGTGAACATCCCTCCAACCAATTTTCCATCAAAGGTACAAGTGGGATGTGTGGGAACATTGGACTAAGTGAGAGGGGTTTCTCTTTGGAGGGGTACTGGGAGGATCGGTGGATGGGAGGGAATGAGGGAGAGAGGATCTCCCTGCCGGTTCAGCTAATTGCAGCAGAGGAAACTCCCCAGCAGCTGAGCCGGCAGGACTCCCCGAAGCCATGGTTTCAAGAAGTCCTGCCAGCTCAGCTGATCGGGGATTCCTCAGCCACAATCAGCCAATGGCAAGCAATGGACTATTGTTGGGATCCCCTCGCAAAGATAGGTACCAGAAATGTTGACTAGGGTTTTCCGGGCCTACATTTTTGGTGCCTATTTTTGCGTGAATCGTGCTTACGTAGGTGCTTGAGACGTGATTCTCTAACTGACGTGATTTACATGATCGGTGGCCACTTTAAAGGCGGCCGCTGACATGGTTGTTGGTTAGAGAATCTGGGGGTAAATTTATGCATGAATCCCGGTGCCTTAAAATTTATGTGCAAATTTAAATTAAGACCAAGTAGCACCAATAATTGATCATTGGTTCCCAATTATTGGTGCTAACTGGCTCATTAATTAATTAAATTGCTCACTCAAATTGGGTGCATGCCCAAATTTGCATGCAGTTTTTAGCACCATGTATAGAATAAGGGCATATAATGCACAGTTTTTAAGAAGGCACACTATTAACTAAAGAACCGCCATTTCCGGATCAGACCTTCGGTCCATCAAGTCTGGCAATCCGCACACGTGGAGGCCCAGCCAGGTGTACACCTGGTGTAATTTTAGTCACCCATATCCCTCTATGCCTCTCGTAAGGAAATGTGTATCTAGTTTGCTTTTGAATCCTAGGATGGTGGATTACCTGCAGATGACATTTGTTTCAAATTATTTTAGTAGCTGCCATAGTTATATATTGAAGAATAATCTTCCTTATATTCAGTTTTCATGTTTTCATGTTTGAAAAGACTTTGTTCAAGAGATACTGATTTTTTTGAGAAGCCAGCCCTTATTTATGAAGGGGGATATCCTTTGGGCTGTACACAGAACAGTTATGATAGAGTTAAGTATGTAAAGAGAAGTATTATTGAGACCAAAGGGTAAAATACGAGAGGAAGAAACTCTGCACTTTAAGTTATACTAATTTTTCCAAAGACATCTGTTTTTTGGGTAAAGTAACATGACATGGTAGTGACTCTGACTATGGTTATAAAAATTATTTGTTTCCTTCCAATTCTCCCTCCCATCCTCCGACGAGGTCCATAGACTCCCTTCCAAACTGACCCCGATGAAACAAGATTATTCCACCCCCAATTCAGGATAGCTTCCCTTGGGATCTAAAGCAGCCTTGCAGTACTTTAGTAGTACTGCAAGGCTGCCGTGAGAGGTCACAGCAGCCATTTTTTCAAGGCATCTGCTAGGGTTAGGAGCAGGTGGGGTTTCTTCCTGCTTCTGTTACCCTATTGGACCACCATGCACTTCAGGTAAGCTGGGGAGGGGGGCGCTATCCTGAGTTGGGCATAAGGGATTGGACATAGGAGAGAGTATGGACCTGCAGGGGGGTTGGGGGATCTTGTTTCATTGGGGACAGGTTGGGGGGGGGGGGTTAGAGGCAAATGGGTCATTTCCTTTATGTGTGTCCCGGCTGATATTTAGTGCTGGGGTCTGCATAGCTACCTGGGTCCATAACTGCTGGCTCCACCTCAGTGCCACCCCTTGTACCACCCCTAATCTGCCCATTTTTTTTGTGGCTGGTCAGAGCTGATATTCAGTGGCACTGCCCAGTTAAGTTCTGCTGAATATCAGTGGCTGGGCAGCCAGGAGCAATTCAAGAGAACCTGCTTTAATTACTTTGAATATTGGGTGGCGTGAATTTAAATTAAATACATATATATTTTGTGGGTCAAATCTTAGAGCCCTAATTGATCTCTTTCCTGACCAGTGACAGAAAGGCTTGTACCTTTTTTTACCTGCTAATTTGAAAAAGCTATTGTCCATCCAGTTTACAAGAATACAAACTTTGACTCTTCCAGCTTGCTCCTGTCTTCATTGCTAGCTCGTGTCATGGACTTCAGCCATATTATGACATCACAACTTGCTAAATTTCATGGTATTGCTTCTCCATTTCTTACTTGGCTGATACCCTCTTCTGCTCTAGAATTCATTTTGTCTTCGATCTTTTTAAGCTCCCTGTGCTGGTGTGTACAGCCAAGTTTTTGTGGCCATTATCACCAGGAGGCTCCATGAAAAGTCAGGGTAGCTGCTACAGGTGAATATTATACCTTTTCACTAGGGACGAGTTTGCAGAGGGTGGTGTCTTACTAGGGGGGAGGGCTTTTTACTAAAAGTTGGCACGCACTAACGGATATTGGCAAGCTCTACTGTACAGGTTGCACATCCTATGTTATACCTGTGAACCACAAGGCAATTAGTTTAAGCTAATGTTAGAGTGCTAAACTTTAGTAAAAGGACCCTTAGGTTAGTTGATAAGAACAAAAAGTCTGTTTCTTATGTTGGTTCATTTTGCGCCATTAGAAGTGAAGGATTTTGTCTTTAAATCTGCAAAACTAAGCTGAGGCATGCTGTTAATTGAGGATTTCATTTTACATTGATTTAGCCATTTTTGTCCATACTTTTAAATCTATTTTAAAATTTTGATTCTCTCTTATATTGGTTTTGCTGTGATGTATGGTGATTGCATATACCTCACTGAGCAGAGTCTTGGCATGGACGGTCTAAAGCTTAACAACAAATAACTATCTAAATTACACATCTAATTTTGTAATTTTACACTTTTTCCTTGGTTCTCTCCCAAAGTTTGGTTGTCCAGTCTTTTCCATATATATGAATGTTTCATAAACCATGCAAGCATTTGCATTCACCCAGAAAATTGAAAGGGGATAGATTCCGTACGAACGTAAGGAAGTTCTTCTTCACCAAGAGAGTGGTAGAAAACTGGAATGCTCTTTCGGAGTCTGTCCTAGGGGTAAACACTCTCCAGGGATTCAAGACAAAGTTAGACAAGTTCCTGCTGAACCAGAACGTCCGCAGGTAAGGCTAGTCTCAGTTAGGGTGCTGGTCTTTGACCAGAGAGCCGCCGCATGAGTGGACCGCTGGTCTGACCCAGCAGCGGCAATTCTTATGTTCTTATATGAATACAAACCAACAAGATTATGCCTACTTGTAAGTGCACTGCATACAACCATTCCTGAGGGAATACTTTCAGTAGATTGGAGGTGGAATTGCAATGTATATGTATATTCATGTACAAGTGCAAAGTACATGCACTCATTTACATGACTGAGTTCAGAGAGGGTAAACAGTATACGTGCACACAGTCACTGCATGTTGTGAAGGCTGATTCTGGGAGACTATCGTATAAAGACAAATGGACACCTATGTTGCAGAGGTGTAGCCAGACTTCAAATTTTGGGTGGGCCACTGGACAAACTGGATGAGCACATGTGCTCTCTACATCCCTTCCACACCAGGCCAACTCAAAGCATTTAAAATACCAGAGCAGGTGGGGATCCCCAAGTCCCACCAGCTGCAAGGGTCCTCATGTGGCAAGCACTGTTCCCTCTCCGACTTGCTTCAACCCTGCCCTCCCCACGAATGCATTCGGCTGAGGCACCCCCAAAAGAAAGGGCTTGGACTCCATGCGGACTTTAGTCTTCCTTTATATTTTAAAATGGTAGAGGAAACTGTTACTAACAAGGACTGTTGAATCATAACGATTTTTATTGGAGACTGATGATTTCTTTAATTCTGGATTTGCACATGACACTTTACTATTGTATTCTTTTTTTTTTTTTTTTAAAGCACTTTAGCACTTGAAAAAGTTTTCAGGATGACATTAGGTGATGTTTGTGGGTAAAACTCTGTAGGGCGCTCTTGCGCTCACGTGCTGTGGATATACCCAGGTGAACTCCTCACAAAATTATAAGGAAGTTCCCAAGAACTGATTAGTCATCTTGTTTAAACTATATTTTACTTCAAATTTAACTACACTTTATTTTATGAGTAGGCTTTCACGTGAAAAGAAAAAATATAAAGAACTAGGAGTCAGTCTTTAGGATTAATTGGTATATGAGATTGACCTCTCCTTATTTATTGGGCTTTTGATATTTGTAGTGCTCAGTTTTCATGCCATGTGCGAAACTGAGCGTGCGTGTCAAGGAGAGGCCAGCGCTTGCACAGTGCCACAGGCTGGAACAAGTGGGAGAGGGAGGAGCTCTTGCTGCCGGAGAACCCTTGCAGTTGGTGGGGCTTGAGGATCCCCACCAGCCTTAACAAAGGTGCAATAATATTGGGTGGGCCTGAGCCTAAAGTGGCGATACCACTGCTATGTCACCTTTATAAATTAACCTTAAAATGGGTGTCTTTTATACTTGGACCTCGATATCCTCTTTTAAAATTATTATCCCATCTGTAGAGGCAGTAGCAGTGGTAATCTCTCTCTCTCTGAATATCATCCTCTAGAGCAGGGGCTCTCAACCCAGTCCTTCGGACATACCCAGCTAGTCACATTTTCAAGAAAATGGATAAGATAGAATGAAGACAGTGCATGCACCTTTATCTCATGCATATTCATTGGACATGTCTTGAAAACGAAACTAGATTGGTGTGTCACAAGGTCTGGATTGAGAACACCTCCTCTAGACCTTAGTGTGCAAATTCCTAGTAGCTTAGAGGGACATAATCGAAAGGGACGTCTAAGTCTGTTTGCGTCCAACTCGCAAGTCATCCAAAGTAAAAAAACAGCCCAAGACACATTTTCGAAAAATACGTCCAAAATTTTTTTTGTTTTGAAAATCGTCCTGCCGATCTGATCGTCCAAGTCACTAAATCGTCCATCTTTATGCCACATTTCCGTCCAACTTTTCGTCCAAGTCAAAAACGCCTAGAACAAGCCATGTTGGACGTCGGAAGGGTCTGCAAAGTGATGGACACCCAGACATGCCACCTAAATAGTGGGGTACCTTACAGGGCACTGCTGTGAACTTCACAAAAAGGGTGCCATGTCTTCTCCTCACTACAGCTCCTTTATAGGTCATGGTGAGCCCCCAAAACCACCTCCAGAATCCCCTAGAGCCATTTATCTACCACCCTAATAGCTCTTATGGCTGCAGGAGCCACTTATATGCTAGTACAAAAGGGTTTTGGGGGTGTATAGGGGAGTGCACATGTTTAAGTATCAATGCAGTGATTACAGGGGCTTATGGGCATGGGTCCTCCTCTCTATGGGTCCCTAACCCATCCCCAAGACGACTTAAGCTGCCTCTGTGCTGGACGACTAGGCTTTCCTATGCCTGGTGGCCAGGTGATGATGGTCTGGAGGCTGAATTTTAAAGGTGTGATTAATATTTTAGGGAGAGGGGGAAATTTATTTGGGAAATGTTCATCCAAGTGCCGACTTAGGCAGGTTTTTGGACATTTTTCTCTTTCGATTATGAGCTCCTTAATGTATAAATTTATTTATGTATAGTATTTATATAGTGCTTACTACCTAAGTGGTTTACTTACATTCAGGTACTCAAGTATTTCTTTCTATCTGTCTCAGTGGGCTCACAAGAACTAAAGGACTTTGGCCAATGGAGTGTTAAGTGACTTGCCCAGGGTCACAAGGAGCAGTGCTAGGCTTCATCTGGTGGCATAATTTATTTCACACCTTCAGTGGACAAAGAGAAAGGCAGAAATTGGCCTTCATCCATTAAATAAGTTAATGTTCTTACCCTACTTGCATATCTTTGTTCCTGCTGTCTTCCATACAGGGGCATCTATTTGACCAGGTCTTATAAGGACTACTGGTACCGGGGTCTTTTTAAATTTAGTTAAGATAAATTAAACTGATTTTTTTAAAAAAATTATAGTGATGCTTACCTTCCAAGCATTAGAAAAGGATGAGGAGCAGGAACTGTGAAGGACAGGTTAAAATGGAAACATAAAAGGAAGGGTTTTTTTTTTTAACAATATAAGTAAAAAAAAAAGAAAATCTGAATACATCTAAGATGTAAAACTAGGCAGTGTTTATAAAGTAGAACTATTTTTTTTTCTTAAGGTACAGTATGCTGCCATTGATAGAAGAGTATAACAGCACATTGACGTCAGTATAAGAGAATAACAGGCTTATCCTGTGTGGCGGTTTACTAAGAAATAAACCAGTACTTACATGTTATATAGAATATCTGAGGCATGAATAATGATTAACGTCCATTCACACCTGAGATAGGCCTTCAGAATGCATTCACACCTGCAGCATTCACAAGCTAGAGGTCTCATGAAAGGAAGCAATTATTCGGCACAGGTGAGATACACTTGGGCTTTAGCTGTGTTTTTCTACATCATACTTGTTTTGCTGTGGTTAATAAAATATTTTAGTCTCATAGCAAAACAATGCCACATGCAGTGTTGCTTCATAAAATGATCCAGAGCTTTTCAGTGTGCACAGAGGATGCCTATGACACACATTTTGGAAGGACAACTGTTTGACCTTCAGTAGCTAACCAGCTTTCAAACCAGGGGCTATAAGAACCTAAGAAAAGCAATGCTGAGTCAGACTGTGGGCACATGAGTCCAGCAGGCTGTCTCTGGCAGAGACCAGTCCAAGTCCCTAGTACCTGGCAGATCTCAAAAAGCACATCTTTTTCCTATAGCTAATTCCCAGGAATCAACCAGGGCTCTTTCAGGTTTACTTAATAACATTGTATAGCGTTTTCCTCCAGGAACTTGTTCAAATCTCTTTTGAGCTCTGCTATTTTGCTACTACTACATATGAGGGGCCGCTGAAATGTTTTCAGCCCAACCAAGAAGAAAATGATGTAAAGCCATGAAATTCACAAGTTATTCTACACTTTTCTTGTCAGTTTTTGTTTCAATAATATGAAATGAAACTAAAAGTGTCATGAAAAGTATGGAATAACTTGTAAGTTTCATGGCTCCACGCCATTCTCTCCTTGTCTGGGCTGAGAACTTTTCAGCAGCCCCTCATATTGTGATGTCATAATGCCTCATTCCACCGATGCCTAAGAGCCAACCTCATCGGTGATGTCACAGTGGCTTGCTTCCCCTATACTTGTGCCCATTTACTAGATGCATTTGCCTCATTGAAATGAAATGTGTCAAGAAAGGTGTGGAATAACTTGTAAGTTTCATGGCTCCACGTCATTCTCATTTTGGTTGGGCTGAGAACTTTTCAGTGCTCCCTCATATTTTTATAAAACTACTGGACATATCCAGTGCTGTACATAAAACACAAGACATTACCTGCTTATAGAGCTTATATTTTGTTTGTTACCGTGACCATATCCTCTGGCAACAGTTGCATAGTTTAGCTGTCCTCCTTCTCCCTCATTCAACAATATGATACCTACATTTACAGACCAGGAGTCAATTCTACATATGTCATCTAAAAAGTCAGTGCTGAAAAGGTCATCAATACTTAACCTGATTCTATAAATTGACTCCAGAGTTAGGCACAGTGTATAAAATCACACGTAGCACCCGTCCACATGCCTAACATTTAGGCACAGGCATTTATGCCATTGACAACCAGGCCAAAGTGCCTGCACTTAAGTTGTAAATGGATTGGACGTATTCTATGGCAGTCTACCTAACTTTTAGGAACACCCACAACTCTCCCATGCTCCACCCCTGGCCATGCCCCCTTTTGAGATCCACACACTAGAATTTGCGTGCACTTTATAGAATATGTTTAGAAAGCTGCAGTTGGTTGCAGGCGGGCATACGTACTCTGGATGATGTAGTATCAGATGGAAAACTGCTTGACTTTTCACGATTGCTAATTCTCAAAGTTATAAGTGGTTGCAGTTGAAGCAGGCCATTCAGAAGGGGTTTCCTGAATGGAAAAACTTAAAAACTCAGTATAGCTTGCCGGGCCTGTGCTTCCAGGCGAATTTCCTGGGGCATCAGGCAGCCAAGTGGTATAAATTAATATCTGAATTTTTGAATAAGAAACCAAAAACTGATCTTAAAGCCATTTGGAGCATTGAGACTACGCAGCAGATTTCTGTGTCTCAATGGCCACAGATTTGGACTTGGAGGATGAGATGTACAGCGTCAGCATCTATGAGGCAAACTTGTTTTTTTTTTGTTGCATAGAAGTTTTTGGACCTCTGTTAGATTACAAAAATTAGATTGTTCTAAGTCAAATAGATGCTGGCACTGTCATCTCGGATATAGGGACACGGAATCATCTGCTCTTCTTTTGTCCCTTGATACTTAGATTTTGGCGATCCATTTGTGGTCAAAATTTTTTTTTTAAATTCTTTATTGATTTTTAATCAAAAACAGTGTCATCTAAAACCCTTTAACTTTGTCTTGGTGGGGGAGAGTTCAAACGGTCAAAATGATGATCTTGCCGGTAATTTGTTACCAACTGGGTATGTTACCTATTTATTTTCAAGGGTCCTTTTACAAAAAGTTAAATATTATTCTGACAAAATTTATTTGGCTAGGGAAAAAAGCAAGAATTGCTTTAGTATCTCTACAAAAACCAATTGCGGAGGGTGGGGTAAATTTTCCCAATTTTTATAGGTATCATCAAGCCTATATAATGCGTCAAAGTATGTATTGTATCCTCCCTGAGCTCTTAGAACATTACTCAGACTGGCTATATCTTGAGTGGAAAATCATGTCCCCGATGAGATTGTCTCATATATTAAAAATTAAAATACCTAGTTACGCTAAGGACAATGTGATTTTATTGGACACTTGAATATTGGATGTTATAAAATGTAAATGTATATTCAGAAATGAATGTAAACAAAACAAATATGATTTCTGAAACTTTAAACATATAAGAGGAATTTTCTTTGTCTAACTTTTAAGACCACCTCTGTTGTTTTTGATTGGCCACAGGCCAATGATGTCACACTGAGCCAAAGGTATATAATGGAGTGTTTCGAAATATTGAGCTGAGCTCGTTATCAGAAGGCCAGCATTTTGGCAACTATAACAATCACCCACTAATGCAACTGTTAACGCAAGCAATTATTCTTTATTCTTTTGGTTTCATGATTGAAAAAAAATATAAACAATAACTAATAAATACATAATAATTATGTTTTGGTAAAACCTTGCGTTAGTGTTATTTTTCATGTTTTGTTATTTTTCACACCTTGAGTGAAAGCTAGCAGCTTAATTGGCAGCTGCAGCTTTATGAGTGCGCAGGCGACCAATTCCCATGCTCAACACATGGAAAACAATTAAATTTATTGATAAATTAACAGTTGTTCCCATAATGAAATCTACTTTGCAGTCCTTATGGTTAAACTCCAAGATTCAAATAGGCGGTGCTGGGATCACTTGGAAGAATTGGATGCAGTCAGGTATTCGGACATTAGATGACGTTATGTCTAATGGAAATATGCTTGGTTTTTCACAACTGCAACAGTCATTTGGAATTTTTAAATCTCAACAATATAGGTGGTTGCAGTTGAAGCAGGCTATTCAGAGAGGGTTCCCTGAACGGAAAAATTTAAAAACTTATTTTAGCCTGCAAATCCTTTGCTACCAAACTGATTTAGTAGGACATCAGGCTGCTCAGTGGTATAAATTGATTTCTGGATTTTTGAATAAAAAGCCAAAAAATAGTCTTGAGACATCTAGAGCATCGAGATAAAACAGTATATTTCTGTGTCTCGTTGGCCACGAATTTGGACTTGGAAATTGAAATGTACAGCATCAGCATCTATAAGACAAACATGGTTATTTTTGTTACATAAGATTTTCTGGACCCCAGTTCGACTAAATAAAGTCTAATAGATGCTGGCATTGTCATAATGGTATAAGGACTTTGGATCATCTGTTGTATTTTTGTCTGTTTATATTGATATATTGGAAGTCAATCTGGTGACAAATAAATCTAGTTTTAGATTCATTTGGGGTCAAATTAATAGAATACTGGATGTCCCATTGAAATTGACATATGATCCGGTGCTATTTTGCATGGTATTGATGGCTAAAAGCCCAACAACTTCCCATAACAACAAACTTCTCTTTATCATGATAGGAGTTGCCATACAACTTATTTTGAAGAACTGGAAAAACTGGGACCAGTTAAATTATAATTTCTGGTGGGAATCTTTATGCCACACTTTTAAACTGGAATGTATGAATGCACTACAAAAGGGCCATTATAGGAAATTTAAGGATATCTGGGAGCCATTGACAAAATTTTGTAAGGAGTGACTATTGATTTTAATTTTAGCCCTTTGAGTATACACGTCCAGAGGGGGTTATTGAAGGAATCCATGTATTTGTGTTTACTCTTGATTAGTCATTTGGGTGGGCGGGAGGGGTAAAAATGATTGCTTATGTATTTCTGCAAGATGAATGTGCATTTCTTGAATTATTATATGTACATCTACTTATTTATTGCAGTGTTACATAGAAACATAGAAATAGATGGCAGATAAGGGCCACGGCCCATCTAGTCTGTCCACTCCAATGACCCTCCCCTACCTTTCTCTGTGAATAGATCCCACATGTCTATCCCATTTGGCCTTAAAATCAGGCACGCTGTTGGCCTCAATAACCTGAAGTGGAAGACTATTCCAGCGATCAACCACCCTTTCAGTGAAAAAGAATTTCCTGATGTCCCCGTGCAGTTTCCCGCCCCTGATTTTCCATGGATGACCCCTTGTTGCCGTGGGACCCTTGAAAAAGAAGATATCTTCTTCCACCTCGATGCGGCCCGTGAGATACTTGAATGTCTCAATCATGTCACCCCTCTCTCTGCGTTCCTCGAGTGAGTACAGCTGCAACTTATCCAGCCGTTCCTCGTACGGGAGATCCTTGAGTCCCGAGACCATCCGGGTGGCCATTCTCTGGACCGACTCCAGTCTCAGCACATCCTTACGGTAATGCGGCATCCAGAATTGCACACAGTATTCCAGGTGGGGCCTCACCATGGATTTATACAATGGCATAATGACTTCAGGCTTACGGCTGACGAAACTCCTGTGTATGCAACCTATGATTTGCCTTGCCTTGGATGAAGCTTGCTCCACTTGATTGGCAGTCTTCATGTTCTCACTGACGATCACCCCTAAGTCTCGTTCTGCTTCAGTTCTTGTTAGGATCTCGCCATTAAGGGTGTAAGTCTTGCATGGATTTTGGCTGCCCAGGTGCATGACTTTGCATTTTTTGGCATTGAAGCTGAGTTGCCAGGACCTAGACCAGCACTCCAGTAGGAGTAGGTCGTGCATCATGTTGTCGGATATTGAATTTATGTCTGTTGTGCTTTTGCCCACTACATTGCTTAGTTTGGCGTCATCGGCGAATAATGTTATTTTACCTCGCAGCCCTTCTGCCAAGTCTCTTATAAAGATGTTGAATAGGATCGGGCCCAGGACCAAGCCCTGCGGCACTCCACTGATTACCTACGTCATTTCAGAGGGGGTGCCGTTCACCACTACCCTCTGAAGCCTACCTCCAAGCCAGTTCCCAACCCATTTCGTCAATGTGTTGCCCAATCCTATAGAACTCATCTTGCTCAGCAACCTGCGGTGTGGTACGCTATCGAATGCTTTACTGAAGTCTAGGTACACGATGTCCAGGGACTCCCCAACATCCAGCTTCCTCATCACCCAGTCAAAGAACCCTATCAGGTTGGATTGGCAGGATCTCCCCTTAGTAAATCCATGTTGACGGGGATCCCGTAGATTCTTCTCATTCAGGATCGTATCCAATTGGCATTTGATTAGAGTTTCCATTAGTTTGCACACTATTGATGTGAGACTCACTGGTCTGTAGTTTGCTGTCTCCATCTTGGAGCCTTTCTTGTGGAGTGGAATAACGTTAGCCATCTTCCAGTCCAACGGGACATTACCCGTACTAAGGGAGAGATTGAAGAGCGCGGATAGCGGTTCCGCCAAGACATCACACAACTCACTGAGCACCCTGGGGTGTAGGTTGTCAGGCCCCATTGCCTTGATAGTCGGAAATCAATAAAGAATATATATACAGTGGTACCTTGGATTACGAGCATAATCCGTTCCAGGAGCATGCTCGTAATCCAAAATGCTCATTTATCAAAGTGAGTTTCCCCATAGGAAATAATGGAAACTCGCTTTGATACGTTCCCCCCCCACGAGAACCGGCATTGCTCCCCTCTAAGCCCCCCCTTGCGATCCAGCACCCTCCCCCCCGCGATCCGGCACACTCCTGCTGTGATCTGGCACCCCCCCCCCCCACGACGTGATTGGGCACTCCCCCGCCGTGATCAGGCACCCCCCCCACCGCTTCTTACCGTCATCTGGGTACCAGCACCGGCATGTCCTGTGCTTGGTGCCGGTGCCCGAAGATCGGCCTCCTCTTCTGGGCCTTGAGCATCTGCGCATGCTCAAGGCCTGTGAGTTCACGTTCTGAACATTCTGAATATGAACTCAGCACTTGACTACTTAAATGCTGATATTCAGCACTTAACTGCCCAAGGTAACCTCGCTTCTGTAATGAGCTTCTGTAAAGGTGTTACAATACAGCATTGGCATTGGTTCACAGTTATAAAGTTATTCCCAAGTGTGACCATTGTTCCCAGTAAAATGGGAGCATAAAAATAATTTTATTTTCAAATGTATAGCCATCATACTTAAGTAGACTTTATAAAAATATAAAAGAAAAGCTAAATTAGAAAAAAAATTAAAATAGAAGAAAATGCATCAGCTTAAATATTGCAGTTATTGTGTTCTTTCTCCATTTCTGCTGAATATGAATTATGTCCTCATATCAGCCTCGCGTTTATGGGCTCGAGAAGTTGATTGATTTTTCCCAAATTGCTATATTTTGCAGATGATTAACTACATATATTTTTTGCCAGTTTGTCTGGAGTCCAGCTACCCCCTTCTGACTGCCCTCTTTTTAAGTTAGTACTTTTTTTGGCATGGACTGCAAAAACAGATCTTGACTGGAGCAAGCTCTGGCAGCAGAGAATTTGGCTACAAATTTATAGGTGAACTAAAGATTTTATTTGACACTAGCTGAAGCCCCGGCGTTGCACGGGTATTTAATTATAGCAATAACACTGTAAATGGATTCAAATAAAGATACTTTATAGTGGTGAATGAAATTATTTTTTTACAGCTTTATAAAAAGTACAATAGTCAAATTATAATGTGAAATATTTGACAAAATGAATACAATACAACAAACACAAAACTTGATTATAAACAACATTTTTAGTTTCACCTCCAAGAGCAAGAACATATAAATTCTTGGGTGAAGAGACCCCCAGAACATATCACCCCAGGTAGTGAGGGATCTGCATACCAAGTTTCGTTCAAATCGGTCAAGCCGGTTTTGATTTACTGTGAGAATGGCAGCTGTTTACATTTTTTCCATTGACATGAATGGGTGAAATATGATTTTCTGTTTGTAGCTCCACCCACTTGTGCAGGTGGGCCGCGAGACCCCCAGAACATATCACCCCAGGTAGTGAGGGATCTGCATACCAAGTTTCGTTCAAATCGGTCAAGCCGTTTTTGAAGTACTGTGAGAATGGCAGCTTTTTACTTGTTTTCCATTGACATGATGGGTGAAATCTGATGTTCTGTTTGTAGCTCCGCCCACGTGTGCAGGTGGGCCGAGAGACCCCCCAGAACATATCACCCCAGGTAGTTGGAATTACTGTGAGAATGGCAGCTTTTTACATTTTTTTCATTGACATGAATGTGTGAAATCTGATTATCTGTTTGTAGCTCCGCCCACGTGTGCAGGTGGGCCGCGAGACCCCAAGAACATATCACCCCAGGTAGTGAGGGATCTGCATACCAAGTTTCGTTCAAATCGGTCAAGCCGTTTTTGAAGTACTGTGAGAATGGCAGCTTTTTACTTTTTTTCCATTGACATGAATGGGTGAAATCTGATGTTCTGTTTGTAGCTCCGCCCACGTGTGCAGGTGGGCCAAGAGACCCCCAGAACATATCACCCCAGGTAGTTGGAATTACTGTGAGAATGGCAGCTTTTTACATTTTTTCCATTGACATGAATGGGTGAAATCTGATTTTCTGTTTGTAGCTCCGCCTACGTGTGCAGGAGGGCTGCGAGACCCCCAGAACATATCAGCCCAGGTAGTGAGGGACCTGCATACAAAGTTTCGTTCAAATCGGTCAAGCCGTTTTTGAATTACAGTGAGAATGGCAGCTTTTAACATTTTTTCCATTGACATGAATGGGTGAAATCTGATTTTCTGTTTGTAGCTCCACCCACGTGTGCAGGTGGGCCGAGAGACTCCCAGAACATATCACCCCAGGTAGTTGGAATTACTGTGAGAATGGCAGCTTTTTACATTTTTTCCATTCACATGAATGGGTGAAATCTGATTTTCTGTTTGTAGCTCCGCCCACGTGTGCAGGTGGGCGGCGAGACCCCCAGAATATATCACCCCAGGTAGTGAGGGATCTGCATACCAAGGTTCGTTAAAATCGGTCAAGCCAGTTTTGAAGTACTGTGAGAATGGCAGCTTTTTACATTTTTTCCATTCACATGAATGGGTGAAATCTGATTTTCTGTTTGTAGCTCTGCCCACGTGTGCAGGTGGGCCGAGAGACCCCCAGAACATATCACCCCAGGTAGTTGGAATTACTGTGAGAATGGCAGCTTTTTACATTTTTTCCATTCACATGAATGGGTGAAATCTGATTTTCTGTTTGTAGCTCCGCCCACGTGTGCAGGTGGGCGGCGAGACCCCCAGAATATATCACCCCAGGTAGTGAGGGATCTGCATACCAAGGTTCGTTAAAATCGGTCAAGCCGGTTTTGAAGTACTGTGAGAATGGCAGATTTTTACTTTTTTTCCATTGACATGAATGGGTGAAATCTGATGTTCTGTTTGTAGCTCCGCCCATGTGTGCAGGTGGGCCAAGAGACCCCCAGAACATATCACCCCAGGTAGTTGGAATTACTGTGAGAATGGCAGCTTTTTACATTTTTTCCATTGACATGAATGGGTAAAATCTGATTTTCTGTTTGTAGCTCCGCCTACGTGTGCAGGAGGGCTGCGAGACCCCCAGAACATATCAGCCCAGGTAGTGAGGGACCTGCATACAAAGTTTCGTTCAAATCGGTCAAGCCGTTTTTGAATTACAGTGAGAATGGCAGCTTTTAACATTTTTTCCATTGACATGAATGGGTGAAATCTGATTTTCTGTTTGTAGCTCCACCCACGTGTGCAGATGGGCCGAGAGACTCCCAGAACATATCACCCCAGGTAGTTGGAATTACTGTGAGAATGGCAGCTTTTTACATTTTTTCCATTCACATGAATGGGTGAAATCTGATTTTCTGTTTGTAGCTCCGCCCATGTGTGCAGGTGGGCGGCGAGACCCCCAGAATATATCACCCCAGGTAGTGAGGGATCTGCATACCAAGGTTCGTTAAAATCGGTCAAGCCGGTTTTGAAGTACTGTGAGAATGGCAGATTTTTACTTTTTTTCCATTGACATGAATGGGTGAAATCTGATGTTCTGTTTGTAGCTCCGCCCACGTGTGCAGGTGGGCCGAGAGACCCCCAGAACATATCACCCCAGGTAGTTGGAATTACTGTGAGAATGGCAGCTTTTTACATTTTTTCCATTCACATGAATGGGTGAAATCTGATTTTCTGTTTGTAGCTCCGCCCACGTGTGCAGGTGGGCGGCGAGACCCCCAGAATATATCACCCCAGGTAGTGAGGGATCTGCATACCAAGGTTCGTTAAAATCGGTCAAGCCGGTTTTGAAGTACTGTGAGAATGGCAGATTTTTACTTTTTTTCCATTGACATGAATGGGTAAAATCTGATGTTCTGTTTGTAGCTCCACCCACGTGTGCAGGTGGGCCGAGAGACCCCCAGAACATATCATCCCAGGTAGTGAGGGATCTGCATACCAAGTTTCATTCAAATCGGTCAAGCTGTTTTTGCGTGATCGCGGCACATACACACATACATACCTCCGATTTTATATATACAGTATAGATAAAAGAAAACCCTTTGCATTGGGAGAAAAATACTGCTGGACTTGAAGTTAAAATGACACTTATGCTGGCAAGCAAGTTTGTTTCTTATGCTTCATGTAAGCCTCTTTTTGCACTGTTATATCTTGATCATTTTTCTTCATTTTCAACTTAACCATTAATTCCAAAGCTTTTTCATATGCACAAGAAAATGACATCTGGCTCCCTTAAAAACAAAAAAAAGCAGTCTTTCAAACTTCTATTCCAATAAAAGAATCCATTGTCCATTTTTTTTTTTTACTTTGTGGTTTTTCATGTGTTGTTTATATATCTCATTGACTTGAAAAGACAGATGTATTTTATGTAACCTTCCATGTTAAGCTTTTTTTTCATTTCCCTTATTAAATTGTTTTTCCATATTTGAAAATGTAGCAATGTTTTCAAGAAAGAGAAAAAAACAAAAATGTGAACACATATTTGGTGGTCACCAACAACTTCCATTTACAGTTGATTTAACACAACCTAGGTAATAAAATGCCGTTAAGATACAGGACAAATCTTATTGCAGAAATGGTAATTGCAATCACATTATTATCTTATATTAGAACAGTAATTTTGCTTTATTGGAGCACTAGCTATATAGTCATTCCATATTTTACTTAGGGCTCCTTTTACTAAGGTGCGCTAGAGTTTTTAGTGCACGCAGGATTTTAGCACGCGCTAAACCTGCGCTACACTCCTAGAACTAACGCCAGCTCAATGCTGGCGTTAAGGTCTAGCATGCGTGGCAATTTAGCACGCGCTATTTCATGCGTTAGGGCCCTAACGCACCTTTGTGAAAGGAGCCCTTAGTCTTAATACCTACTGAATTACTGCCTAAATGGGTATAGACATAATAACAGACTTCAGTCAGAAAGAATTTTACATTCTAGACCAATGGTATTCAACCCAGTCCTCAGGGACCACCTGGCCAGTTGGGTTTTCACGATATCTACAATGTATATGGATGACAGAGACTTTGAAAACCTGACTGGCCATGTGGTCCCTGAGGTTTTGGTTGAATACCACTGGTCTAGAACGTTAAGACTATAAGAGATTTTCAGACAGATTTGCAAGGGCACCAGGCTGCCAAGTGGTATAAATTAATATCGGAATATTTGAATAAAAAACCTAAAATAATTCTAAAAAACATTTGGAGCATTGAGACAAAGCAGCATTTTTCTGCTACTCAATGGCCATGGATTTGGACTTGGAGAATGAGATGTACAGCGTCAGCATCTATGAGACAAACTTGCTGGCACTGTCATCTTGATATAGGGACACTGGATCACTTGCTATTCTATTGTCAATTGATACTCAATTTTTGGAAGTCTATTTGGGGCAAAATCAACATAATATTGGAAGCTTCGATTCCATTGTCCTATGACAGTGGTAGGCAAACTCATTAGTCACAAGAGCCAAAATCAGCAGTACAACGATTAGGATTTTTTTTGAGAGCCATACCCCGTTCCTGCTTGTGCTACTACAGCTACGTCAACCCAACTGACACCCCAATCGCTCGCACGTAGTCGAAATTGATTCGTGGCAGAGCCTAGAGAATGACACGGGAAAAAAATTTGTCTCCGTTCCTACCCCATCCCCGTGAGCTCAGTTCCCATTCCCGTAAACTACCTGATCCCATTCACACAAGCCTTGAATAGTTTTATACTGAATTTATTATATTAAAGTATAAAAAGAAACAATATTCTGTACAATTGTCAATTTATAAATCAGTGTCTTCTCCCCACTCTCTCTTCCCCATTTCCATTTAGCATCCTCAGCCCACTCTCTCTCCACTTCCTTTCAGCACATGCACATAAAAACAAGCAAGCAATTTTATATCATTTTCATTCTATTCATTCATAGAAATTAAAGTCTAAATAATGCCAGTCACATAACAAAACATGATTTTACAAAAATAATTCCCTGCACAGTCAAAGCCTGCAATGATTTCTAGATGTCTTTCAGCAGCTCCCCTTCCTCCCTCCCTCCCCCTTACCTTCGTGGCCAATTCAAAATGATTTACCAACAATAACATTTTTAAAAACACAAAGCACATTGTACACAGAGAAAATGTTATTTATATTCTGTGGGTTTTCAAAGAGGTCAAGGCAGATGACTTTATGCAATGTCACCTCAGTAACAACTATACAAAAATAGACAAATATACCCCCTCCCTTTTTACTAAACCGCGATAATGGTTTTTAGCGCACGGAGCTGCGCTGAATGCCCTGCACTGCTCTCGATGCTCATAGGCTCCCTGCGCTAAAAACTGCTATTGTGGTTTAGTTAAAGGGGGCCATAGTGCAAAATATAGACAGCAGATATAAATTCTCAAAACGGACACATTTTAATCACTAAATTGAAAATAAAATAATTATTCCTACCTTTGGTAATTTCATCAGTCTCTGGTTGCACTTTATTCTTCTGACTGTGCATCTAATATTTCTTCCCTTCTTTCAACCTCCTGTATGCTTCCACTCCTCTAGACCTCATTCCCTCCCCCAACTTTTTCTTTTTTCACCATGTCCCCTTCTTTCTCTCTCCATGCCCCCTTTCTTTCTGTATGTCTGTCTTTTCTCTCTCACTCCTTGCCCCATTTCTTTCTATGTTTCTCCATGCCCCTTTTCTTTCTTTCTTTCTATCTTTCTCTCTCCATACCTCCTTTCTGTCTGTCTCCCTGTCCCCCCTTTCTTTCTTTCTCTCTCCCTGCCCTCCCTCAAGCTACTGCCATTGGGGAACATGCTGCCACCGCCGCCGGGGAATAGGCTGTCACTGCCGCCATCGGGGAACAGGCCACCGCCAAGTTCTGAGCTCTCCCTGCTTCCCTTCCCCGCGGGGCCGACCAAATCTCGCCACCCGACGTCAATTCTAACATCGGAGAGGAAGTTCCAGGCCAGCCAGGCAGCGATTGGCTGGCCTAGAACTTCCTCTACGACGTCAGAATTGAAGTCAGGTGGCGAGAGTTGGTTGGCCCCGCGGGGAAGGGAAGCAGGGAGAGCTCAGAACTCAGCGGTGGCCTGTTCCCTGATGACGGTGGTGTCAGCCTGTTCCCCAATGGCGGTGGCTTGGGGGAGGGCATTATAAAAAATTTAAAGAGACTTGGGGCTCCTTTTACAAAGGTGCGCTATCGTTTTTAGCACACGCACCGGATTAGCGCGCGCTATAGCTATACCCAAAAAACTACTGCCTGCTCAAGAGGAGGTGGTAGCGGCTAGCACGTGTGGCATTTTAGCGCACGCTATTCCGTGCTTTAAGGCCCTAACGCACCTTTGCAAAAGGAGCCCTTGGGGTCCATTAATGGAATTTGTAAAAACTGATTGAACAAATAAGCCTTGATTCCTAAATGATTTTCACACACATCCAGGGAGGGTGAGGGAAATGTACTTTATATTATTATTTGTTTGATTGTAAGTGCTGATTATTGTATTAATTGATTATATATTCTGTGCACTTTTGTATGTGATTTGAAAATTAATAAAGAATTAAAAATAAATAAAAATAAAAAAGACTATAAGAGATTAGTCAAGCTGTGTTAGGGTACTAACCTGTGCTATTTGCTTCTGAATACATGTTAAAGGGCTCTAATGCTTTTTGTGGTCCCTAATGCAGTGATATTTAATATTTAAGTCACTCCGCGTTACAGCGTGATGAGATGCAAAACATGTAAAGCATTAGTATCTAAATACTATAGCACAGCTAAAAGATGGGGATATCTATTGCTGGTCCGATTTTATGGAATGGTATTCCTGGAAACTTTTGTTTCTGTGAGGATGTGCTTAGTTTCAGGAAATTATTAAAGACATACTGTATCTTTATGAAATAAGGGTTGATTGAATCTAGGAAGACTTGTGCATTAGATCAACCTTAAAGATGCTCTGTTAATTTTATTGATGCAACTGATGGCTTTTGAATTTTATATATGTCTGTTGGTGATTGTGGATGTTTTTTCATTGTAATCCGCCTAGTTTTCAGACAGATAATAAATGTTTTAAATAAATAAATGACCCAAGATCATTGGGCTATCAGGCTGTAAACCAATGCTTCTAGGCTGCAAGTTAAAGGGTCTGGCACCCTTCAGTAGTAGTGGTGGCTGGACTCTCCCCCCCCCCCAAGCTGGAACACCAATTGCTTTTGGTCTCTTCTCCTTTGTACTACCCCAACCAGAATCCTCCATTCTGAATGGTCATCCCTAGTGGCAAGTCCCTATCTGAAAATGTCCCCTCCCCCACCGCCAGGACAGTAACACTTCTGTCAGGGCCCCCTCCCCATCCTCCTGAAGGATACCCTGGACCTACCTTCGTCAAAATCCCTGATGTCTAGTGTTCCAAGCAGGAGCAATCCCCATAAATCCTGTCCCTATTAGTACCTTCATCCAAAATGGTGCTGGAGACAAAAGATGAATAAGAACAGAAGAATATCCATACCAGATCAGACCAATGGTCCATCTAGCTCAGTATAATGTTTCCACAGTGGCCAATCCATGTCACAAGTGCCTGGCAGAAACCAAAAAAGTAGCAACATTCCATGCTACCAATACCAGGGCAAGCAGTGACTTCCCCTATCTCTGTCTTAATAGCAGACTATAGACTTTTCCTTCAGGAGCTTGTTCAAACATTTTTTAAACCACATCCTCTAGCAATGAGTTTTAGAGGTTAATATTCACTGAGTGAAAAAAATATTCCCTCGTCTTTGCATTTTTGAAAGAGTAAAAATCATCTTATTTTTACCCATTCTGCATCACTCAGGATTTTGTGGACTTCAATCATATATCCCCTTAGTCTTTTCTAAGTTGAAGAGCCCTAACCTCCAGTATATTAACGCCACAGAGATATTTAAACATCTCTATCATATCCCCTCTCTCCCATTTTTCTTCCAGAGTATACATATTAGTTCTCTAAGTCTGTCCCCATATGATTTATGACAAAGACCACTAACTAATTTTGTAGCAGCCTTCTGGGCCGACTCCAATCTTGATTCTAAATTATCATTTCAGGAACATAGATCACATACCATTCAATCAGGCTTTTTCTTATTATGTCAGCTTCATTTTCTACATTCATTTCTAGATTTCAATTCCTTCCACACACTTGCTCTTGCTCTGATTATTTCTAAACTTGATTGCTGTTAACACCATTTTTTCAGAAATTGCTACTACTCAAATCAAGCATTTACAGACCCATCAAAACACCACTCTTCATTTGCTCTGTCACACCCATTGCTTCGATCAACTGACTCTGCTCTTTTTATACCTTCCCTGGTTGCCCAAACAATATCGTATTCACGTCACAATTTTAAGTCTTGTACACAAGACATATCACACTGGTCAGCCTCCTTACCTCTCATCTCTGGTCATTCCCTGCATGCCTGCATGAACATTACGCTCTCGCCACACAAATTGTTGGGTGTTCCCTGGTCCAAAACAGGTTCACTATGATTATCAGAAATTCTGCTTTCTTTTTTGTTGCACCCAAACTATAGAAACATAGCAACATGATAGCAGATAAAGGCTATATGGCCCATCCAGTCTGCCTATCTGCAGCATCTACTATCAACTACTCTCCCTAAGAGATCCCACATGCCTGTCCCACGCTTTCTTGAATTCAGACACCTATCCACCATATCTACCTGGAGACTATTCCAGGCATCCACTACCTTTTTTGTAAAAATGTATTTCTTTAGATTACTCCTGAGCCTATCAGCTCATAACTTCATCCTATGTCCTCTCATTCCAGCGCTTCTTTTCAAATGAAAAAGACTCACCTCATGCACATTTATGCCACTTAGGTATTTAAATGTTTCTAACTTATCTCCTCTCTCCTCCCTTTTTTTCAAAGTATACACATTGAGATCTTTAAGTCAGTTTCCATACGTCATGACGAAGACCACATACCATTTTAGTAGCCTTCCTCTGGATCGACTCCATCTTTTTTATATCTTTTTGAAGGTACAGCCTCCAGAATTGTACACAATATTCTAAATGAGGTCTCACCAGAGTTTTATATAGGAGCATCAATACCTCCTTTTTCCTACTGGCCATACTTCTCCCTTTGCACCCTCTCTTTCCACTTATTTGCTCAGAACTCACACCAAATTTAAGACTGTTAAAAACTCTCTTTTTTTTAAAGCTTTTAACCTAACAGTAACCTCATATCCTCTTTCTCATCTTCCCTTTTCTCCCTAATCTCTGGTTTTTACCTCATTGGAGACCCAGGGGAATACACATATGTTACATTTTTACCGCTATTCTGTATGAATACATGATCTCTCCTATTGATTTTATGCAGTTCCTTTCTCTTTTTTGAAATTTGTTTCAATATACACTACATTAATCCATCTGCTGGAAAATGACAGTATATCAAGAATAAATAAAACATAAACCAACCATAAACCAAAATTGAATGCAATACTCGAGGTGATGTTGCAACATGGAGCAATATAGAGGTATGTGTATTATAATATTTCTGGTCTTATCTCTTTCGTAATAATTCCTAGCATCCTGTTTGCTTTTTTGGATGCCACCGCACATTTGGCAAAAGATTTCATGATTTGGGATTATTTTTCCTAATGTGTATCACTTTGCATTTGTCCACAATAAATTTCATCTGCCTTTTGGAAGCACAGTCTTCCAATTTCTTAAGGTCTTCCTGCAAGTTTTCACAGCCTGCATGTGTTTTGTCAGTTTTGTATATTTTTATGTCATCTGCAAATGTAATCATCTCACTTGTCATTCCAATTTCCAGATCATTTATAAATATGTTAAACAGCACCAGTCCCTGTGGCACTCCATTATTCACTCTTCTCTATTGAGATAAAATGGCCATTTGACCCTACCCTCTGTTTTCTGTCCAATAACCAATTCTGAATCCACAGCAGAACATTGCCTCCTGCCCCATGCCTTTTTAATTTTCTCAGGAGTCTCTCATGGAGGAACTTTGTTGAAAGCTTTCTGAAAATCTAAATACACTATATCAACATGCCCACCTTTATTCACATTTATTTACACCTTCAAAGAAATAAAGCAAATGTAGGACAGACTTCTACTAGAAGTTGCCAGTATCATTTTGAATGAAGGCACTGGTGAGGGCAGGAGTGACTGCAAATTGCTCCTGTCCAAACCAGTAGATAGCAGAGATTTTGACTAAGATAGGCCGGGAGGGGGGGGGGAGGGGCTTCAGAAGGGTAAATAGGCCTGGAAGATATGCTAATGCCTTGAGAGCAGTCTTCATTTGGGAGAAGGGATTCTTCCATTTAGCATGTTGTCACTAAAGAGGTCTTTTGACTGATGGGGGGAAGTCTGGTTGGGTGGTACCCTCTGGATGATGAGAGATTTCTACCCAGGGGGTGCTCTGGCCACTGCTATTGCTGAAGGGTGCTGCCTTCTATAATATACAATCTAGGAGCATTGGCAGCCTGATGCTTCTGGCCAGTGAAATACAGTAATACTGTTTGTGAGGTGTATACATGCAATATTATTCTTTTACCATGGGAATCAACAACCTGTGGTACTGAGGCTAGTGCAGCAAAAATCCACCTTTTACTTTAACTGGTAAAAACAGTTAGCTTAGCAGGGCTTAAAAAAGGTTTAGATCAGGGATACCCAAAAGGTCGATCGTTATTGACCGGTAGATCACGAAGGCAACACGATTCGATCGCGTTGCCTTCGCGTTCTACTTGCTTCCCAACTCAGAAGCGCCGAGCCGACCAACTTTCCCCACCCGACGTCAATTCTGACGTTGGAGGGGAAGTTCCGGGCCAGCCAATCGCTCCCTGGCTGGCCTGGAACTTCCTCTCCGACTTCAGAAATGACATCGGGGAGAGGAAATCTGGTCGGCCCGATGCTTCCTTGTGGGGAAGCAGGGACAGCTTGGGGCGGCAGTGGTTTGGAGGCCTGTTCCCCGAAGGTGGTGGCAGTGGCTTTGGAGCAGGCAGGGAGACAGAAAGAAGGGGGAGAAGGGAGACAGAAAGAAGGAAGGGAAAAAGAAAGAAAGAAAGAGGAGGGGGAAGGGAGAGAGGGAAAAAAAGTTGGGGGAGGGAATGAGGTCTGGAAGCATACAGTAGGCTGAAAGAAGGGAAGAAATATTAGATGCACAGTCAGAAGAATAAAGTGCAACCAGAGACTCATGAAATCACCAGACAACAAAGGTAGAAAAAATGATTTTATTTTCAATTTAGTGATCAAAATGTGTCCATTTTGAGAATTTATATCCGCTGTCTATATTTTGCACTATGGCCCACTTTTACTAAACCACAATAGCAGTTTTTAGCGCAGGGAGCCTATGAGCATCGAGAGCAATGCAGGGCATTCAGCGTAGCTCCCTGCGCTAAAAACCGTTATCGCGGTTTAGTAAAAAGGGAGGGGGTATATTTGTCTATTTTTGTATCATTGTTAATGAGGTGACATTGCATAAAGTCATCTGCCTTGACCTCTTTGAAAACCCACGGAATATAAATGATAATTACATTTTCTCTGCATATAGTGTGCTTTGTGTTTTTTTAAATTTTATTGTTGGTAGATCATTTTGACTTGGTCATTTTAAAAGTTGCTCACAAGCTCTAAAAGTGTGGGCACCCCTGGTTTAGATCAGTGTTCTTCAACCTTTTTACAACCGTGGACCGGCAGAAATAAAAGAATTATTTTGTGGAACGGCAAACTACTAGGACTAAAATTTAAAAACCCCGTTTACGCCCCATCTCCGCGAGCTCGGTCCCCGCAAACCATCTGATCCCATCTGCACAAGCCGCAATTATGATTTTATATTGAACGTATTTTATTAAAGTATAAAAAGAAACAATATTCTGAACAATTGTGATTTTATAAATACAAATATACAGAGCACGGACCAGCAAAACCCCTGTCTCCCCTCCCCTTCACATAAATCCCCTCTACTATCAAGAAAACTGAACAAGCCAAGTTATTATAGAATGCTGCATAGAAATATCATGCTAACAGAATACTGCAGTCCCCAGTTATGTCTCTAGCAGGATATATATATTTCAAATCTGATATATTCTAATGACAAAATAGAAATAAAATTTTTTTTTTTACCTTTTGTTGTCTCTGGTTTCTGCTTTCATCTTCTTTTCACTCTTTTCCTTCCAGCACCTGCCCGTTTCATCCAATGTCTGCCCTCTCCCCCTTCCATATGTATCTGACTTCTTTCTATGCCCCTCTTCCATCCAGCCTGTTCCTCCTCTCTCCTTTTTACATCATTCATTCCAGCTTCACTGCCTTCTTCATTTTTATCACTGTTACACCAGATCTAGCATCTTTATCCCTCTTTCATTTCTCTGCTGACCCCCTTTCCAGCATCAATGTCTCTCTACTTTCTCATTCCTCTCTCTCCCCTTTCCCTCATCTGATCTTTCCATTCCACCTTGACCCCCTTCCCCTCCTGTAATCTCCCTGCCAGCAGTTTCCTTCCTTTTTTTCTTTCTCCCTTCCCTCCTTCCTTTTTTTCCTTCTCCCTTCCCTCCTACCTCTATCCAACATTAACTCTCTTCCCATCCCTTTCCCTCCTCCCCTCCCATCAGCATCTCTCCTTCTAACTCTCTCCAAGTCCAGTAACAGTTCTACCTTTATCCAGCATCTTCCCTGCCTCCTACAGTAGCTGTCTCCCCTTCTAGCAGCTCTCAGTACTTGCCTGCAGGAAGTTGCCGGTAAATCACTGCCCTGGCAAGTAGGAGAGCTGGTGGGAGGGGAGGAAGTCACTGTGAAGGCTCCCTAGGATCTTGCTCGCACACGCTGACCATCTCTCTCCACCTGCACCTGTATCTGCAGCTCTCTCCATTCTACTTGTAACTTCCCCGCGGCCCTCTTCAGCAACTCGGCAGGGGCGGCGATCAAGACAAGCTGCCGACATCGGGACCTTCACTCTCTGAGTCCCGCCTATTTTGTTTCAACTTCCTGTTTCCGAACAGGCGAGACTCAGAGAGGGAAGGCCCCGACGTCGGCAGCCTATCTTAATTGCCTGAGGCTGGGAGGAACATTAATGAGCAGGAACCGTAGTCGGCAGGAAATTTAACTGTCGGCAGGAAATTTAACTGCCGACTTGATCTCGCTGACCCTACGCGGACCGGCAGAAATTTTCTGCGGACTGGCACCGGTCCGCGGACCGGCGGTTGAAGAACTGTGGTTTAGATCATCTCTTAAAAGAAAAGTCCATAAGTCATTATTAAGATGGAAAAATCCATTGCTTGTTTCTAGAAAAAGCAGCATAAAATATGTTTTACTCTGTTGGGATCTTGCCAGGTACTTGAACCTGGATTAGCCACTGTTAGAAACAGGATACTGGGATTGATGGACCTTTGGTCTGCGTCATTATAGCAATACTTATATTCTTAACTTGATAACTTCTCTTTTTTTTTTTTTTTGTAATTCTTTATTAATTTTGAAATAAATACAAAGTGCAATAGAATATCCAAACAAATGATACAATAAAACAGCACTTTTATTTCACAAAAATGATATAAGTATATTCCCCCCCTTCCCCGCCTCCTGCCCTCCCGGGATGTATGTGAACTTTCTTTTAGAAATTAAAGGCTTGTACTAGTGATAATTTTTTACAAATGTCGACAATGGCCCCCAAGTCTCATAAAATTTTTTAGTGTCCCATCTGTTCCGAATTCATTCGCTCAAATCTATAAACTTGGCATAGGGTTTCCCACCAGAAGTTAAAATTCAGCCTATCCCAGTTTTTCCAATTTTTTGTAATTAACTGCATCGCAATCCCTGTCATAATGAGAAGTAATCTGTTCTGACTTGCATTAATTGGACTCTTAGGGCTCCTTTTACGAAGCCGCGTTAGCGGTTTTAGTGCACACAGCTTTTTAGGCTAAACCTGCGCTATGTGGCTATAACTAATGCCAGTTCAATGCTGGCTTTAGCATCTAGCGCGGCTGGCAGTTTAGCGCGTGCTATTAAGTGCATTAAACCGCTAACGCGGCTTCTTAAAAGGAGCATTTACTTTGTAACACGGTCCCGAATAAAACAATGTCATATGACAATGGGATGGAAGTTTCCAGTATCCTATTAATTTTCCCCCAAATAGACTTCCAGAAGTTGAGTATCAAGGGACAATAGAACAGGTGATTCAGTGTCCCTACTTCAAGATGACAGTGCAAGCATCTATTATAACTTCTCTTCTTAATGATACAATCCATTAGAAACAGATGAATGAATGAAGATGTCAAAAAATTGTGAAGAATATGACTTAACATGAACACCAATAAATTAAAAACATTTGAACAATAAACCACAGCATGTCATTCTAGAAGGCATTTGCACATATAAATAGAAGTCCTATGTTGATTAGCAACAAATTTAGAAAGCTTTTGATAAAGTTCCTCATGAGAGGCTCCTGAGAAAATTAAAGTGTCATAGGTGGCAAAGTTCAGTTGTGGATTAGGAATTGGTTATCAGATAGAAAACAGAGGTAGGGTTAAATGGTCACTTTCTCAATGAAGGAGAGTAAACAGTGGAGTGCCGCAGGGGTCTGTACTGGGACTGGTACTATTTAACTTATTTTTAAATGATCTGGAAATTGGAACGATGAGTGAGGTGATTAAATATGCAGATGATATTAAACTGTTCAAAGTTGTTAAAACACATGCGGATTGTGAAGAATTGCAGGCGGACCTTAGGAAATTGGAAGAGTGGGCATCCAAATGGCAGATGAAATTTAATGTGGACAAATGCAAAGTGGTGCACATTTGGAAGAATAACCTGAATCACAGTTATTAGTGCCCAAGAAAAGGATTTGGGTATCATTGTAGACAATATGATGAAACCTTCAACCCAATGTGCGGTGGCGGCAAAAAAAGCAAATAGGATGCAAAGAATTATTAAAAAAGGGATGGTTAACAAGACTAAGAATGTTATAATACCCCTGTATCACTCCATGGTGTGACCTCATCTGGAGTATTGCATTCAATTCTGGTCTCCTTATCTCAAGAAAGATATAGTGGCGCTAGAAAAGGTTCAAAGAAGAGTGACCAAGATGGTAAAGGGGATGGAACTCCTCTTATTTGAGGAAAGACTAAAACAGTTAGGGCTCTTTGGCTTGGAAAAGAGATGGCTGAGGGGAGATATGATTGAAGTGTACAAAATCCTGAGTGGAGTAGAACGGGTACAAGTGGATCGATTTTTCACTCCGTTAAAATTTACAAAGACTAGGGGACACTCGATGAAGTTACAGGGAAATACTTTTAAAACCAATAGGAGGAAATTATTTTTCACTCAGAGAATAGTTAAGCTCTGGAACGCGTTTCCAGAGGATGGGGTAAGAGCGGATAGCGTAGCTGGTTTTAAGAAAGGTTTGGACAAGTTCCTGGAGGAAAAGTCCATAGTCTGTTGTTGAGAATGACATGGGAGAAGCCACTGCTTGCTCTGTATCGGTAGCATGGAATGTTGCTACTCCTTGGGTTTTGGCCAGGTACTAATGACCTGGATTGGCCACCATGAGAATGGGCTACTGGGCTTGATGGACCAGTGGTCTGCCCCAGTAAGGCTATTCTTATGCCAATTCCAGACTTTGCTCCTTTCATCTAGCTGTCCCGTATGCCTGCAATAAACTAGCTGAGTTCATCTGCCATGCCCCATCCCTTACCTTGTTTAAAAGTAGACTGAAAACCCACCTTTTTGATATAGCCTTCAATCCATAACCCTACTCCCCACTGCCCACTCCTCACTACCCTAGCAAGCAGATTAACCATCCCCTGTAACTGTATCCCCCATCCTGCCTTGTCTGTTTAGATTGTAATCTCTTTGAGCAGGGACTGACTCATTTGTGACTGTACAGCACTGCGTACGTCTGCTAGCGCTCTAGAAATAATGAATAGTAGTAGTAGTGATGTATATGTATCAGCGCTCACAATCTTTTGAAGGGATGAGTTGTGAGCATGGTTTTATGTGTATCTGAAAAGAATGTGTATATTTCCAATCTTGTAAAGGTTGTACATTAGACAGCAGCTTTTATACCTGCTCTGCGGCATGGCATGGGTGTCAGCTAAGTGCTCCTTCAGACTTAGGCTTTGAAGTAGTGATTGATGGGGCAAATGTGCTTACTTCAAAAATCTGAAATTTAGAGCTTTGTAGCTTGGATCTTTAAAGAACGCCACTTGGGCACTCTGGCCCAGAAGCACTAAAGCCAGCGATCATCACTAAACCTGTTTTGACAGCTTTAGTGATGATTGCATTTGCCAACCCGATGCAGAAAACGGTTCTCTGTATGATTTTGGGGTGTTTGTTTTTGTTTTGTTTTTTTGCACGATCGCTCATTCTCAAAATCTGACCATGCAAATAAGCTCATTAATACTGAAATACCATGTAAACTAGTAGAGCGATTGATGCTCTAACATGGCTTGCAGATGCACAAAAAAAAAGTGATCGGTTAGCAACCCCCCAAAAAGTGACTGGTCAAGATCAGATGCTTACCTGTCTAACCATAGTTTAGTCCTTTTTTTTAATGGGCATAGATGCTGTGTATGTTACACATGCACAGTATCTGTCCCATTAAAAAAAAAAACCAAAGAAAAAAGCACCCCTACCCATGAAACGTCACTGTCACCCTGCAGCAGTGAAAACAGCAGGAGGGATGTCCATTCCCTCTGCAATTGCTCTAATCGTTCCTTTCCGCCACGGTGTCGTCAAAAGCCTGAACCATCTTTTACTCACAGGACCAGCCCTTTCTGAGTTTAAAACAGAAAAACTTCAGACCTCTATGCTCACTCACCCCCACCCCCTCATTAGTGAGCCTGCCTGTTTGCCTCTATTATATTTAGCAGCAGAGACAAAGGCTCCAATGTTCTAAACCAGTGGTCTCAAACTTAAACCCTTTGCAGGGCCATATTTTGGATTTGTAGGTACTTGGAGGGCCTCAGAAAAAAATAGTTAATGTCTTATTAAAGAAATGATAATTTTGCATGAGGTAAAACTCTTTATAGTTTGGCTAAGTCTTAATAACAATATTGTAATTTATAGCTAAAGAGAAATGATCAAGAAACTGTTTTATTTTACTTTTGTGATTATGATAAACATATCGAGGGCCTCAAAATAGTACCTGGTGGGCTGCGAGTTTGAGACCACTGTTCTAAACCTACTATGCATTTAACAATCGTTGCTAAACCAGTTCTAACCAGTTTAGCGTTTAAGTATTTTAACTATCAATGCTCATAATGTCTCACTGCAGTCTTTTCCATGCTCCTAGCAGCCTCTGACTTTGCTATGTAAATGTAGTAAAACGAGGTCATTAATATTAAAACTAGCGCTCCGAGCAATGCTCTGACATTGCCTGTTGATGCACAAAATGAAGCGCTGACTTTTAATGATTCAGAATTACCAGCTGGTCCAGGGGTGCTGGAAGTGTTAAAAATACAGCTCAGGCACTTGTGTTGAAGGCTGCCTGTGTCTTAGCCGCATGTGTCAAAGCTTAGGTTGACCATTGCACGCGAGGTAGAAGTTCATTATATTTGGAGGGAGGCTGCCGAATGCATGAGGGGAGCACTTGTCCCACGGAAGCAGTGTAAAAAAATGTTTTCACATTTTGTCCCTCCTCTTCCCTCCTCTTATAACATGTGCCTAAGATGCGCTCCTATAAGGCTCGCCTATAATTGATGCTAATGTGCATGCGCACTTTCATGTCTCTTTCCATGGACTATACTGAGCATGTGTCAGTGACTGATCGTATGGGATTTCTGCGGGCCTCTGCTGTGATCCTCAATTGCATGCAAAGTTGTTTGAACATCGATCATTGTTTTCAAATCAGACAATTTACCAGCACCACAGCGACCCATAGGATTTTGATGACAATTTTAGAGCATCTGGGCCTAAGTAGGATCCAGACAATTGGAAGGCAGTAGGGGTGGAGGACTAGAAGAGAGTAGTGCTGCCCAATTCAGGAAAAAAATTTTGATTCAATTCGATTCAGCCTATTGAATTGATTTTTCGATTTGATTTGATTTTCCTGCCCAACTGAGTGTTTTTGTCAAACATTCTGGTGGGTTTATTTTATAGCCTCTTCACCCCCTTTGCCTTCTGCTAACCACACTGGTGCTGTGGTGTAAACAAAATAAACAATCATGATTTTCCTCTCTCTATTAAATCCTAGCTCACGCTTACGGTCTAACACTAGCTCTCGCAGGATACATGTTTCAAATCTGACATATTGTAATCACAGAATAGAAAATAAAATTATTTTTTCTACCTTTTATTGTCTGGTCATTATTCAGATCTTCTTTGTCCCCAGCTCTGGTTGTCTTCTGATAACTTGCTTGCCAAGGTCTCCTTCTTTCTTCTCTCTCTGTGCTAACCATCCATCTGCCATCTCTGTCCTCCCCTTCCGTTATCCTTCTCTCCCCCGGAGGTCTGGCATCTTCCCTTTTTTTCTTCTCCATCCACAGATCCACCTTTTCTCAACTACCCTTTCATTTGGCATCTCTCCCACCTACCCCACCACCCCAGGGTCTACCATATCTCCCTTTCTTTTCCCAACTACCCTCCTATCCAGTATCTCTATCCCCCCCTCCACACCATCTCTTGTGTCCAACTTCTCTCCTTTTCTGTTCCTTACCTCCCTAAATCCCATTGTCCACCATCTCTCTCCCTTTCCTCTGTTTTTAGACCCATTATTTTTTTCCCCACCCCAAAGTCCAGTTTATGTATGTTCCCTCCCTCCCTCCGTGTACTTCTACACCAGGGCCCCCTCTCCTGAAGGTCTGTCCGTCCCTGAAGCCCTGCATCCCCCCCTGAAGCCCTGCAGCCCACCCCTGAAGGCCTGCCTGTCCCCCCTGAAGGCCTGTAGCATCCCTGCCCCCTTGAAGAACTGCGCCCCCCCTGAAGGACTGTGTCCCCCCCTGGAAGGCCTGCATGTTCCCTTGGCCTCCCGCGCACATTTACCTTCTAGCAGCAGCCTGCAGTGAAGATCGCTGGGGCTAGCAATCTCTGCAAGCTGCTATAGGTCTTCGGAGCTGTTTCCTCTGCCACGATCCTGCCTCTGATGTCAGAGGAGGGGCGGGACTGCAGCAGAAAAAAACAGCTCCGAAGACCTATTGCTGTTTGCAGAGATTGCTAGCCCCAGCGATCTTCTCTGCAGGCTGCTGATAGTAGGTAAATGGTGCGCGGGAGGCCAGGGGGAAAGCCAGACACCAGCGGGAGGCCTGGGGGGAAACCAGACACCAGCACTTCCCGACTGACCCTCCCCCCTCACCCTCTAAAGAAGGTGTGGCAGCAGCTGGCCAGCAAGAGGCAGTGCTGCCGTTCCTGCTTTAGAGGGTGAGGGGGGATGGTCAGTTTCCGAATTGGAAGGTCAATTTTATTTTTTTTTTTTTTAAATCGATTCACCCGAACTGAATCAGTGAACCGATTCGAATCATGAATCGGGCAGCACTAGAAGAGAAGAGGTGATCTGTAGGAGGTTTCTATGCCTAGAGAAGTGAAATGCTGCATGTACCATGAAGAAGTGGCAGATCAAGTGAGTGTGCCATAGGGGAGAAGGTGACAATGTTCCATGGGGATGGTGAGGTGGAGTAAAGCAAGGTGAAGAGTGTCCCAAGGGGTAGGGGGGAGAGCAAGATAAGAGTATGCAATGGAGAAATAGGATTGGAGTGAGAGAGAACTGCAGTTGGAGTGAGACATGGAACGGAGAGACTGGAGCCTGACAAGTAAAAAGGCAGGAGAGAATTTCAGGCCTTAGGGAAATTCTGTGCAAAAAAAATGCTACATACAATTCAATGCAGAATTTTAAAAACTGGGTGCAAAATTTTCAAAAATTCTGCATGGAATTCCCCCAGGAATAAATTTGAACAGCTGCAGTATATTGATTCACTGTAACATAATAGTTAAAAAATTAAGGGCTTATAGAATTCCCTTGAGCGTTGGAGTTAATACCACCATGGCTGGCAATAAAAAAAAAAGTCTAGCATGGCTTTGCAAAAGAGGGAGTAAAACTTTCAAATACCTACTCCTCAGATCTCTGACACCCAGAAGCCACATATGTATGCACAGTGGCGTACCAAGGGGAGGCGGGGGGGGGGGGGTGGTCCACCCCGGGTGCAAATGCTAATGGGGTGCACAGCCGGCCACCCCCTATTCTGCCACTGCTGCTTTCCTTAACCAGCAGCAGCGGCAGTAAACTATAAAGAGGGGTATCCGTGGCCCATCTTGTGCTCCCTCTGGCGGTTCTTCAGCATCTGGCCAGCTCCCCTGCTCAAAGCCACAGCCGTCGGCTTCTCACGCGATCCGCGGCTGCATCGGAAGTGTTCCCTCTGACATCACAACGTCAGAGAGAAGGCTTCTGACGCAGCTGCGGATCGCGTGAGGAGCCGACGACTGCGGCTTTGAGCAGGGGAACCGGCCAGAAATACTGGGCATTGAAGAAAAATGTTGCTGCTGCACAGGGAAGGGGGATGGTAGAAATACTGCACAGGCAAGGGGGGGGGAGAAATGCTGCTACAGCAGAGGGCCATAATCAATCAAATAGTCTTTTAATGGGTGATCTCAAAAGTCATGCACACCAAAGAATCACAGAGTCACGAAAGCAGTTTAGTTCAACTATTCATGAAGTATATCCTTATTGAGGACCGTATGGGGTATCAGACAACCCGACAAACAGCTTAGTTTGAAGGGAGAAATTCTTCATTTGCCCCACTGTCCGGGTGGGAACACTGTCCGGAGGCTTAACCGTTGTGAGCTCCGGTGGATGTTCATATTAGACTCGATGTCCCCTAAGGGGTTAAACGAATCATCGGACTGGTTAGCCCAAGCTGACCTTTAAGTCTGGCCTAAAGGTCTTTTTATTTGTCTCCTTATTTGGTTAAGATGTTGCTCAGGTTTAAATAGGTTCTTTTCTTTTTAAATTTCATGAGGCAATGTAGTTTGTTTCCCCGGAAATGTCGTCATTTGGGAGGGGTATTTAAATCTCAGAGTCAGTACGCCGCGGCTTGCCTTTCTAAGCCGGTTGGCGGTACGCTGTGCATGTTTACTATAAATGTAAGTAATGTAGAATAACGGGTGGCGTTCAGGGGATTGACTTTAATCTAATGCTGAAAGCTAAGTAACCTTATATATGTTCATATGAAACGATAAGATAATTAACATTGACAGAAAAAATAACTTATAATGAAATAAGCAAAGTAAAAAAGATAAAACGGAGGAGGAGGTTCCGTGGGGCAAATGAAGAATTTCTCCCTTCAAACTAAGCTGTTTGTCGGGTTGTCTGATACCCCATACGGTCCTCAATAAGGATATACTTCATGAATAGTTGAACTAAACTGCTTTCGTGACTCTGTGATTCTTTGGTGTGCATGGCTACAGCAGAGGGACAGGGGGGTTAGAAATGCTGCAGAGAAATGCTGCTGCTGCTGCACAGGGTAGGGGGAGAGAAATGCTGCTGCTGCAGCATCCAATTGGGGAGAGAGAGAGGGAAGGAGGGAGAAGGAAGACAAGGGAGAGGAACCAGAGATGTCAAGTCAATGGGAGGGAGGGAAAGGAAATAAGGAAAGGAGATACCAGACCATGGAGGAGGAGGAAGAGATGCAATGGCATGGGGGGAGGGAAGGGAATGAGACAGAGATACCAGCCAATGGTGTAGAGTGGAGTGAGAAGGAAAGAAGGAAAGGAGAAGAGAAAGAGAGAGATGCCAAAGCATAGGGGAGGGGTGGAGACAGAAAAATGGAGAGGGGGTGAAGCTGAAATGAATCAAGTGCAAAGGAGAGAAGGGACACAGGATATACAGTTTATTGAAGGGACATAGAAAGAGGGAAGATGCCATATAGATGAGAGAGAGGGTGGACAGTAGATGGAAGGGGCAGAGAGAGTGTGGGCAGTAGATGGAAGGGGTAGAGGGAGAGGGCAGAAGCTGGGTGGAAGGGGCAAAGAGAGGGCAGATGTTGCATGGAAGGGAGAGAGGACAAATGCTGTATAGAAAGAAGAGAGCAAAGAGAAGATGATTACAGCAGAAACGACAAAAGGTAGAAAGTTTTTTTTGTTGCTTTACTTAGAATCAAGTAGTATTGTAACTGTATTGCTAAAAGTTTATAAATAGGAAATGGAAATAAGGCAATTAAGATTTGGCCTCTGAAAGCTAATTGAAAAATGGATTAGTCAATAAAATGTTTTTTCTTATTTCTCATAATTTGTTTTATTTTTATTTGTTAATTTGTAAAGTGGTGATTGTTATGTATCAGTTTTTTCAAATTTATATCTACTGTCTTTATATTTTGCACAGTATTAGGGGACATGTGTCTGTTTTTGTGGTGTTGTGGTGTTGCATTGTATGCAGAGTAGAGGTCTGCATGGAAACGGGGATCGCGGGAATCCCACGGGTCCCGCGGGGGTTTCACGAGAATCCCCCCTAACCCACAGGACTCCCACGGGGACCCCCCTCTGGCCCAGGGGGCTCCCAAGGGGACCCCCCCCTTCTAGCCAACGGGACTCCCACAGGGATGGAAGGCTTTGGAAGCAGGGTTCATCCATATAATATAATGGACACGTCAGCCTTAGTAAAAGAGGGGGGTTTATAAGTTAATTACCTGAACAGAAAACAAAAAAAGGGTTCCACCAAAGAGATTCCACAAGGAAAACAGCAGCGCAAACACAAAAGAAACTGTGAAATTGATGATCCTGTCAGAAGTAATTGCTTCTTTTTATGGGGATGGGCGGGGATGGAGGTAATTCCTTGCGGGGATGGGTGGGGACGGAGAGGATCCTGGCAGGGACGGGTGGGGACGGAGAGGATCCTTGCGGGGACGAGCGGGGATGGGTGGGATTTCTGTCCTGCGCAACTCTCTAATGCAGAGTCTGGTTTCTTGGCGGTTCAGTTTAATTTTTGTCTACATATTTCTATTTCTAGTTTGTGATTATTCCATATTGGGCAAGGGTGTATCTCTGTTCTGTGTGTATGAAAAGGACGTGGTTTTCAGTTGGCATTGACTGCAGGATTAATTGACTGTGTGGTGATCTGGCTTGTTTAGTTTTACAATGTATGTGTTGGCGTTCTAGTGCTCACTGCAGTGTTTAAGATGCTGCCTTTTCCTAGGTACACTCTTGTTGTGCGATATGTGGATTGTTACTAAAAATCATATTTTTCATATAGATGAGGGGGGGTATCAAAAAAATGATGGGCCCCGGGTGTCACATACACATATGTATATGAACTCTTACCCTCTCCATCCACACACATATGCTTATATTCAGAGGGGTTGGAAAGAATTCCAAGAGCAATGCTCTGCATGCTTTCTTCACTTATTTAAACACCTGTTTTCTTCTTTGAGTAGCTTGCTGGCTTTTTCCTAAAGGACTAGTTAAGCTTGTACCTCAGGAACTAATGTTCTGTATGAAGATAGCTTTCTTCCTCTTTCAACAGCATTCCCTAGAAAGTCACAAGTCTTTATGTCAGGTTTCACAGGCATTTTCTTCATGTTTGAAATTCTGTGACGGAGTAAGGCACATATAGCCTCACCAGGACAGAGAACAAAGCAAAACTGGGTGGGAAGTCCTGATAAGCCTGATAATACTAGCCAGCTGTGCTAGCGCCAACAGGTGGGGAAGTCTAGAGTCCACATTCAGGAAGATTCTTGGTTTCATGTTACCTTGACCTGTGCATCACTCTCGGACTGGGAAAGTGAAATGGAATATTGTCCTGTCAAATACAATTCCTGTAAAAGGGTGTTCTTGATCAAAATATTTATGGAGAAGCCGTGTAAGAGGAAATAGTAGTTCCCTCAAGTGGGAATAATATCTTGTAAGGGAATAATTGAACTTAACCTTTGACCTCATGCAAAATAATCTTTTTTGGTGGCTCAATCCCCTCTTACATATATATAAATAAATATAGAAATAGGTATTGGTGTAGGTGTAGATATATCAAGTGTCAGCGACCTGCTGAGCTTCGAACCCAAACTTGAACTTCACCATTATGCAACACAGTTTTTGTCAACAATGCAATTATTTATTTTATAACATTTCTAACCCACTTAAACCTAAGCGGTTTCCAAAAATACATACATAATTATCGTACAATATACGGTAAGTTTAAACAAAGTAGTTTTCAAAATCCTTTTAAATTTTAAAATATCAGAAAATGATCTCAGTGGATCTGTCAATTTGTTCCATAAAACTACTCCTGCTCCTGTGATTTGCCCATGGTCACAAGAGCTGTGTGGATTTGAACCCACAGCCCCAGGGTTCTGAGGCTGTAGCTTGAACTACTGCACCACACTACTACCACGCATACAGATATGACTTCTTCACACACAAAACACAGATAGACCTTTACCAAATGCAGAACTGGGACACTTAAGAAATTAAACTTGGCAAGAGAAAGAAAAACAGATATGTACTTTTTGTACTGAACACGTGCAGGGGTCCTGGGCCCATGATCCTCTAAAATTAGCCACCTCCCTTGCTGGTGGGGATCCCAAAGCCCTGCCAGTTGAAGACCCTCATCAGACAGCCAGAAATCTCCAAGCACTGCAGTTAGCAGAAGTGTCTCTGACCTGCCACCAGCTGGTGAACTTGAAGAGATCTGTAACTGACAGGGCTTTGGGATTCCCCATCAGCTTAGATATTTATATTTTACATTTGGGCAAGGAGCATGGGGGAGGGCAAGGAGGAAATTTGGTGCTCAACCATTTTGGGCTCAGGGCCACTGCCTACCCTCCTTCCTTTTCCCTTCAGCTGTCTGCTAAACCACTGAACATAAAACAAAGATCTGTGATAAACATATCCCAAAGCTAACATATTCTAGTTAATGCATTTAAAATAAACCATCTTTTCTACCTTTTTGGTCAGGACATTTTATTTTTCCATCATGTTGGTCCCATTTTGTCACTTCTGCTTTCCCGTGTCTTCTGATAATTTTCTTTCTAGTAGTCACTGTCCAATGTCTTTTCTCCTCTCTCCTGTCTTGTTTCATTCTCTCTCTCTAATGACTACTCAAATTCCCAATTTGTACAATTGAGAGAAGGTTTGAGGGGTGACATGAATTGGAATCAATTTAATGTCCCAGATTGGAAACAGTTTACTAAACCGTTTAACAAATATGTTAAGTCAAACTGTTTACTTGACACTTGCCCTCTGACCATCATGAAAAATGCTCCATTTATTTTTTAAAGCAGATTTATATAAATGGACAATTTTTTCATTGACAAATGGTTTGTTTCCAGAGGAGTTGGGTCAGATCTTGATTACATCTATTAAAGAGTCAGAAATAATCTATAACTATTAAATCAAATTGCAGACTTATCGCAAGTATTCCTTTGTTTAGTAAGGTGATGGAAGATTCAGTTAATTTCAAATTAGTAAACTATCTGGAAAAATTTAGCATTCTTCACGACTATCAGTCAATTTTTAGACAAGGCTTTAGTACAGAAACTGTTCTTGCTTCATTGATCGATCATCTTCACTGCCTATTTAGTGTAGGCACTAATGCACTAATACTTCAGCTAGGCCTAAGCAGTGCCTTTGATTTAGTAGACCATGAAATTTTGTTAGGATGTTTAGATGCAATGGGAATTTCGGGGAAAGGTTGGGAATAATTCCAGGGATTTTTGAAAAAAAGATCGTATCATATATTTTGTGATGGTAAATATTCTCATTCTTGGAGTAATTCATGTGATATATCCCAAGGTTCTCTGTTGTCATCTACACTGTTTAATGTCTACATTGCCTCACTTGGAAATCTACTGCAGAGTTTAAAAGTAAAATTTCATGTCTACGCAGACGACATTACTATTCTGATATCTATCACCTCTCTCACTGTTGAAATTAAAAATCAGATATTGTTTATTCTAAATCACATCAAGTAGTTGAAACTAAATACAGAAAAAAAAAGGCTTTTCCTTGCTAGTCCTAATGATAAAATTACAGACACTATACTCCATCAAAATTTTGGGAGTTACGTTAGATCGTCATTTAACTCTGATAAAGCTTACAGATATATTAGTTGAAGCGTTAATTTTGTCTATTCTTGATTATTCTAATATAATCTATTTCGGATCCTATAAGAAAATCTTGAGAAGACTGAAGCTAATTCAAAATATATCTGTCCAATTAATTTTTGGCTTGAAAAAACAAGACCATGTTAGCCCTTGCTATCAGCAATTACATTGGTTAACCATTGAAGCAAGAGTATTATTTAAATTTGCTTGTATTTGCTTCAAATTGATATTTGGATTGTCTCCAATTTACCTTTCCTCTCATTTTGAGCTGCATAGATCTGTAAAGTCCACTCAAAGTCTTCGCTTATTTGCCTATCCTAATCTAAAACATTGTCGATATAAGACATTCCTGGATAGGACACTTGCCTTTCAGGCAGGCAAATCGCAATCTTGGCTAGGCAAAATTATCCCTCAAGCCTTTTCCTACTGTTCATTCAGGAAATTAGTTAAGACCCATCTGTTTGATAAATTTATTACCTGATTTGATGATTACATTGCTGTATTTGTGTACTTTTTATACAATTGTATTTCTTCACTGCTTGTCCAGTTCTCTTTTATGTAAACCACCTAGAACTGCTGGTGTGGGCGGTATAAAAGAATAAAGTTATTATTATTATAAGATCTTTCCTTTTCAGCTCTTCCCACCTTTTTTTTCTTTTCTGCCTCTCCATCCACTCAAAGTTCACCCTTCTTTTTACTTTTCAGCTACCTACCAACCTTCCATCTCCCTTTCTCATGCTTCAATACTCCTATTTCCTGTCTCACTCCTTTCTCAACCTCCTATTTCATTCTATCTACTCCCCATTACCACATTTTTACCACTGTACTCACTTCTCTTTCACAGTTGTCTCACTCATCTTCTTGTCATCCCCCTTTTGACTTCTTCCACATGGGTCTATTTCCAGAATCCCCCTCGTTCTCCCACTTTTGTCAGGCTATATCTCCCTATCCCTTTCTCACCGTACTCTAGCATTCCACCTCTCTTCCCTCCTGACCTCCCATGGGTCCATTTCTCCCTCTCTTTTCTGTTGTTCCTCTTCCTTCCCCCCTTGATGCTGAACAATAGAATGGAGAAGAAAAAAAGAGATGCTGCATCTCTCTCATCTTTCTACCCCCAGACCTAACATTTCACCCTCCTTCAATTCCTTCAATCGCCAGGTCTAATTTCTCTCCCTTTCTCTTCCCAACTGCCCTCCCATCCCATCTCTCTCCCTCCTTCCCTGATTCACCATCTCTCCCTTTCTATTCCCAACTATCCTACCTTCCCATCTTATATCTTTATCTCCCTTGCCCAGGTTTACCATCTCTCCCTTTATCTTCCCAACTGTCCTCCGTTCAAGTAGCTCTTTCCCCTTCATCCACACCACCCCATGTCCAACTTCTCTAATTTTCTCCTCTCTTCTTTTTCTACAGACCATGGCCCACCATCTTTCTAAATCTCCTCTGTTTTTGGGCCTCACAAGTTCTTTCCCTTCACTTTACCTCCCCCATCCCCAGTCTGACACTTCTTTAAACCTCTCCCCCATTTAATGCGAAGAACTGCAGAGTGATGAATTTGGGGGATAGAAATCCGAGGGAGCTGTATGTGCTGGAATGTGAAAGGCTGATATGCATGGATGGGGAGAGGGACCTTGGGGTGATTGTGTCTGAGGATCTAAAGCATCTACACAGTGTGATAAGGCAATGGCTGTAGCCAGAAAGATGCTAGGCTGTATAGAAAGAGAAATAACCAGCAGAAGGGAGGTGTTGATGCCCCTATATAGGTCATTAGTGAGGCCACATTTGGAGTATTGTGTTCAGTTTTAGAGGCTGTATCTGGGGAAAGATATAAAAAGACTTGAAGCAGTCCAGAGGAAGGCAACAAAAATGATAAGGGGTTTGAAGCAAAAGAAGTACAAGAAGAGATTGGAAGACATAAACATGTATACTCTAGAGGAGAGGAGGGACAGGGAATATATGATATAGACATTTAAATACTTGAATGGTATTAATATAGAACCAAACCTTTTTCAGAGAAGGGAAAGTGGTAAACTAGAGGGCATAACTTAAGGTTGCAGGGAGGAAGACTTAGGAGTAATGTTAGGAAATTATTTTTCATGGAGAGGGTAGTGGATGCTTGGAATGCCTTCCCAAGGGAGGTGGTGGAGAGGAAAACAGTGATGGAATTCAAAAAAGCATGGGGTAAACACAGAAAATATCTAATTACAAAACAAATGGTATAAATTAAAGAACTAAGGCTGGTATTGGATAGACTTGTACGGTTTGTGTCCCATATATGGTGATTCAGTGTAGGATGGGCTGGGGAGGGCATCAATGTGAACACCAATAACTTGGAACATGAGGACGTTATTGTCCAAACTTTACAGTAGATATCCTGCAAACAACAGGATGGTTGGATAGGCTGGAGTGAGCTTAGAGGGCAACTTCAGCATTTGGAACCTAGGAAAATACCAGGTGGACTTTAGTCTATGGCCCAGAAATATCGTAGAAGAGACAAGTTAATTTAATCACATATTTTTAATGAGAATAATTAATGGGCAGATTGGATGGACCATTCAGGCCTTTATTTATTGTCATTTACTATGTTGCTATGTTCTACTTAAAAAAAAGCAAACTGGTCCAAAGGGCTTCCTCAGACTGGCATGCATTTCCCCTTTTTTCAGCACTGGTCCGATATCACCATCACCTTCCCCGTCCCGCCAACAAACTGACCACAGCAAAGATTCTGAAGTGCTGTCTGCAGCCTCCTCTGTGCTTTCTTTCTGCTGTGGTCTGCCTCCAATGACACAATTTCCTGTTTCTTCTTGGGCAAACCATAGTAGCAAGAAAGCATGGATGAGGCTGCAGGTAGCACTTCACTGCCACAGTCAGTTTGTCAGTGAGACGGGACTGATGCTGAAACAGGGCCTATGAGTGCACTAACTGGATAATGCAGGGTTAACACAGCATCATTTAGACCCTCCTACATAAGAAGCGGTGAGTACTCTCAATTTCTTTTTAAGGTGCAATGTGCTGATGGGAAAAAAGGTAAATGCCCAACTTCAATACTGTGGTATATCTGGGCTTAGCATGCACTAAGCTCAGATTTCACTACACCTTAGTAAAAGGGTTCCTTAAAGTTTTGTTTGAAAATTAACCCCAAAGATTAGACTAAAATGACAGTCAAAAGGAGTATATGGAAAAAAAGATTAATGTTGACTAAAACCATCATGTTCATCTGTAAAACCTGAAACCTCAGTATAGCATGGATTAACTATAAGAAACTGTTTGATAGTTAATTATGGTAGGAAGTCCTAGTTATATATTTAAAACTATCTGTGGCCTTCGATTTAGTCGAGCAAAATAAGAATTAAAGGGAGAGTTTTGGAATGATTTGATGTACAGTATTTCTCTCCAAGAGATTTTGCAAAATAAGGATAAATATATACTGTACATCCCTAGTTCTTGAAACCAAGGGAAAGGTGATGATTCTCAATCTGTGGTCTAGTAGATATAGAAGATGAAGATATTACCAAAGAAGATACATAACTATTTGAAAAAAATAGTTACTCTGTGAAAAAGGCTTTATGGCCTTGTTGCAAAACCTTGAAATTTATTTGATAGAAAACTGGCAAACAATGTTTGACTATTAGAAAAGGGCAATATATCATGTTTCCTTGTGTTCTCAAGAAGCCTGATAGCATTATTCTGAAGCAAATGAACATGTCTCACATTAAAGAGTTTGAGACCATAGGATAGAATGTGCCATAGTTCAAATGGCTGGACCAGAGTTCTAATAACCTGCCTATCAAGATGACATCCAAATGATGATTCCACAAGTGGGAACATGGATGCAGATAATTTTACTTGAAATATATCCAGACAAAACTGTGCTATTATGGGTAGGGAACTTAGATAAAGGTGCCGCAAGAAATGATCCAACAAAGGAAGGAGGGAGGATCTCACTGAATACTGCTATTTGAAGTTTGGAGATGGTGATAAATTCACGTTTGACCAAGGGGATTTAGGTAGCAGCAGTGGTGAAGAATGAATATGCTAATTTATGAATGAGGATGCATCTTAAATCTTTATTTGGCATCATTGCTCAGAAGCAACATGTGTGTTCTATGGCTCTTATGGGAGATCTACATCTTCAAATGCCTGTTACTTGGCACTGTTGCTCTCGTTCAACATCAAGTTATGTAAAACAGCCATTTCCACTACCTGCCAATTAAAAGGTTAAACAGGTGATGATAGCCATAGTGCTCTCCCATATTGTAGATCAATATTTTTCTAAGAGATTGTTGGCTTGGTTAGAGTTAATACAAAACACAATAACCAAAGTGATCAGTAAGGAAGCAAGATAGGAGAGTGCTACATCAAGGTGCACTAGCGTTTTTAGCGCACACAAGAAACTACCACATGCTACACCGTGCGCTACGCTTCTAGAACTAACGCCATCTCAATGCTGGCATTAAGGTCTAGCATGCATGGCAAAGTAGCGCGCGCTATTCCATGCGTTAAAACCCTAGCGCACCTTAGTAAAAGGAGCTCCATACCTGGAATGCTGCAATTTGTTGTCAATGCAGGCAAGGGTTTTGCTTAAATTACTAAGCCTATTTTAAAATCATCCATGTCACAAATCTGATTTGACCGTTAAGTAGTGCTGGATTTAGACTTGATGAGGCCAGTGGCGTACCAAGGGGGGGGGGGCGGTCCGCCCCGGGTACCAAGCCCTGAGGGGGTGCTCCCGGTCCGGTCCAGTTACCCCCCCCTGCGCCGGGTGTCGCGTCTGGAAACAGCCTGCAGCAAGATCGCGATGCCAGAGATCTTTGCCTGCTTCGACTGTTTCCTCCGCCACGGTCCTGCCCCTCCTCTGATGTCAGAGGAGGGGCGGGACCGCGGCGGAGGAAACAGCCGAAGCAGGCAAAAATCTCTGGCATCGCGCGATCTTGTTGCAGGCTGTTTCCCCAGGGCAGTAGCGTACCAAGGGGGGCGAGGGGGAGGTCCATCCCGGGTGCCGCCTTAGGGGGGGGTGCACAGCTGGCCCGGTCCCTATCGCGCTCCTACCCTCCCAGCGAAAGCAGCATCGGCGCCATTATCGAAAAAGGTAATGGCGCCAGGCCTTGGAGCACCAAGGCAGACCGCTTCTCCCCCCTCCCAGCCGAAACCCCGCTGACCATCCTATCTCTCTCCCTTCCCCCCCAAGTGAACCTTTCTGACCCTCCCAGCGAAAGCAGCAAACCTCCCTCCAGTAGCGTCGGCTTTATCCTCCCTCTGCCGCATCACTGATGACGTCATCAGTAACGCGGCAGAGGGAGGAGAAAGCCGCGAAGGAGGTTTGCTGCTCTCGCTGGGAAGGTCGGAAAGGTTCACGGGGGGGGGGGGAGATAGGAGGGTCAGCGGGGGTTCGGCTGGGAGGGGGGAGAAGCGGACTGCCTCGGTGCTCCATTACCTTCTTCGGGCAGCAGCAGCGTTTACAATTCGCTGCTGTTGCCGGCTTCAGGCCTTGTTCTCTGCCGGGTCCTGCCTACTTCCAGTTTTCATGAAGACAGGACCCGACAGAGAGGAAGGCCTGAAGCGGGCAACATCAGTGAATTGTGAATGCTGCTGCTGCCCGATGAAGTTCAGGACATCGGGGAAGGAGCAGGGAGAAATCGGCTGCTGGCTTGGGGGTGAGGGTAGGGAAAGAATCGTGGAAGTGGAGAAATCGGCACGATGGCTTTGTGCAGGCTAGGGGGAGAGAGAAAGAAAGGAAAAAATAAAGAGGGGGGGCCAGGGGGAGAGAGAAAGAAAGGCAGAAAGAAAGAGGGGGACCAAGGGGAGAGAAAGAAAGGCAGAAATAAAGAGGGGGTCAAGGGGGAGAGAAAGAAAGGCAGAAAGAAAGAGGAGGGCCAGGGGGAGAGAGAAAGAAAGGCAGAAAGAAAGAGGGGGACCAAGGGGAGAGAAAGAAAGGCAGAAATAAAGAGGGGGGTCAAGGGGGGGAGAAAGAAAGGCAGAAAGAAAGAGGGGGGCCAGGGGGAGAGAGAAAGAAAGGCAGAAATAAAGAGGGGAGCCAGGGGGAGAGAGAAAGAAGAAGGATCAGAAGAAGGACCAGAGACTCATGAAATCACCAGACAAAAAAGTAGGAAAAATGATTTTATTTTCAACTTAGTGATCAAAATGTGTCCGTTTTGAAAATTTATATCTGCTGTCTATATTTTGCACTATGGCCCCCTTTTACTAAACCGCAATAGAGTTTTTTAGCGCAGGGAGCCTATGAGCGTCGAGAGCAGCGTGGGGCATTCAGCGCAGCTCCCTACGCTAAAAACCGCTATCGCAGTTTAGTAAAAAGGGAGGGGGAATATTTGTCTATTTTTGTATAGTTGTTACTGAGGTGACATTGCATAAAGTCATCTGCCTTGACCTCTTTGAAAACCCGCGGAATATAAATGATAATTAACATTTTCTCTGCGTACAGCGTGCTTTGTGTTTTTAAAATTTTATTGTTGGTAGATCATTTTGACTTGGCCACAAAGGTAAGGGGGAGGGAGGGAGGGGAACTGCTGAAAGACATCTAATAATCCTTGCAGGCGTGACTGCAGGGAATTATTTTTGTAAAATCATGTTTTGTTATGTGACTGGCATTATCTAGACTTTAATTTCTATGAATGAATAGAATGAAAATGATATAAAATTACTTGCTTGTTTTTATGTGCGTGCGCTGAAGGAAAGTGGAGAGAGAGTGGGCTGAGGATGCTGAAGGGAAATGGGGAAGAGAGTGGGGAGAAGACGCTGATTTATAAATTGACAATTGTACAGAATATTGTTTCTTTTTATACTTTAATATAAACAATTCAAGGCTTGTGTGGATGGAATCAGGTGGTTTGCGGGGATGGGGACCGAGCTTACGGGGATTAGTCCAATAAAATTGTATTTTTTTATATCTCATTATTTGTTTTATTTTTATTTGTTAATTTATAAAGTGGTGATTGTTATGTATCAGTTTTTTCAAATTTACATCTACTGTCTTTATATTTTGCACTGTATTAGAGGACATGTGTTACTGTTTTTTGTGGTGTTGCATTGTATCCAGGGTCTGGTTTCTTGGAGGATCAGTTTAACTTTTGTCTACATATTTCTATTTTTAGTTTGTGATTATTCCATTTTGGGCGAGGGTGTATCTCTGTTCTGTGTGTATGAAAAAGACATAGTTTTCAGTTGGCATTGACTACAGGACCAATTGACTGTGCGGGATCTGGCTTGTTTAGTTTTACAATGTATGTGTTGGTGTTCTAGTGCTCACTGCAGTGTTTAAGATGCAGCCTTTTCCTAGGTACACTCTTGTGGTGCGATATGTAGATTGGTACTAAAAATCATATTTTTCATATAGATGGGGGGGGTGTCAAAAAATGATGGGCCCTGGGTGCCACATACCCTAAGTACGCCACTGCCTGCAACTACTCCATATGTACTTCTAATGTCATGACAATTTAGACATAATTTATGTTTTGTTATGTTTGGAATAATGGTTACATATATGAGGTTCAATAAAAGAAAATTTTCACTGCCTGTTTCTATTCTGACCATTTATTCCATTTCATGGTTATTGCAAAAAAAAAAATAAAAAATTTTTTACATGGGGGGGGGGGTGTCAAAAAATGATGGGCCCCGGGTGCCACATACCCTAGGTACGCCACTGGATGAGGCCTTAAACCATATAAAGCTTGGAGGCCCCTTGTTAATAAGTTACACCATATTGTATACCCTAGAAACAATATGTAAATGGAATTTTAAAAATAATTTTAGAGTACATTGCTGACAAAATTAGTAATCTGGAGCACTTTCTGAACTTTTGTGAGGACCCTGCAGATTATGAGGCCCTAAACTGTAGGTTTTTTTTTTTTAGCTTATAGGTAAATCCAGCACTGTTGTTAAGAGTCTCATACACCACATCTATGTTCTATTTCACAGGGGAATACTGTTTTAAGTTGAAGTTGCTATTTATTTATTGTTTATTAAACAGCCTCGTGTCCTGCCAAATTGCCATGGTGCAAGGCAGGTTCCAAACAAGAATACATCAGGCAAATATAGTGTGCACAAACTGGGCAGAGCATGGAGAGACATTCACAAGACCTTAGTAACAAAACATGCCCTAAACAAGACTGGGCAGCAAAAGGCACAACAGGCATACCTAGGTGTTTCAAGGACCACAGTAAGACCTGGGGAGGGGAAGACACAACAAGAAAATAGTCCCACAAAGAAGAGTACAAGAAAATGCTCAGTCCTGTCATTTGATGGCTACTCTGCATGCTATTTGGAGAGATTCATTTTTTTTTACTTTTATGGCTTTAATGATGGATGTAATGGTGGCTGGAAACTACGCTTGATGCTTCATTATTTTGTATAATTTTGGTATAAAGTTGAATGATATGCAATTTTTCTATGACTTATGTACTGTAATACATACAAACTACTTAGATCGTAAATTGCCTTGAAATGTAAAACAAAATAAGCAGAGGATTAATAAAATGAAATATAGGGCCTCTTCTATCAAACTGCGCTAGCAGTTTGTAGCGCGGTGAACCGCACTGAATGGCCCGTGCTGCTCCCGACGCTCATAGAGTTCCTATGAGTGTCGGGAGCAGCGTGGGCCATTCAGCGCGGCTCTCTGCTCTAAAAACTGCTAGTGCAGTTTGATAGAAGAGGCCCATAGTGTTCTCCATGAAAATATAACAAACTACACTCCATTCTAATTAAGAAGATGGATAATTTGTCATTCCTGACATCATGATCCACCAAGGAATATTTCATGGGAGACTCCCTGTCACCACTTGTTTGGTCTGGCAGTGTTCTTATTAACTTCTTGGGCTATGGATTTACCCTTAATCCCAGAGATTTAGATAATCCACAGATAACATTGCACCTAATATTTGTAGATGATTAGAAGCTTTACAGCTCCTATGATAATCATTTAGCACAAAACTCTTAAGTAGTGAAGAGCTTCTCGGATAATATCAGCATGACATTTGGCTGGACAAATGTACGATGCATGGAATAGTCTCCTGGAAGAGAGGGTGGAAACAGAGACTGTGTCTGAATTCAAGAGGATCTGGGATAGGCACGTGACATCTCTCAGAGAGAGAAAGAGATAATGGTTATTGTGGATGGGCAGACTAGATGGGTCATTTGGCCTTTATCTGATGTCATGTTTCTATGTTTCACAGGGACTCTATACAGTACTGAAAAGAACTGGAGCATGAGTGTGCACTAAGGCCCCAATGTTCTAAACCAGTGGTCTCAAACTCAAACCCTTTGCAGGGCCACATTTTGGATTTGTAGGTACTTGGAGGGCTGCAGAAAAAAAACTAGTTAATGTCTTATTAAAGAAATGACAATTTTGCATGAGGTAAGAACATAAGAACATAAGAATTTGCAGCTGCTGGATCAGACCAGTGGTTCATCGTGCTCAGCAGTCCACTCCCGCGGTGGCCCCCTGGTCAAAGCCCAGCCCTACCTGATTACATACTGGTTCAACAGGAACCTGTCCAACTTTGTTTTAAATCCCTAGAGAGTGTTTTCCCCTATAACAGCCTCCGGAAGAGCGTTCCAGTTTTCCACCACTCTCTGGCTGAAGAAGAACTTCCTCACATTTGTACGGAATCTATCCCCTTTCAACTATAGAGAGTGCCCTCTTGTTCTCTCTACCTTGGAGAGGATGAACAACCTGTCTTTATCTACTAAGTCTTTTCCCTGCAGTATCTTGAATGTTTCTATCATGTCCCCTTTCAGTCTCCTCTTTTCAAGAGAGAAGAGGCCCAGTTTCTCTAATTTCTCACTGTACGGCAACTCCTCCAGCCCCTTTACCATTTTAGTCGCTCTTCTCTGGACCCTTTCAAGTAGTACCATGTCCTTCTTCATGTACGGTGAACAGTACTGGACGCAGTACTACAGGTATGGGCACACCATGGCCCGGTACAGCGGCATGACAACCCTCTCCAACCTGTTTGTGATCTCCTTCTTAACCAGCATTCTGTTTGCCCTTTTCTCCACCGCTGCCGCACATTGCGCGGACAGCTTCATTGTCTTGTCGACCAACACTCCCAAGTCTCTTTGTTGGGGGGTCTCTCCAAGTACCGCCCCGGACATTCTGTATTCGTGCATAAGATTTTTGTTGCCGACATGCATCACCTTACACTTATCCATGTTGAACCTCATCCGCCATGTCGCGGCCCATTTCTCAAGCGTGCTTATGTCACGTTGCAGATGTTCACAATCCTCCTGCATCTTCACTACTCTGAATAACTTCGTATTGTCCGCAAATTTAATCACCTCACTCGTCGTACCAATTTCCAGATCGTTTATAAATATGTTGAAGAGCACAGGTCCAAGCACCGAACCCTGTGGCACTCCACTGGTGACACTTTCCCAGTCCGAGTATTGTCTATTTATTCCCACTCTCTGTTTCCTATCTGCCAACCAATTTTTAATTCAAGTGAGTATTTCACCCTCGATTCCATGACTTGCAATTTTTCGAAGTAGTCGTTCATGCAGAACCTTGTCGAAAGCTTTCTGAAAATGTCGACTGGGTCACCCTTGTCTATCTGTCTGTTTACTCCCTCGAAGAAGTGCTGCAAGTTCGTCATCAAGATCTTCCTCTGCTGAAGCAAATCTGGCTGGTCCTCATCAGGTCATGTCCGTCAAGCTGCTCAATGATGCGGTCCTTTATCAGCGCCTCTACCATCTTTCCCGGTACTGAGGTCAGACTCACCGGTCTGTAGTTTCCTGGATCACCCCTCGAACCTTTCTTGAATATCGGCGTAACATTTGCCACCTTCCAGTCTTCCGGAACCCTTCCCGGTTTTATCGACAGATTGGCTATTAGTTGAAGCAGTTCAGCTATAGTCCCTTTCGGTTCCTTGATTACCCTCGGATGGATGCCATCCGGTCCTGGGGATTTATCATTTCTAAGCCTATCAATCTGCCGGCATACCTCTTCTAGACTGACCGTCAACCCTGTCCTGTCAGTTTCCCTTCTTCGTTTCCCGCGTATAGCCTGTCGGCTTCCGGTATGTTGCGTATATCCTCCGGTAAACACAGATGACAAAAATGTGTTCAGTTTGTCGGCAATGGCTTCGTCTTCCTTTAGCACTCCCTTCATTCCTCGGTCATCCAACGGCCCCACCGCTTCCTTCGCGGGTCATTTCCCCTTAATATATCGAAAGAACGGCTTGAGGTTTTTCACCTCCTTAGCTATTTTTTCCTCATAGTCTCTTTTGGCACCTTTTACCGCCTTATGGCACCTGCGTTGATGCTGTTTGTGCTTATTCCAGTTTTCCTCCATTTTTGACCTTTTCCATTCCTTAAATGAAGTTTTCTTGTTCATGATCGCTTCTTTTACCGCTACAGTGAGCCACGCCGGTTCCTTCTTTTTCCTCTTGGATCCATTGTTGATATGTGGTATATAGAGATTTTGCGCCTCGGTGACTGTGTCCTTAAAAAGGGACCATGCTTGCTCTAGCCTCTTTACAGTGCTTGATCTTCTTCCCCACCATGAGTCTTATCCCTTTGTAATTCCCTTTTTGGAAGTCCAGCACCGTGGCCGTCTTCTGGATCGATGTTTCATCCTCGTGTCCAGGTTGAAGCAGATCATTTTATGATCACTGGTTCCCAGCGTCCCCTCTACTTCTACACCTTGCGCCGGTCCTCGTAGACCATTTAGAATTAAGTCCAAAACTGTGTTTCCTCTTGTATTTTCCTTGACAAGTTGTTCCAGGAAGCAATTGCCTATAGCATCCAGGAACTTGGTTTCCCTACCGCAGCCGGAGGTGCCTAGGTTCCAGTCTATCCCCGGATAATTGAAGTCGCCCATGATAACTGTGTTGCCTGCTTTGCAGTTGCATTTAATCTCATTTGTCATTTCTCTATCAATTTCTTCGGACTGCCCCGGGGGTCAGTAGTAGATGCCAATCTTTGTTTCCATTCCATTTGTTCCTGGAATTTTGGCCCATAGAGACTCTTTATAATTTATAAATCTTTCCTTTAACTGTATCTTTTACACTGTTCACGCTGAGGGAATTTCTTTTTCAGCATGTATCTATTGTGAAGATTCATACTCCTGAAGCAGGCTGGTTTTGGCCGAAACATGTACATGCCAAGTCATTGAGTTTGAACTATCCAGTTTGATGAATAAAAAGACTTTTGTGAAATAAATTGAGTTCCCCAGTCTCTGCCTTGCGACTTTGAGTTTGTGGATTTGGTTCTCCTGTGTTTATCTCTCGTGTATATTAAAGACACATCTCAGCGCTGCATATGCCTTTCAGCACTATATAAGTGATAAGTAGTAGTAGCAGTAGTAATCTCATGTGCGCTTGTATCAAAACCTGGGCAGCAGATTCTAGAAATTGAAATAAGAGGATTCATTTATCATATGGAGGGACATATACTCTTGTATTATAAATGCATCTCAAGTGCGTGTGTTAAAGGCACGTCTCATGTGCACTCGTTAAAAGCTATCAATTTCATGAGACATGAAAGTTCAAAAAATAAAATTAGGGGCAGCATATATGTGACGCGGAAGCAGCATAGAAAAAAAATCATTCGCTACACATATAACGCTCACCTATGACATGTGCCTATGACGCACTACAATAAGGCATGTCTATGTTTGACACTCATGTGTAACTACAACATAGTTTTTCCTGGCGCATGTGTACATTTGTGCCTATATCCTTGAACTATTTTGCGCATGTGTCAGTCACCTTCTCCTATGACCGATCGGATGGGATTATGGTGGACCTCCACAAACCTCATTTCCTTGCAAAGATGTTTGAGCATCGATTGTCATTTTCAAATCAGACAATTTACCGGCATCACAGTAACCCACAGGATTTTAATGGCAATTTTAGATTATCGGGGCCTAAATATCTAAGAGTGGATGAAGGCAAAACAATCCAATACACAGCACTGGAAGTAGAAAAAGCTGAAGGAATATTGAAAAGTGCATCAACAACATGGTATAAGGCAGAGGTAGGCAATTCCGGTCCTCGAGAGCCGAAGCCAGGTCAGGTTTTCAGGATATCCACAATGAATATGTATGAGATGGATTTGCATGCACTGCCTCCTTGAGATGCAAATCTATCTCATGCATATTTATTATGGATATCCTGAAAACCTGACCTGACTCCGGCTCTTGGGGACCGGAATTGCCTACCCCTGGAATAAGGTAAAAGCTGTTAATCAAGTTGCAATCCCCACATGTTCGTACAGCTTTAGGAATCATAGATAGGTCTCAGGAAGACTTTAATTAGATTAAAGAACAGGAAAACTCATCTTTGCCAATCAGCTAATTTTTAGAATCAGTATGGTGGTTATTTTAGAAACTCTGTTCTTCTTTTGGATGTCTGAAAACTGGCATCTTGATGTCCATATTGCACAGACGTCCAAATGCCAATTTTACAAAGGCAGGATATGGACGTCTAAAACTGCAGTACATTCATATGGCAAGGGACATGGTGTGGACATGTATTAGGCTGGACTTGAGAGTGTCCAAAACATAGATACTCAACTCCAGTCTCAGAAGGGGAAGGAACGTCCATGTGGTACTTGTTACATCCAGGTTACAGAAAGGTGCTTTGAGCAGCGGTCCACTGGAGGGATTAGGGCATGATATCTCCTTAATCCCCCACTGTTTACTGTCTCCTTCCCTCTTACCAGAATGTGAAACCAGTAATGGATACCAGGATGTATGACACCTTAAAGTATTATGGACAATCTTAGCAAAGAAAAATACAGATTGGAGGAGTGGCCTAATGAACAGTGCAGTGGTTCTAAGAACCAAGGGACCCTGGTTCACATCCCACTTCGGCCCAAAGAGGCCTGCCTCAGGAGTCTTGTGGTTAAATCATGATAAAGATATACAAATTCACAATATTTTTTCACTCATCTTGAGAAACACCGCTCCATATAAAACCAGCGTGTACTGCTGTCCGTACCATTTTCGTTGTTGTTTCTTGTTGTTGACTGTTTTGCCATCTCTGTCAGACAATGTCCTGCCACGCCATGTCTGCCAACGCCTTGTATAAAAAGACTTTAATATTTATGTAAGCTTGTAAACCGTTCTAGGCTCCCCTAAGAGGACAGGATATAAAACCAAATAAATAAATACATACTTGCAAATTCTTGGACGATTCTTCAAGAGTTTAATAAAATATGTCACTTGTTTGTTGACTGTCAGTTTTTTGTTTACTTTGGTACATATCCAGGGAAGGGTGGGAGGGGGTTATTTATGTTTTTAATTTATTTTTGAATATTCACACTTGGGATGGGTGGGAAGATATCAATATTCAGAATAGGGTAAGGTTTTTATGGCAATATATGTTTTTGTGTTTATTGAATGATTATTGGATGGGTGGGTGGGGGAAAATGGTTGATTATGAACATATGAAAGCTGAATGTGCTTTTGTCGTATCATTATATGTTGCATTTGTTGTATTGCACTGTTGAAGTTTTGAAAATTAATAAAGAGTTATTAAAAAAAAAAAAAAAGAGTTCAATAAAATGATAGCAACCAATCATGGGAGTGTCTGTTAAAACTGCTACTTCTCATTGGGACTTGTCATTAAGGGAGTCTTTTACTAAGGCATGCTAGCCGATTTAGTGCATGCTAAATGCTAACGCGTCCATAGCATATAATGGGCGCGTTAGCATTTAGTGTGCGCTAAATTGGTTAGTGCGCCTTAGTAAAAGGACCTCTAAATTAGTTACATGAGGGATGCTTGCTATGCTCTGCAGGAAAACTGAAGCATCAAGTCATACTAAAGCAAGTTAGGCAAAAAGCGGAACTCGGCATGCACAGTGAGTCTGAAGCAAAACAGACCCTTAATCTTGTTTTCTTTGCTTCACTCACTTCATAAATTTGATCCAGACAGTAGGCTGTTTTTGACAACATGCACTAACTGGAATGTTGCCATTTGGGGAGCTCTCTTGTACTTTCTGGCAGATGTAGGCCATTAGGAAAAAATTTATATTTTTAGTTGTAGCTCTTGAATTTGTTAAGCTTAGTTGGTAATTTGGAGATCTTCTCATTTCTCATGTACTTCTTGAATAGAAAAAATATATATAGGTTTTTTTTTTAACTTTCAAATTCAGATTTGCAGAACACAAGTCATCTAATAGTGGGTTCTTTTTTTTGTAAAGGATTTTCATGCTTAAAGGCTTTTTACATGTGTAAAAGAGCTTTTATGTAATTGTCTTAGCAGTTACACATGTAAAACTATGCACAGTACCAAGGCAGCTTGTAATACAGTTCCATAAATTAGCATTTAATTTTGGATACCACAAAAGAAGTCTCTAAGGGGGGTACTCTATAAGCAGTGCTTTAAATTCAGTGCTGGAAAAAACCTGGCATAAAGGCCTGGATTCTTGAACCAGTGCCTTGAAGCGGCCGCCGGTCATATGTCAATCACACATCAGCACCAGTTTCAGAATCACGCTGACGCAAAAGATAGCCACTGAGAATGTAGGCCCAGGTTTTCCGAGCCTACGTTTCCAATACCTACCGTGTTTCCCCGAAAATAAGACCTACCCCAAAAATAAGCCCTAGCATGATTTTCGGGGTAGGTCTTAATATAAGCCCTACCCCAAAAATAAGCCCTAGTTGAAGCGCTTATTTTTGGGGTAGGGGAAAGCAAAATAAAAGTCCACTGCTGGTACCGGGATATTCCTAAATGCCATAGCAGACCCTTCCATCTCTCCCTCCCCATGCCATCCGCGAGAATGACATATCATTACCTACTTCCAAAACGCAGTATTGCGGCAGCAATCTAAACGGGCTGCTTCGGGCCTTCTCACATCGGGACGTTCCACTGCTGCATTGCCGATGACATTTGGCTTCTAACCAGTGTGGTTAGGAGAAGCCAAAGGGGATGAAAAAGCTATAAAATAAACCGGGAACATGACACAGCAGGAAATGGGAACTTTTCTTCCTTCTGTTTTTGCGAATGGCATGACTGAAGATGTCAGAGTTTATTTAAAATATGTGCTTTATAAGAAAATATAATAATGTGTTTTATAAAGTTTATAAGCATTGCTGGCCTACCCGGTGAGGTGTTCCTAGTAGTGGTGGTAGTGGCAATGTGTTGAGAGGAAGAGGTGGTCTGAGAAATTCTGCTGAGCAAACTCCTGGCCCATTTCCACCCCCCAGTTAGTCCACTCCACTCAACTGGTTCACACACTGAGTGGGTCTTTGGGTGTTGTGCCTGGGTAGTTGTTTTGGGATCCCTTCCAATGGTTTGTCAGTATCTCCTTGTGGTCCAAGGAAGGAAACTTTGTTAACCTTAGCATTGACCTTGAGAATATGTTTGTAACAGCGCTGCTTTTGTGGCATTAGGCTATGTAGTGATGAAAGAAAAAAACAGACCTTTGCACATTTTTGCACTATATGGTGGGTGTATGAGGAGATTCACATTTCCTGCACAGCTAAGTCCGTGTGAAGTTACCTTGTTCTGTATTTGACATCAAGCAAGGTCTCTGTTTGGAAGGAAAGATCTAAGCTTAAAAATGAAGTGGCCAGAAGTTATGGTAAAAGCAGATAGCGTAGCTGGTTTTAAGAAAGGTTTGGACAAATTTCTGGAGGAAAACTCCATAGTCTGTTATTAAGACATGAGGGAAGCATCTGCTTGCCCTGGATCGGTAGCATGGAATGTTGCTACTCTTTGGGTTTTGACCAGGTACTAGTGACCTGGATTGACTACCATGAGAATGGGCTACTGGGCATGATGGATCATTGGTCTGCCCCAGTTAGGCTATTCTTATGTAATGTTCTCATCTGTAGGGGCCTTTGTTTTCACTTCTTATTTTAATGTACTTATCAGTGTTTTTTTTATAACAGGAACAAAAATGGAAGATTGGGCATAGTGGGAGAGCTTATGGGGCCAGAAACAGAGGGCAGAGAGAGAGACAGAGACAGAGAGAGATGGTAGTTAATGGTCTGAAGGAAGATAAGTTGGACCTGGGGTGGTATAGAGGAAGAGGGAAAGAGATACTTGAAGGGAGAACTGTTGGGAAGAGAAAGGGAGAAATGGTGGACCTGTGGGGAGGGAGGCAGGCAGACAGGGGGAGAGATGAGATGGGGAGTAATTGGGAAGAGAAAGGGAGAGAAGTTGGATCTGGGGATGGAAGAATATAGTTACCCAGGTGTCACTATCCATATTTACTCCCTTCTGTCCCACCCCCCACCCTCCTGGATGCATAAAGACAAATGAACCAAAGGAAAGATATGGTAATTCTACATTATTATGTTTTTACAAATTTAGTCAATGGGCTCCAAACTTTATTAAATATCTCACTAAATCCCTTACACTCTGCATTAATTTGTTCATATCTGTAAGTAGTGCACACATTCACCCACCAAAAAGTGTAACTTTTTGTGACCTCTCATCCCCCTGCCCCCCCCCCCCCCCCCCCACACACACACACCACCATCCAGCATGTCTTGGCTACTGGAGTATTCAATATTTCAAGAACCCCTGCTCTTTGAGCGGTTTAAATTATGGACTGGGGCATGGGAATTTGTTAGGGGGTAGTGACTATTCCCTTTGCACTTCCCCCCTCCCCCCCTCTAGTTACACCTCTGGTTGCAATCCCCTGGGCATGGTATAGTCCTGAAAAGGAAGAAATATAGGAGACAAGTAAAAGTCTGATTGTACAGAATAGGGGAAAAATCTGGAAACAAAAAGCAAAGGAAGTTGGTACCTTATAGCCTAGGAAAGCAGAAGCCTTAGGAAGGTTAAAAGTGGGGTTTAATTTGGAAAATTGTCCTGGTGATTAAAAGGGAGGTTCATTTTGGAAAATTGTCCTGGTGGTTAAAGGGGGGGTATTTTGAGAAAACTGCCCCAGTGGTTAAAAATAGTGTAGTTTAGATAACTGCCCTGGTAATAAAAAGGGAGTTTAGTGTGGGGCAGCTCAGCTGGTTCGTTTCCAAATGAATGTTTATGCTGAATAAGATGTTTGCTACAAAAGTTGGTAGCCAAATATTAGAATTCCTTTATCTTTTAGTTATGTGAACAAGTTTGTGTTCTGTTTTGTTTTTTTGTGACAGGAAATTAATAATCTTGTTCTTAAATGGTATTTCTGTTAAAACCTTTAAAAATGATTCCTTGTTCATTCATTGCTGGAGAAAGGCTTGATTATTAATTGGAGAGTCACAGTGGAGGAGGACAGGGTAGTCTCATCCCTGCAGGAGCTGGGATAGCGACTAGAGTAGCTGCACTCTAGCAGAGGGTGACTCCTTCCAAGCCAATAGTGGTCACCAGGGACATCAGGACTAAGTCACAGCTCTAGGGCAGCCCCTAATGGTTACAGTGCTCACTGTTATTTTAAGTTGTGTGCGCAGCTGACTTTAGTCTGCAACTCACACTTGTAACTTTGCACTCCAAGTGCATATTTTGCATGCAAGTTTATAGAATTTGAGGGTTTATGTTAAAAATAAAAAACAAGAAATATATTAATAGGAATATGAGAAAAGAACAAAGAGTCAAGAATTCAAATGAAAAAAGGTTAACAGGTGAAAAAGCTTGCTTACTCTAGGCGAGATTCATGTTCATCCATATTTTCTGACTCCACTTGCAAATTTTCCTTAATCACCCTTATATTTTAACTTCTCTTATTCTCTTATTTGTCTATATGTTCCACCTCTGCTTATACGCTATGGGGCTCATAATGGAAAGAGAAAAACGTCCAAAAACCGGCCTAAGTCGGCACTTGGACGAACATTGTCAAAATATGTCCAAGTGCCGCTGAACGACCGAAGCTAAACGGGGCGTTTCAGGAGAAGTGTTGAGGGCAGGAGTTGGGCGGGACGTGGGCTGGCTTAGACTTAGTCGTACAGCATGTACATGCTGTACGACTAAGTCTAAGCCGTAAGTTATACAGCCCAGCTTAGACGAAACTTGGACATTGTGACTTAGACCATTTAAACATGGTCTAAGTCACAAAATCCCACCTAAAGTCACCAGATAAGCACTGCAAACACATAATACAGACCCCCACACACTACCCCAGTGATCACCGACCCCCCCTTCCCCATTCCATAAAAATCGCAATCACACTTTTAAAATTCAGCCTCCAGAACATCATCACCTGGCAGCCTGGCATAGGAAAGCCTAGTCATCCGGCACAGAGATAGCTTAAGCCATCTTGGGGGTGGGTTAGGGACCTATGGAGAGGAGGATCCATGCCCATAAGCCCCTGTAATCACTGCATTAATACTTAAACATGTGCACTCCCTTATACACCCCCAAAACCCTTTTGTACTGCCATATAAGTGGCTCCTGCAGCCATAAGAGCTATTGGAGTGGTAGTTAAGGGGGTCTAGGGGATTCTGGAGGTGGTTTGGGGAGCTGTAGTGAGGAGTAGACATGGCCTTGTAAGGTACCCCACTATTTAGGTGCCATGTCTGAGTGTTCAGTCTATCTCTTTGCAGACCCCTCCCACATCCAACAGGGCTTGTTCTAGGCATTTTTGACTTGGACAAAAAGTTGGACGAAAATGTGGTATAAAGATGGATGATTTAGCGACTTGGACGATCAGATCGGCAGGACGTATAGTTAGACGATTTTCGAAATAAAAAAATTTTGGACATATTTTTCGAAAATGTGTCTTAGGATGTTTTTTAGTTTGGATGACTTACGACTTAGACGAAAACGGACTTAGACATCCCTTTTGATTATGCCCCTCCACGCTATTAAGATATTTTAATATATATTGTGTTGACATTTTAAACAGAACACTATGTACTGTTAATGTGAATAATTATGCTGTTTGCAATTGTCTATTGACTATGTCTGGTTTACTCTTGCTGTACACTGCCTTGGGTGAATTGTAAAATAACCCCAACTTTTGTCTGAGGTTATTTTACTATGATTTTGTTCCCATAAGGGTTATATTTCTGAATAAAACATTTTGGCAAAATAATATTTGCTCAATCAAGCATTTTATACTGAAAGCTGTCAACCACTTCTCCCCCCTCCCCACAAAAAGAATCCTTACGAAAGGTGGAAGAGAATTGGCTTGTGGTGTTTTGGGGATTGTTTTTTGGGTTTTTTTGCAGATCCCTCTTTTTTTTCTATGTTCACTTTTTCTCATATTAATAAAGTGAATAAAAAAAAAAGATTGGGCAATTTTTTATTGCCAAAAAGTGAATTTTTCTGGAATTCATTATCCTTTGCTAAAGCTAAGAAGGTTAATTAACAGTGTCCATGGAGTCATCCTCCAGTACATGGGAAAAAGGTAAAACTCCACAAACATTAACAGACATGTTTTTAAAAGCTATTTACCGTGGCATTAGCAAGACCATGCCTGATTTATAATTGCCTTGTAAACAGCTAATTTCAATAATTTTAAGGTGTCTTTTGTTATATTTCTCCACCCATTCTCAAAGAAAACCTGTAGCAATCGCCATGCCTGTTAATTCATAATGGGCCAGATGTACTAAGTATTTTTTTCCCATCGGCACAACACAGAATAAAATCCTTCAGTATATCAGCTCCAGTGCGTCATTACCTGTGAGCTCATAGCTATGAATAAGGAAGGATTTACTCATAGTTACAAAACAGGAAAGGAACAAATCCTCATTCAAGAAGACCCCTCACTCTCTAAAGGATTTAATACAACTGTTGGGTGTCATGGAAAATGAAGCTGTTTCTAAGATTTAGCAACAGGTGCAAACTTTTGAGCCTACATATGTTTCTAAAAATGGTAAATACAGTTATGCAACGGCTGGGGAATTACCATACACAGTGTTCATGTTTGCAAACGATGCTAATTAATAAATCTGGCTGTAAATCCTTGAGAAAAAAAAAGTGCCTCCTGTTTTTACAAAGAAAGGCACATGCAAGTTTTACTGCATGGGTAACTCACTGTAGCTAAACTTAACTACAGTACCATTATCCCAATTTTGCAAATGTTTCTGGAGACATTCAGCTAGCAGCATTTGATGCCTTGCTGGAAAAACTGAGAAGATACATTAAATTGTAAGCCTTCTGAGCAGGGACCGTCTACTGAATGTTAAATGTATAGCGCTGCGTATGCCTTTCAGCGCTGTTGAAATGATAGATAGTAAATAGTAGAAATAAGGGCATGAGACCACATAAAGTTAAATAGATAACATATCCATCTAACTTTGCGCATGTCAGTAAGCCTAATCTTCCAAACAAGATTGCTGAAAATTGAGGCCTATCAAGAGGACTTGTAGTACCTTTTGGCCTGAGCTTTACATAAAAAAGGAGAGTTCATTAGAAAGGGGGGGAAGGCTTTTATTTAATTGAACACAAATTAATTCAGCTATTGGATTTTATCTTAATCTGTTGTTGTTGTTATTATTATTATTATTACTAGTCTTTAAGCCCGTTTACATTAACAGGTGCTAAAATAGATCTGTCTGTCTGTCTTTCTTTCTGTCTCTCTCTCTCCTTGGCTGCTTTCTTGTCTGTCTGTCTTTCTTTCTATCTCTCTCTCTCTCTCTCCTTGGCTGCTGTCTGTCTGTCATTCTTTCTGTCTGTGTCTCTCCCTGGCCCCTTGACTTTCTTTCTCTTTCTCTCCTTGGCCGCTGTCTGTCTTTTTTTCTTTGTCTCTCTCTCTTTGGCCGCTGTCTGTCTGTCTCTTTGGCCCCCTGTCTGTTTGTAATTCTTTCTGTCTGTGTCTCTCCCTGGCCCCTTATCTGTCTGTCTTTCTTTCTGTCTGTCTCTGTCTCTCTCCCTGGCCCCCTGCCTGCCTGTCTCTCTCTGTTGCGTCATGCCTGCCTGTATCTCCGTGGCCCCCTTTTGTCTCCCCCCCAGAGCAAACCAAGATTGCTGCCTGCCTCCCAGCACATCCCTCCCCCCAAAGCAGCCCCCTTTCCCTCTCCCCCTCCACTTCCCTGTGCAGCAGTAGCAGCCGGACACCTCGCAGCACCTGCACCCTGTCGGCCTCTTCCATGCTTAAGGACAACCTCCTACCGTTGCTTTCTGCGGTGAACCCTCCTGCAGCTGCTCTCGCCGTTGCTGAAACCGCCATATGCGCCACAAATGGAACACGGCCATGGAGGCACAAATCACGGCAGCAGGGATCACGCCATTTCAACTGCGCATGCATGGATAAGGGTTTTATTAGATTAGATTAGTTCCAGGACTCTGGTGCTTCCTAATTTTCTCGGGCCTTTATGATTCTGTGAAAAGCCCTATTGAAAATACATATATAACTTATCATTCTAAAGTTTTGCTTGGGTTGCTTGGGGGTTATGTAGCCCTTCCCTTTGTGGAGTTGCGACAGCAGTGGGTAAGCGGCAGACCAGTGAGGAAGAATCGGCGGCAGGTAGGCAGGCTTTGACGCAACAGGGAGGGAGGCAGGCAAGCATGCAGGCTTTAGTGCGGGAGGGAAACAGGCTTCAGTGTGGGAGGGAGGAAGGAGAAAAGCTGGAAGGCAGTGAGGGGGAGGGGCATGAACTCGGGACATAGGAAGGAAGGAGGGAGGGAGGGAATAGAAAGAGACAATTGTTGGGCCTGAGTGAAGAAAGAAAGAAATATTGGATGTGCAGTCAGAAGGAAGTGCAACCAGAGACTCATGAAATCACCAAACAAAGGTAGGAAAAATGATTTTATTTTCAATTTAGTGATTATAATGTGTCTGCTGTCTATAGTTTGCAGTATATTTGTCTATTTTAATATAGTTGTTACTGAAGTGACATTGCATATTTTAAAGTCAAATACCTTGACATCTTTGAAAACCCCCCGAATATGGGTTCGGAGGCACAATTTGGTTCAGAATATGGTTTTTCTTGGTATTTCCTCCTCTAAATCTAGGGTGTGTCTTATGGTCAGGTGCGTTTTATAGAGCAAAAAATACGGTAATAAAAAAGCACAAATGGCCTTGAGAACTGGAATATAAGATACTTTAATTGAAACAACTTGACATGACCCATGGTTCGGCTAGAAGCCTGCCTCGGGTCAGAATGAATCTTGTCTTTGCCCAACTTTCAGTGAACAGTATCAACAATGTCTCCACTGAGACAATTATTAAATGTATTCATACATACATACAAAAGGAAAAGTGTATTTCACAGATACAATCCAAAATGACTCTTTTCTATTCCAGTCCAATAGTCAATAGATTTCAAAATACTTCCAAATACTTCCATTTGATTTAGTCTTTAGCTCACAATGGCTTCTGGCAGCTTTAGACTGGATCTTGCCTCTGAGTTCCTTGGAGGCAGAGCTCAGGGCAGAAGGGACCTCCTCCCACAATGACCGCTGATTGTGGTCCCTCTTAACTAGGACTCACAATCCAGTCTATGAGAAAAAACCCAAAATTACTGTCAAGGCTTTCAATGCTACTTGTCACAGTCTAAAATAACTCTGGTTCTTGCCCAAAATGGATGCAGGAACCTTCACAAGCCTTACAGGCTTTACAGTAAACTTTCTTCAACTTAAGTTTACAGAGCCCCTTAACTAGCACAACAAACTAGCAAGTCCTTTTAACTTCTGTTTTGCTATTTGTCAAAGACCCAGCATAACCTCTATTAAACCCCATCTGTTTCCATGTCCCACTGGTCAGAATCAACATTTCCCTCTTTAAAGTCCATGACTTCCTTAGGGTCTAAATAGTCTTCATTATCTGAAGCTTCCCTCATGAAATCTTCTAACATTTCAGCTTCCATATAGCTAGATCTGACCTGGGTGTTAGGCTAAGGTATGCTGCTGCGTGTCCTTGGAACTGATCTCCTTTCACCATTCTGTTTCCTCTCCAGTATGAATTGGTTCAGTGGCTGCCTCCCTTCTGAGCATTGCTGCTGGTCCTTATAAGCCTCAGGATAATGAGCTACAGGTGTGGCTTGATCCTGGCTAAAATGAGGGCTAGAATGTTCCTGGAGTCGCCTGGAATAGTGTCCCCCATGAATGTTATGAGATGTCTGGTGCACCTTCCCCCTAGGAACACTATCCTGAGCCCTTTTAGTTTCACCTGCCCATTGTTCTCCCTTCTCTAATTCAGGCTAAAACAAATAGGTACTTTCTTGCTCCACACTAAACCTTCCCTGTATGGCTTTAGTTCTGGGTTGAGGTGTTGGTGTAGGAGTGTTCTTTCCTTTTGGGAGAGTATTTTCCCCTGTCTAGCCCTAGGCATCGGTGTCTTTTCACTACCCAGCTCAGTCACTGGGCTTACCCTGTGACAATACTCACTTGTTCCCTACTCGAAAGGAATTAAATATCAGTATAATTTTATACTATAATCTTCATTCAGCTCAAAGGGTACCATAAAGGAAGGAGGAAAGAGCCTCAGACTCCAGTCTGCCAATGCTCATTAGCTTTCAAGCAGGCTATAATAGTAAGCTACCTCATTGGCTCAAAAACCTCCTCCTCCTAATTTAATTTTTAATTTAATTCTTATATACTACTAATAACCATGAGGTTTCTAAGCGGTTTATAAAACTGAATGCATTAAAAATACAATAAATAAAAATAAATAAGATAGGTACTTGGAAATTCCCTAACTGTCCCAAAGGCTCACAATCTAACTAAAGTACCCAAAGAGACAATTTATGAAAAATAAAGATAAAATATAAAGACAGAGATAGAGATAGAGACAGAAATGAGTATTCCACCAAGTAATGAATAAATAAATTTAAAGATAGAATTAAAAATAAATAAGTAAAATAAATAAAAAAATAGAGATAAAAAATAAGTATCAAGAGAAATAAAAAATATATATTTAAAGTATTCTCCCCTGCTGGATCGGGGGAGCGGTGTAACTGTGATTAGGTGCCCTGCTGGAGAGGGGCTCCAGATACTGCTGCTAGTCTCGGAGAGCCGTTGGCACCGCTTCTTTTGAAGTGTTCTCCCCTGCTGGATCAGGGGAGGGGTGTAACTGTGATCAGGTGCCCTGCTGCCTAATGATTCTCTGCTGATTTTATTAACCAATTAATACATTTTGTAATTTTTAATACATATTTTTAAATGAACAATAATTTATTCTGAAATTTTTAGATATATTTTAAATTTAAAAAAACTCCTCAGAGCTAAATCCTACAATCCAAACTACCATAACAACTCTGAGCTTTTCTTAATAATATGGGCCTTTATAATTAACTGTATATTAATGCAAAATGTTATACTACTTTTATGTATTTGAATTGCTCCTTGTATTTTTTAAAATACTGAATAAAATTTATTGAACAAACTACCATAAGCTTGGAGGGGCCTATCAGCTGAACTTGTGTTAGAGTGAGGGTTAGTATAAAATGTACACAAGAGCTTTAAACTACAACACTTATCTCTCTCCCTCGCAATTCAAAAAATCTTCTTCATGCCACACTGTTGTTCAAAGAGTGGCATGTCTGCTGAGCCCAAAAGCCACTCTTTGAACAGCAGTGTGGAATGAAGAAGATTTTTTGAATTGCGAGGGAGAGAGATGTGTCTTTGCACTGGGAGTAAGGCAAAGGCATATGATTCATTATGAATCCTGACGCAGGCTTCCAGCCGAAACATGAGCTGTGTCATGGTGTTTCAATTAAAGTCTCTTATATTCTTGTTCTCAAGGCCAATTGTGCTTTTTTATGGTGCGTTAGGTGCTTATTTGTACTTTTTATCCCTTTATTTTTGCTTGGACAGAACATTATATGAAATGAACATTTTCTGGCTGTTGGGTCTAACCATGAACATTGTTTGATGCAAGCCAAGTCACAAAAATGCCCTTCTCTAGCTGGGATTTCTCTATTTTTTTTTTTCCTCTTTTTCTTTAATGAAATTGCATTTCTTCTTTCCCCACCTTATAATTTTATATTTGTAAACCATATAAAAATACCATTGACATAATATGCAGTAAATCAAGTGTTGTAAATAAAATAACTACTGTAGTTCACCTGTAAACTGTATACTATATATATTGATATTAGATCCCAGGTATGTGTCAAATTAAGATAAAAACTTGTACTGTAACATTGGCAAATTGTAACCTGTTAACTGTATATTATGTATGTCAATCTGTAACCCATTCTGAACTCTTTGGGGAGAACGGGATAGAAAATGAAATAAATAGTTTGTTCTTAAGTTTTGAGAAGTACTGTTCTCAAATATTTCTTCCTCAGACTTCCTTGAACTTCCTCTGTTGTTTCACAGTTTTGAGAGGGAAGTCCTTGATTCTTCTTCCAGGATTCCTGAGACACTTTCTGCAATTCAACCTCTCTGGATCTGGACATAGGTATGATGAGCGAGGTGATTAAATTTGCAGATGATACGAAGTTATTCAGAGTAGTAAAGATGCAGGGGGATTGCGAAGATCTGCAAAATGACATAATCAAGCTCGAGGAATGGGCATCAACATGGCAGATGAGGTTCAACGTGGATAAGTGTAAAGTGATGCATGTCGGTAACAAAAATCTCATGCACGAATACAGGATGTCCGGGGATATACTTGGAGAGACCTCCCAGGAAAGGGACTTGGGAGTTCTGATCGACAAGTCAATGAAGCCATCCACACAATGTGCGGCGGCAGCAAAAAGGGCAAACAGAATGCTAGGAATGATAAAGAAGGGGATCATGAACAGATCAGAGAAGGTTATCATGCCGCTGTACCAGGCCATGGTATGCCCTCACCTGGAGTACTGCGTCCAGCACTGTATATGAAGAAGGACACGGTACTACTCGAAAGGGTCCAGAGAAGAGCGACTAAGATGGTTAAGGGGCTGGAGGAGCTGCCGTACAGCGAAAGATTAGAGAAACTGGGCCTCTTCTCTCTCGAACAGAGGAGATTGAGAGGGGACATGATTGAAACATTCAAGGTACTGAAGGGGATAGACTTAGTAGATAAGGACAGGTTGTTCACCCTCTCCAAGGTAGGGAGAACAAGTGGGCACTTTCTAAAGTTGAAAGGGGATAGATTCCGTACAAATGTAAGGAAGTTCTTCTTCACCCAGAGAGTGGTAGAGAGCTGGAACGCTCTTCCAGAGGCTGTTATAGGGGAAAACACCCTCCAAGGATTCAAGACAAAGTTAGACAAGTTTCTGCTGAACAAGAATGTGCACTGGTAGGGCTAGTCTCAGTTAGGGTGCTGATCTTAGACCAGAGGGCCGCCGCGTGAGCGGACTGCTGGGCATGATGGACCACTGGTCTGACTCAGCAGTGGCAATTCTTATGTTATTATGTTCTTTGTCTTGACCTGACCTGTGTCATTTTAGATGTTACTCCAGGGCCGCTATCAGGGCAGTACTACCAGTCCTGCATTCAGGGGCACGGAGCTGACAGGGGGCCCGGGCTCCCCCAGGGTCCTAGGCAGTGTTCTAAGGCAGGGGCGCCAGTAGCTCGCCAAGGCAAAGTGAGTCGATCACCCAGGACTCACTTTGTCTTGGCGATCTAATCTATCGGGCCGATCAGTCTTCCTCTCCCCGACGTCAATTCTGCAGTCGGAGAGGAAGTTTGGGCCAGCCAATCGCTGCCTGGCTGGGCGGAACTTCTTCTCGACGGCAGAATTGACATCGGGGAGAGGAAGACTGATCGGCCCGAAGCAGGGAGAGCATGCGTCGGCGTCGGCTTTGGGGCCTGTTATCCATTGGTGGGTCCTGTTCCCCGATGGCAGCGGCAGTGGCAGTGGCTTGGGGAACGGCAGGGAGAAAGAAAGAAAGGGGGCAGGCAGGGAAACAGAAGGAAAGAAGAGAAACAGAAAAAAAGAAAGAAAGGTCAGGAAGAGAGGAAGAAAAAGTTGGGGGAAGGAATGAGGTTTGGAGGAGAGGAAGCAAACAGGCTGATAGAAGGGAAGAAAGATTGGATGCACAGTCAGAAGAAGAAAGTGCAACCAGAGACTCATGAAATCACCAGACAAGGTAGAAAAAATGATTTTATTTTAAATTTAGCAAAGTGGAGGCAGTATTATCACAGTTTTCAAAGGAATTTGCCCAAATAACTTAATAGTTAACTGGGTAAATTCCCAGAGATGAAAACTTCCCTTCACTTACTATGCACAGTTCTGAATTTATATCTGCTGTCTATATTTTACAATATTGTCCCCTTTTACTAAACCGCAATAGTGGTTTTTAGCTCAGGGAGCCTATGAGCGTCAAGAGCAGCGCTGGGCATTCAGCGCAGCTCCCTGCGCTAAAAACTGCTATTGTGGTTTAATAAAAAGGATGGAGGGTATATTTGTCTATTTTTGTATGGTTGTTACTGAGGTGACAATGCATAGAGTCATCTGCCTTGACCTCTTTGAAAAAAACCCAGAATAGGAATGATAATTAACATTTTCTCAGCGTATAGTGTGCTTTGTGTTTTTTAATTTTATTGTTGGTAGATCATTTTGACTTGGTTATTTTAAAGTAGCTCACAAGCTCAAAAAGTTTGGGCACCTCTGAGCTAGAGCGTTGAAACTGTGTATTTCTATTTTATCCCCCCTTTTACAAAACTGTGGAGCGTTTTTTAGAGCCAGCCGTGGTGGTAGCAGCTCTGATGCTCAGAATTCTATGAGCGTCAGGGCTGTTACCACTGTGGCTAAAATCCACACTACAGTTTTGTAAAAAAGTGAGGGGTTAGTTTGTGATGACATATTCCATACTAGGCGAAGGTGTTTTCTGTGTTCTGTGTGTTCGAAAGACATGGTTTTCTGTTAGGATTGACGGTGTAGGATTGATCTGTGCTGGTCTGGCTTGTTTAGTTTTACAATGGGTGTATTGATGTACTGCTCACTGCAATATGTAAGATGCTGCCTTTTCCTAGGTACTCATGTGTGACGTGAGGTTTGTTACTAAAAATCATGTTTTTCTTACAGATGGGGGGGGTGCCAAAAAATGATGGGCCCCGGGTGTTACATATGCTACGTACGCCACTGTATGTAAAGATACCAGAAAGCTGGCGTAGCAAAAACTTTAAGTAAATTGTTATTCTTCTAAGTTTTGAGTATTTAACCCTCCCACAATCTCACGGGCACTCGTTTCAAGTTTCAAGTTTATTGAGATTTTGATTTAAACGCAATATCAAATATTTTCAATGTGTATAACAAAAATAAATTTGGGGAAATAAATAAAACCATTTGAACAATAAACATACAAACATATCCATAGATGATTAAAATTACATAAGGAGTACAAGGATAAACTACATTTGTTTAAAAATGCGTTCTCCGCACCTGCTCATAAATTTGTTGACTGGAAGGATCCAGCAATGTGGCCAGATGCCATTCAGGACAAAGACAGAGAAAGAATTGTGCAATTTGGATTAATGATGGAAGATGATTTAAAGCAAATGGCACAGTCTATGAGTAAAGATCTTGACGGACGTTCTTTTTATGAATATCTCCTCTATGCCAAATCACCCAATGGACGTGAGAAGATTTTACCGGACTGGCTTAGGTGGAACATTAGCAGAAAAGTATGTGTGTATTCGGCCCATGGAAGAAGGGGGAGGGGGTGTCGGGGGGGGGGGGAGGAAGGGGTGCGTGGGGGGCCCAATAGGATTGCTCAGTAAGGGGCCCAGAAATTTCTGATGGCGGCCCTGTGTTACTCCATCTGGGGGTTAGAATGTTTATTGTTTACTTTGAGAGTCAAGGTTGGTTAATTATCTATCATCCTCAACAGGATACAGTTTTGGATCTGGATAACTGAGTTAGATTACTTTGTGGAAGTAGCTTTGTTGTTTTTTTATTTGTGTTTTATTTCTTTCCTTTTTCTTCTGGAATATGTACTTTCTATTTTTTATATCTTGTTTATCGTTGCCAGAATTTATGTCTCTGGTGAAAATTTCACACTCCTTTCCATACTTACTAACTGCGATATGGAATGGGCTACCTCCTCAAATTAGGAGCCTGGGCCAATCAGGCCTTAGGTCCCTCCCTGGTGCATCCCACAATGCACTGGGAAGGTGCAGGCCCGCCTCATTTCCCGGTAGGAAGACCCGTCCATCTGGCCAACTTTTCAGGTTGGGGGGGTCCTGCCGTGAGTGGGGGGTCTTCAGGCAGGAAGGGTTAGGCTCCCTCCTGCCGCAGTCTTTGTGGAGATGGGTGGGGGGTCTTCAGGCAGGAGGAGTTGGGCTCCCTCCTGCTGTGATCGTTCATGGGGGGGTGGGGGGTCTTTAGGCAGGAGGGTTGGGCTCCCTCCTGCCACAATCATTTGGGGTGACTTATGGCCATAGCTGTGGCCACTATACTTATTGCGGCAGGGAGATCCCTTGCCGCAATAAGTATAGCAGCTGCATCTACAGTAACCCAGTTCTGTAACCGATATCTGTAACATGGAAGTCAATTACAGAATCGGGTTTATTTTAGGTGGGTGTAGGTCCAGTTCTGTATAGGACGCCCATCCCAGGCCTATGTGTCTATTTTGGAAGAACATCTTCATTATCCAAAATTTATCAGGTAGAAGGGCAACCAAAGCTAATAAAGTATATGGTTTAGCAACTTCTTTATTGGATGTCTTTAATATGATTGACATGTCTAATAAATCTACTTTTGGATTTTGATTATTAGTTTGCTGATCTTGTAATTTTTTTGTGGTAAATAATAGACTAAGGAGAAAGGGGGAATTGATGTCTCTGGAAGTGATAAAATTTCTAGGAAATACCTTTTTAACATTTCCCTTGGTGTTACTATAGGTACTTGAGGGAAATTAAAAACCGTAAATTATTATTTCGTACACTATTCTCCAATATTTCTATCTTTCTTCTTAGATCTACGTATAGTATCTTTAATCTCAGCAGTTTGGATTGAATGCAATTCAATTAAATCCTTATCCAATTTATCCAATTGAGGATTTAATCATGTCATTTCAACCTTTAATTCTTTTACTTCATCTTCTTGTTTTCTTATTCTTCCCTCAAGACTCTGAATTTGTGGGGACAAAGATTTCCCCAGATTAACCATCAAGTCCCACAAAGCTTCCATGGTAACTTGAGGTTTATTCAAAGGAAATTTTTGAATTTGTCTAGTTGTTAATTTTTCACTACATTGTCTTTCTTTCTGAGCATCTCCACTAGGAGCTTGCTCCAATTCAGCTGATGATAAGTTTACAGATTCTTCAGTTGATATCTTGTCTTCTATAGTGCAGTCTAATATTGCGGCTGTCACTAAGGGTAGCTCAGGGTCAGGAGGAGATTTAAAACTCAGCTCCTCCTGATCCCGCTTCAGAGAACTAGTAATACAAGGCTGAGAAGGAGGAACTCTGGCATCAGGACTTAAGATGGTTTCAAGCCCAAGATGATCTACCGCTCCACCACTCATAAGCAATGTCTCTAGCGGGCCCTTCTCTGATGCCATAACATTCTGGAGTCTTGTTAAAAAAATATTTAATGAACCAGAAATGGTTGGTATTGGCTGCCAGTAAATTCCAGCAGAACTCTTACCCTTCCGTTTTGGCATTACTAAGCCACATCTTTCTCCAACCCTGTAAAAACAGGGAAGTCAAAAAAAACACAATAAAAGAAAAAAAATAGATTTAACAAGAACACTCAGATGCTTGAAACTTATAATTACTCAAGGATCCGAGGGGCTATGTTTCATCGCTTTTTAGGCAATAGTTCCAATGAATGTTAATGGATCTTTCTTTGTGATCTAATTATGTAAACCAAATCGAACTCCTATTTTTAGGAGATGATTTGGTATATAAGCCTAAGAATTAGATTAGATTAGAATATTTAAATTGTAAACTACTTAGACGTATACATGAAGGCCCCACATAAACGGGGCAAATCTTAATGTGGGGAAATTTTAGCCTCCATGCTAAGGATCCCTTGGCCTTGTCTTTCTTTCCTTTTTGGCTTCCCTCTATCTGTTGGGATTGGATCAAGTGAATTTTGGCCTCCTCATACAGGAGATAATTTCCTAGATTTCATACTTGTTCTAACTCCAAGGGAAAAGAGATATAGGGTAAATAGTTGCTGTGTGACAAAACCATTTATATGGTCCACTCATAGTTGTTTACATAAGAATATAAGAATAGTCATAGTGGGTCAGATTGATGTTCCATCTAGCCTAGTATCCTGTTTCCACAGTGGCCAATCCAGGTCACACATACTCAGCAGAAACCTAAATAGTAGCAAAATTACATACTACCAATGCTAGGGAAAGCAATGGCTTTCCCATGGACTTTTCTTCTAAGAACTTGTCCAAACCCTTTTTAAACCCAGCTATGTTAACTGCTGTTATCACATCTTCTGGCAATGAGTTCCAGAGCTTAACTATTCTTTGAGTGAAAAAATGTTTGCCATTCCATGTCCATAGAATGCAGTTACTGGGAGAGTCAAGACAATTGAGATCATGTGGGAAGATTGATTCTCAGGTATTTAGTTCTTTTCCTTTTGGTATTATTGATAATTCGGTAGAGCCAGTTAGCCAGACATTGGCTAATGCTTTAAACAACTAGCTCTACTGAGATCAGTCCAAGGCTCTGCTATGAAGTTTATACTTTGGTTTTATGAAGAGCTGAAATCATTTCAAAGGAAGTGTAAGTCATTAAAAACGAAATAGATACATACAGGCTTAACCACAGATTGTATGTCTTGGAAAGTGAGTCTTAGTAGTTCCAAACACCTGTGTTCAAAGACAAGGAAGGAATTATATACCCCAAAATTGTTAAAAGCTCAAAAAGCACTTATGAACTATTTTCCATTTGCTTTCTTTGATCAATAAAGTGTGTGTGTGTATGTGGGGGGAGGGAGGGTTTCTATTGTTGTTGGTAAGTTGGATACTCCTGATTGTCAACAACTGGCTGAATTTTACAAGAAGGGGGTAAATAACATTAGAGCATCTCTTTTAGCAATTAGTACTTGTGACTCACTTGGGTCTGATTCCATTGCTGTGCTTATTTTCCATTTTTTCTGAAACCTGCCCTGAAAAATAATTTGTAAACTTACGGCCTCTATCAAGCATTGTATGGATATAATTTATTAGTTAAGAGAGGGTGTTCTGTACTGTAGAATAACCTATCTAAATCCAGTTTGACAAGGATGAGGTGCATAAACTTGGTCAAGGTATGACTGAAGTTGTTGAGCAGAGTGGGTAAAACCAGTTTTGACAACAGCTTTAAATCAATTTGTTTTGAGGAATATTGCAGCCTAATTTTCATTGAAGATCAAGAATTTAGGAGCCATTTTAGAATCCACTTTAATCTTGGAAGATGAAGTCTGATCTATCGTTAGGACAGCATTTTGAAACTTAGATTACATTGGACAACTGCATTATTTTTTCATCCTACTGACTTGAGAAAATAGATGCAGGGGTGTTCCTGTCCCATGTGAATTATTGAACACAAAGGCCCTGATTCTATAAAGGGCGTCTAAGTCATGTCTAAAGTTAAGTTTGCTTTAGGTGTCTACTCTAAGTAGTTAATGAGCCAGTTAAGGGTCTTAACAAGTGATAATTGGTACTTAGGCATCCAAACGACGTAGATGCCACTTTGTAGACGCAGCCACAATTTCATGGATGTCCATGTTTAAAACTTGCGCCTAACTCAATAGGCGTGGAATGGGTGTGGTTTGGGCAATGACTCAATTTGGGCATCCTTTGATTCATTTACATAACACTGAGCGACCTAGGGCGTCCATATCATGCCTATATTGTAGGCAAATGAAAATCAGGCCTACTTTTCAGCTTAGTTTGGGCTTCAGATAGACCTCAGTTCTATGGATGAAGCTTAGGCACTCTTTGGACATTCTGACAGAACTTAGGCACAGTTTGGATATCCTTAATGCTATCTGCTAAATAGCTCTCTGGGTTTTTATTTTTGCTTTATTAAGCTCAAAATACATTTAATAAGGCACCACATAAACGGGGTATATCTAAACAGATATATTGCATGCAAAACCTATTTTTGTGGACAAACAGCAATGCTATTTGCTAATTAGAGGAAAAGATCCATTAACTGAAGCACAGCACATGAAAAACATAGCTTTAGTTTTCTTGCTAAAAAAGCTACCCTTTTTTCTGATTAAACAGTCCTCCAATCAGCTTATTCTTTAAAGCAAAGAAAGCTCAAAACAAAAATATATAGATTGCATGCATAACTTCATTTGCAAAAGCTTAAGAACAGATAAAACCCCAGATACAGACCTTAGCATGGCTTCTACTTCATTGCAAATGGAGGTTCGCAGCTGCACAATGGTGACCTCATTGTGAGATCATCAAGGTGCACCTGCAAGGTAGAATGCCGCAATTAAAATATGTGCTGGGGAGCTGGTTGGGATTTGAACTTATGACCTGTGGAAGAAGAACACAGGGCTTTTACTTATTGAGCTATAGCAGTTTCCGGCTACTGTTATTCAGAGTAAGCAAGCATACCAGGCAGAGGCAGCTCGCCAGTCAGCGGATAGTGAGGCTTACTAAAGACTACCAAAAAATTCGATAGAGACTCTTATGAAAGATATATTTGATTATATTACCACATATTATCAAACTGGTAATATTACATCTAAAGAGTACCAATTCCTATTAGAAAAGTATCCTCTGACCCCTCGGATTAGGTCTGTTCCTAAAATTCATAAAACTTTAGTGACCCCTCCAGGGAGACCTATAGTAAACACCAGAAATAGTTTATTAGAACCCCTCTCAAAGTTTCTTGATGTATTTCTTAGGACAGCAGCAATGAAGGTAACATCTTATTTGAAGGATTCCTCCCATTTGTTAAGATTATTATTGGAAGAAATACAGTTACAACAATATATTTTGCTGGTTACATTAGATGTGGTTTCTTTATATACCAAGATCCCACAGGATGGAGCTTTAGAAATAATTAAAGAAACTTTAGATTTGAGAGATGATCACAGAATAAATACTGATTTTCTGATGCAACTAGCTAAGTGGGTTATAAAATCCAGTTTTTTTGAGTACGAGGGAGTGTTTTACCAACAGATCCAGGGGTTGGCTATGGGTGTCACTCTGGCCCCTTCTGTAGCCACCCTCTATATGGGTAAATTCAAGGAACAGACCATCTACCCTTCTGAATATAAAAGAAAGATTCCGTTATGGAAAAGATTTTTGGACGATATCTTTTTCCTATGGGAGGGATCTGAGAATGAACTGATGGAATTTATAGTATGGATAAATCAGCAAAATCCACATCTTAAATTCACAGCATCACATAGTAGTGATAAGATAGAATTTTTAGATATATTGATTATCAAGGAAGATCTACAATTCAGGACCACCCTCTTTAGGAAGTCTATAGCAAGAAATGCTTTATTACATTTTGATAGTTTCCACCCGTATAGGTTGAAATTCAGCCTCCCTATTAGACAATTGTTAAGAGCTCGGAGAGTATGTTTCACGATGGAGGATTTTAAGCGGGTGGCAAAAGATCTGGGAGATAGATTTGAACAACGTGGGTACCCTAAAAAATTTATACCTCAGATATGCCCAGAGGGATTTACTATTGTAAGAAAAAACAGAACGACCTGAAGATAGTAGGATAGTTTGTGTATTACCCTATTCAGAGGTAACCAAGGTTCTAGTATCTATAATTAAACAACACTGGCATAGTTTGTCTCTCCATGAAGGGTTTGATGAGTCCACGATTTTTGCATTTTTGAAGGGTAGAACGATAGGCCAAATATTAAGATCTCCAAAATGGCAGGTCACAGATCAAACAAGTATGGGAGAGCATACTAAATGTCAACGATGCCAATGGTGTGATACCATTATTGTAGGCCATGAGTGGAGGGACCCCCAGACTGGATATACAATTAAAGCTCGTAAACATACTACCTGTAAATCATCTGGAGTCATATATATAATATATATATATATAATAGTATATATACTATTATATATATACTATTATATATATCATATATAGTATCATATATACTATTATACTATATATATACTATTATAGTATCATGTATATAATAGTATGCCCATGCAATTTAGTTTATGTGGGCCGAACAAAACGGGCTATACATTTGTGGCTCAATGAACATAAATCTAGATTAAGCACCATGAATATGCAAGCCCCCATAGTACCCCATTGTATTGAAAAACAGCATAGGGTGGATCAACTCAAGTGGAGGGTGATAGATACTGTAGAGATGGAGAGGGAAGGAAATTGTGAAGAGAGATTAAATTATATTGAACAAAGATGGATCTATCGACTAAATACTGTAGCCCCATATGGTTTAAACGATGAATTAGAATGGGCCACTCTTGTCTAGAGGGGGTTGCCTCGGGGACGCGTCCGTAAAAGTCATCTTTGAATGAAAGCAGATCTAAGGGTATGAATGATTTGAAGTACAACCAATAGGAGCTCTCCTGATGTCAGACGCCCATCTATGGATGTCGAGGCTGGGAGGGCTCTTTATAAACAGGAAGTTAATACAGTTTCCTCCATTGCAGGAGAGCTAACTGGTCTGTTCGGAATGGAGTATGAACTATGGGTAAGCTAATTTGAATTGCCTATATTTAATGGCCATAAGTTTTTGACTGGTTTTTATAAGGGCGAATTAAGTACAATTGATCCTATTTTTTATAGGGAGTGATAACCTTGAAGAAACCGTTGTAAATCACAAGGTGAAACATGTCGGTTGTCCCCCGTTCAGTGAATAAAGACCAGAAGTTCAGCTAATAAAGCTAAGTGAACTATTCTTAGTAGATATGAGAAAGAAAGTAAAAGTCTTTTAAATAATAAGAAATAAAAGTCAAAAAATTAATTTATATAAAGGATCCAATGACGAGTTGAGGCATAAAACCGCCCACCATGAGCGTATGCAGAGTGGGGAGGTGGCCTCGCTGAGGATCGTAAGAGTTTGAAAATTTGGAAGTGAAGAAGGTGTATATATATGGTTTACTACCTTATATATTTGAAGCTTAGAAAAACAACCAAGTCATAAGCCTGCCCTAGTCCTGCCCATACCATGTTTCTACTTCGTCCCCTTAAGATTTAGGGCTCCTTTTATCAAGCCGCGCTAGCGATTTAACGCACGTAATAGCGCGCGTTAACCCGTTGGCCGCATTAGCCACTACCGCCTCCTCTTGAGCAGGCGGTAGTTTTTGGCCAGCGCAGGGGTTAGCGTGTGATGAAAAGTCGCGCGCGTTAACCCCGCTAGCAATGCTTGATAAAAGGAGCCGTTAGAGAAACTGCAGATGATCAGCATAGAAATCCATCTAGAAAATAGGTTTTGAAAATTGCAAATTAGAAGGATTTAGTGGGGAAAAACATCCATCTGCCTGCTACTTTTTGAATGTTTGTTTTTGTTTTTGAAAGTGAGCTCTGTAATCAATTTGCATGAAATGTCTTAAGTGAGATGTGAAATAATTTAGTAAAATTAACTGGTGAAGGGATTTTAGTTTCAAAGCAACTAAAACAAAACCTTATACGTGGTATTATAATTAATTATCATTTAAGAATATATCAACACTTATAAACTGCAACTGGGGCACTACCAAACAACGTATAAAATGCAAGCAATGCTGTATGAATGAAACAATTTTGAAAATTTAAACAATGCTATATACAGGCCTATCTATAAGAGCTCTCTGAAATTCAGAGGCAGTGACAAAGCTAAAAAGGTCAGTGGGGATGGGACAATGGACTCTCCAATGGAGAAAGTAAAGAAGGATATATGTGGAACAGCTTCTCCGCCCATCTTCGGAGTTCGACCTCCCTCCAACACTTCAGAAAACATCTGAAAACCTGGCTCTTCTCCAAAATGTAACCACCCCCCCATCCCCCATTATTCAAAGCCCTCTTTCTTTCCTATCTAACAGCCCTTCCCATTGGAGTTCCTTTCTCTATTTTAATTCCTGTAAACCGTGTCGAGCTCCACTTCCGTGGAGATGACGCGGTATATAAACCTAAGGTTTAGTTTAGTTTAGTTTAGTTTAAAACAGTTTATTGTGTCCATTCACAGTAAAACTGACCCGACACAGTACTGTGTTTCAGTGTAAGAAACGCCTACATCAGGGGTCACATGTACTGAGATAAACCATACAGGATGGAGCGACGTACTCTGTAGGAAAACACTCTATAAGTCCAAAATGCAAAACAGGTCATGCATCATATGTTGCATTACAGCAGTGACAAAGCTGCCATTTTTAACTGAAAAAAGCTGTTTGGTGTAGGGACTGCTCCTAGTTTGACCTTGCCCTGCGGTGTGAGGTAATGGAGCTTGGACCTGCCTGCCATTCAAGTGTTGGGGTCAATATTCAATAGGATGTATCCAAGTAGAAATGGCTGCTACTTGTATAAATCCCACCGACTGGTTTCATATTGGCACATACTAGTCATACTGGCTTAGTAGTATCCAGATGTGCCAGGGTGGTCCATGGCAGAGCTTGGGTAGACCACAGCAAAAGAAGAAGGAAAAAAAACTTCTCTCAAGCAAGCAAATGAATTTCCAAAAACAAGGAAAAGGACCTCAAACGCCCAAACCTCACCCTCCAGTGAAAGTGTTACTGGGGTATGGTTTTATATCATCGGTCCAAAAACCTTGTTAATTTTTAAATTAATTTTATTCCAAAAATTAAGTGAGTATTTTTACCCCAAAACTTAAAACCATTTCCACATATTCATGAAAAGACCAAAAAAGCACTTATCTTAAAGAGTCTTTTACCAAAGCGTGTTAGCCGATTTAGCACATGCTAAATGCTAATGTGTCCATTATATTCTTTGGATGTATTAGCATTTAGCGCGTGCATTAAAATGCGCCTTAGTAAAAGCCCCCCTTGTTGTGGTCTGGGGCCAGTAGCCTGCTAGAATCCTTTAGGAGTCCATTATAGTCCTTCAAAAGGACTCCTAAAGGATTCTAGCAGGCTACTGGCCCCAGACCACAATAAGTTAAGTGCTTTTTTGGTCTTTTCATGAATATGTGGAAACGGTTTTAAGTTTTTGGTTAAAAATACTTACTTAATTTTGGGAATAAATTAATGAATTAAAAAATTAACAAAGTTTTTGGACCGATGATTAAAATCTTACCCCAGTAAGACTTTCACTGGAGGGTGAGATTCGGGCGTTTGAGGTCCTTTTCCTTGTTTTTGAAAAACGCACACTGTCATATATGAACTTTCTCTCACTTTTTTTGGAAGAGCTTGGGTAGAGCCAGAAGTTACCTGGCTAGCGGCAATATTCAGTCCACTAACTGAGCACTGCCTAGATTAACCCACCTTCCTTTTACAAAAGCGCAGAAGCGGTTTTTAGCGCAGAGCGGTATGCCGAATGCTCTGCGCTGCTCCCGAAGCTCATAGGAACTCTATGAGTCTCAGAAACAGCGCAGAGCATTCAGCGCGCTAGCCAGCACTAAAAACCGCTTCTGCGGTTTTGTAAAAAAAGGGGGGGAGGCAAGTTAGGTCAGAGAAAAGGCTTAACAGGGTTACCTAAATGAGTATCAGTCTGAATATCACCGATGCCTGAATAAATAGTGCTTAGTAACCTATAGCTGAGTATTCAGTGCCAGCCACTCTTCAGCTATTGATGCTGAATATTCATATATAAAATGCCTATGGTGAAAAAACAACAACCCTCCACTGACTACTATGGGCCAACTATCTTGGTGGTAGCCTTTTTTTTTAATTATTATTATTTATTTATAATTTTCAATATACATATCAAGTTTAAACTTGTACAGAAAGCAAAGGTTAAGCAATTTTGTTATACATAAAAAAAAAGAAAAGAGAAATTCAAAAGGCAAATCATATGCTTAAATTCTGCTCAAGTCCTTCAATATAAATGGATCCAAAATGTTACAAAAGCGAGAATTAAAGGAACAAATCATAATCAAGAAATTAGGCCTAATTAGCTGAACTTCAGGATATCTTCCATATGGTGGTAGCATTTTAACTGGATTTGAGAGTATCTCCTGCATTTTTCAGGAAGTGTCAGAAACTAAGTAATCAGGAGTTTCAAAGTATTTTCTGTACTAGAGCCTGTTTGAAGGGAGAATGGCTGTAGGAGCATGGGAGGCTCATCATCCAATCTCAAGAAACAGTTTTCCTATCAACCAGAAAGGTTACTTGATAGAAGAGAGGTCTAGCCTAAAACAGGGGAGGAGTAGCGCTAAGGGAGAGGCTAGGCCAGTCTGGGTTGAACAGAAGACAAAACCTTAGTGCCTAAGCTGAAGTGAAACAAAAGACACAATCTCCAATAGAGGTATCTTTAAGTAAAACACTTTTATTACTGATCCCCAATTCAATTAATTTCAGTCCAAAACAGAATTAAAGCAAAATGAATACCCCCCCCAAAAAAACAAAACAAAACACAATAATAGGTAATGAGGGGGCATTGCCAAATGTGGGATGAACACAGAGGATCTAGAATAAGAAAAGAATAGTAAATATTGAAGAACTAAGGCCACTACTGGGCAGATTTGCACGGTCTGTGGCTGTACCGTATATGGCCATTTGGTTAAGGATAGGCTGGGGAGGGCTTCGATGGCTGGGATGGTGTAGATGGACTGGAGTGAGTTTTGACAGAGACTTCAGTAGTTGGCCCTAAGAATGGTACCAAGCAGAGCTTTGGATTCTTGCCTAGAAATAGCTAAGAAACAAAAAAACAAATTTTAGATTGAATCAGGTTGGGCAGATTGGATGGACCATTTGAGTCGTTATCTGCCGTCATCTACTATGTTATGTTACTATCCGATTTTGGATGTTTTGGGGAAAAACATCCCTTCTGCCTCCTTTTCTCACTCAATCAATCACTCACTCAGTCTCTCTCTCTATCTCTTACCCTCCCATCGCCTATCCCTGGCTGCAGTTAGGCATCTTCCCCTTTACATCCTCAACACTCTTCCCTAGTTTAACTTTCATCTTGGTGTTTTAAAAGTCATCATCATCAGCGATTCCCAAACCCTGTCCTGTCACTAGCCCATCCTCTTCTTTCTATCACAGCTAACCTCTCTGAGAATAAAAGAACATAAGAATAGCCTCAATGGGTCAGACCAATGGTCCATCAAGCCCAGTAGCCCGTTCCCACGGTGGCCAATCCAGGTCACATATACAGGGCAAGCAGTGGCTTCCCCCATGTCTTTCTCAATAACAGACTATGGACTTTTCCTCCAGGAACTTGTCCAAACCTTTCTTAAAACCAGCTACGCTATCCACTCTTACCCCATCCTCTGGCAACGCGTTCCAGAGCTTAACTATTCTCTGAGTGAAAATTTTTTTCCTCCTATTGGTTTTAAAAGTATTTCCCTGTAACTTCATCAAATGTCCCCTAGTCTTTGTAATTTTTGATGGAGTGAAAAATCGATCCACTTGTACCCATTCTACTTCACTCAGGATTTTGTAGACTTCAATCATATCTCCCCTCAGCCATCTCTGTTCCAAGCTGAAGAGCCCTAACCGTTTTAGTCTTTCCTCATTTGAGAGGAGTTCCATCCCCTTTACCATCTTGATCGCTCTTCTTTGAACCTTTTCTAGCGCAACTATATTTTTCTTGAGATAAGGAGACCAGAATTGAATGCAATTTTGTAGGAGCATGGGAGGTGCTGCCGTTTGGGCGGTTTGGGGGAGAAACCCCCCCCCCCCCATTACAGAGGAAAGTGTAATTTTTCCCCGTTTTAGGGCAAAATTACAGTTTTCTCTTTAAGTGGGGGTTTCCCCCACCCTACCCCCAATGGCAGCGCCAACACTTCTAAGTAAAGTGGGGGGGTTCCCCCAACACACACCCTCTGAGCGCTTTAAATGTAACTTTTAATCCGGTGTGCTGACGTCCTGCGCGCATTTGTCTGAGCTCCTTTGTCCACGCGCGATTGTCTGGCGTGCTTTAATCCCATCACCGTATATAACTTATATTTACTTGCACTTTACATCTAGAACAAAAAATTTAAAGCCTAATATCAGGGGGAGACAGAGTTGGACAACAGAAAAATAGAGGAGTCAGAGTTGGAGTTGAATGTTTTGTGCACTGACTCCACAGCCCTACTTACTGCAATTTCATAAAAGGGTCCCCTTAGTCTGAGAAGAAAGGATATACCTGGGAGCCAGTCACCTTCCACTACAGCACTGTGTCTGCATATGAAGAGAAGGATGCAGCTAGATATTATTCACTTGCCAATCACTACCTGCAGGCAGACCAGTGTTTCTCAGAAGTGAATCTGTCCAGATCTGGGGCAGAATAATTACTTTGTGATGTAATCGCCCTCTGGAGTTCTTTGATTGTGAGGGGCTCATTAAGAGACTCCTTCTCTAAGTCAGTTAATTTGGGTAAACCAGAGTCCTCTAAGTAGCCCACAATTGAGGAACCAAAGCCCATCCGGGAAGCGGTATAGAACTGTGGAAAATAATCATTAAAAATCTGGGCTATCTTTTCAGTTTTATGATGTAGAGTCCCCGACACATCAGACAAGCCTGATATAAATCGCTGTCCTATTGCTTGTTTTGTCAACTGTGCTAGGAGCTTATCTGAGTGATTACCATAATGATAATATTTAAATTTTTGATAGAACAACAATTAAAAGGCTGCTTTGGTGGAAGCTAAGGTATCTTTATTCGCTTAGGATGGGCTGGTGATATAAACCTGTTTTGCCTCACCTAATTCTTGTTCTAATCATAATATACCCTGAGATAAACGGCGATTCTGGGTGATTACATAGATAAAACAATCCCCCCGGAGCACTGCTCCTGCAAATGCTGCTCACTGAATTCAAGAAAATCTGCCCATTTGGTCAGAAGATAATCTTTAAAATGGCTATCCATGAATAAATAACTGGGAAATTGCCAGTGTGTTGGCCCTTGGAGACCGAATCCAACATTAATGTCCACCCAGACCAAGGAGTGGTCAGAAATAACCGAAGGGCCAATGGCTGCTGAATCAGTATTGAGAAACGTTGCTTGAGTAGTAAGTATTTAATTGATTCTGGAATGTGTATCATGTGCCCTGGATCTGTGAGTAAAGTCTCTTTCGTTAGAGTGTAACAACCGCAAGGATCCACCAGATCCAAGGCAGAGCATAGATATGGTATGCCACGTACACACTCACCAACCTGGAGACCACCTGGATTTGAGCGGTCCCGAGCAGGATCCAAGACTTGATTGAAGTGTCCGGCAAGAAACAAGGGCTCATCAACTCGTTCCAGCACCAAATTTACTAATTGTTCAAAGAAAGAGTGATCGTAGACTTTGGATGCATACAAGTTAAGTAAATTAAAAGTATAACTTCCCAACGAAATGTGCAGTAGCACATAACAGCCCTGCGGGTCTTGAGCCATGAGTTATACAGTAAGTAGTAAAGATTTTTGGATCAATATCGCTACTCTTGCCCGTTTCTGAGCAGAAGACGCTGAATATACTGAACCTACAAAAGCTCTACTGAGCTTCTGATGTTCCAATCTGAAAGTCTTGTCTCCTGGAGACAAGCAATATCCACTTTATAATGTTTTAATTGATTTAAAATTGTGTTATGTATCTGTACTTGTACTTGGTCAATGACTTTTTGTATGTTTGGAAAATTCAATAAAGATGATTGAACTTTAAAAAAAAAATTTTTGGTATGCTTTATGGGAGATGTTATGCCCGAGACATTCCACATTACTATCCGTAATGTGTGAGCATGATTCATGAGATCAGTGTATAGACATGAAGCATGAGATACCCCTCTACAGAGTTGGAATTATCCCAAGTGCCCAGCCCCACTCAGGATAAATTCAGAAGTACAGTCTCTAGTACCTTGACCCATTTATGTCAAATCTCCACTAAAAGCCATGAACACTCCACAAATACATATGTGTACTAAGAAAAAAACCTAGAAGATCGCATGTGCGGCAATGTAGCACAAGCTAAAAACGCTAGCGCACCTTAATAAAAGGAGCCCTTTGTGTGTTAACTGTTTATTGCACTTTAGTAAATGAACCCCAAAGTAAGGGACGTAAATCTTTTGAATATAGGGTTCATATTGGAATCATTGTTAAAAATACCAATTCTGCAATGCATTTTTAACAAAGCTGAGCTTGTTTTTACCGTAGAACTGAATTATTCTGTTTTCTTTGCTAGTGATTCTGAATGTGCCCTGCAAGACACAACTTTTTATTTGAAATTGATCAGCCAGGGAGTTTCCAGCTACACCTGTAGCTTTTCAAATATGATCAGGTCCCCCCCCCAAAATAATTAAAGTCTAGTTCCTTGTCAACAACTTTACTTAATTCGTGATGGAAGAATGTGAAAATGTAACAAGCCCTAGACAATATGAATGAATTATGTACTGTACACAAATAGACACAAAAATCCTTTCCGCTTTCCCTCATGCAAAAACGCTCCTGCTGCTGCTCACTGTCCTAAATTTTATTTCTATATGGCACATATTTAAAAAATTTAGGAGTGCCCTGGAAAGTTACAACAGCTGTTCTAAGTGTGTTCTGTTGGGTTGGGGTGGTTGAATGTCTAAGGAATTCCAAGGCCCCTGAGAGGAATAACTTTCAGTCCTAGCCTGCAAAGCGCACACTGTGAGAAACAGTCAGCTGGAAGGGCCCTGACAGATGTTATGAAGGAGCTGGTGTTAAGTGGTTTTTCAGGATATGAAACTAGCATCATAACTAGGGGAAAAATGAATTGTCACTGACATGTTGGCCCATTTGGGGCTCCTTTATGCTACTTTCTGTAGTCTGGGAACCATTACACACAGTGGATCAATATTCTTTGCAACACTGGAATTTAAATAATGATTTCCAATAAAAACCTATTTCAGGCTTTTCAGGCTAGAGGACGGAGACAGGCCGCAAAACATAATGCACTTAAAACCCTTTAAAAAAAAAAAAAGTGATCTAGCGATAAGGCACAAAAAAAAAACACATTTTGTTCCTGTCCAATGTGCTTAGCTAATGGCTGTAAAATGACACCCCTAATGAAATAAAAATGTCTTAGTTCAAGTGTAGAGCTATTCAATAGCTATCCACTCTGAACTCTGTTTGTAATCTTGATGATGGGCACTATGAAATACACTGACAATTGTCTATGTTTTTCTTTCTCCTCCATTTAAAGCAATAAGATGGTTATATCCAAAATCAAATTACATGGTAATATTGTTTTTATGCCTCTGACATAACTAAATAGGGCTTTTCTACCTGATTTGCTGTACCAAAGTGCCCTGTTTGTTTTTCTGGATAGAATGTGATTCATTGTGTAGACATTTTCTGTACTGAGCTCTCTGTATCCAGTATGGAGTTTAGGCCACAGATTTAAGACATGGTGTTGGCATAAGTGCAATTGTCCAGCGTGTTTGGTGACAGAGATGCTTCTAACTATTACTCTTAAACTCAGTGCATTCCCTCATCTTTCCTTTGTAGCAAGCAGCACACACTGCAGATAGAAGAAGGCTCCTGTCCAAATATGCTATGGCTGAACCGCTGTAGTCAAAATGGTTCCCCCCCTCCCTGGAGCTCCCTTGCAGCTTGCAGTTGTCTGATTTCAGTCAATGGTAGTTCTCTCCACATGCTTAACCATCAATCTTCCCCCCCCTCCCCCCCAATTGCAGGGCAAGCATGTCCCAGCATGAGGCGTGTCCCAGTGAAAATAAAACCAACTAAACATAACTTCATTGTGGCTTTTTGCCATAGCCATTGATAGATATGCCTTTAATATTTTCATTGAAAAGGAAACGGGAACCCACGTAGCAGAATTTGTTTCTTTTTAAGTATTGTTATGTAGCCCTCTGAACCTCTGGTGGTGCAGGACAAAGAGCAACAGCAAAAAAATGGAGCCTGGTTCCTGCAAATGGAATGGAGCTGCTCAGAATCACTCTAAAATGAAAAATAGCACTATGTACTAATACAATTTTTGTTCCTGGGCTGTAAGTGTAATTTCCTAATTGCTCATGCCTAAAAAGTATAGAAAATGTCTGTTATTTACAGAAAACTTTGATTGTGTGACAGGGTGTATATTCCATCACCCACCACTAAGGGGCTGGACAGACCACAGTATCAGAAGACAACTTGGCTCTGAACAATATTCTTAGCAAGAGACTCATTTGCATATGAATTTTGGTGCACAGAAAAAAGGACTGTTTCTAGGCATATAAAAGGACTCTTGGGGGAGAAAAGGGACTTGCACCGTTGAATGAAGGATTGATCAGGCAGAAAAAGGACACAACTTTGGGTGATAAGGGGGGCCTCACCCTGATCCTTTAAGGGGGCCTCCTAAAGGACTTGCAGATTATCTGCTACTAGAAGAGAGAGTTTGTCAGGAGTGCTCTGGTGATCCTTGAGGGGATGAATGTTTACTTTTTTTTTGCTTAAACCTCAATAAGCCAACCTATCCTAAAATGACCAGAATAACCAGAGAATCTACGAGGAGCCAGATACTTGGCAGTGACCATAGTGATCTACTGCATTCCACAGAATTTACCCTTACTAAAGTTTCCAATTACATGTTCTTGGCCAGATCCAAAGGCCTCTACTCTATCCTTATCCTTCTCAATCTGTCTGCTGCCTTTAATACGCTGTCCTTGTTGGGATTCCAGGGTTCTATCCACTCCTGTTTTTTTTCCTATCTCTCCCATCACACCTTTAGTGTATGCAATGGTGGTTTCTCCTCCACAGCCTTCCCATTATCAATTGGTGTACTTCAAGGTTCTGTCCTGGGACCGCTCCTTTTCTCAATCTACACTTGCTCACTTGGAGCGCTGATCTCCTCCCATGGTTTCTAGTATCACCTCTATGCTGATGACTCCCAGATCTACCGCTCTGCGCCAAATATCTCTACAGAAACCCATACCAGAGTCTCAGCGTGCCTGTCTGACATTGCCACCTGGATGTCTCATCGCCATCTAAAATTGAATATGGCTACAACAAAGTTGCTCATCTTCCTGCCTAAACCCACCTCTCCGCTTCCCTCGTTCTCTGTCTCTGTGGCCAACACTCTCATCCTTCCTGTTTTGTCTGCTTATAATCTTGGGGTCATCTTTAACTCCTCTCTCTTCTTCACCACACAGATACAACATATCGCTAAAACCTGCCACTTCTTCTTCTATAATATTACCAAAATACAACCTTTCTTCTCTGAGCACACTAACAAAACACTTATCCATGCCCTCATCACCCTATGTTTAGACTGCAACTAGCTATTCTCAGGCCTTCCGCATAACCATCTCTCTCCCCTCCAATCCGTCCAGAATTCAACTGCATGATTTATATTCCAGGAGAGCTGCTTTACTTACATTACCCCTCTCCTAAAGTCACTTCATTGGCTTCCCATCCATTTCCGAATACAATTCAAACTCCTCTTACTGTCTGCTAAGAGGCAGGTTTCTGCCCAAATGCACTACAATAACAATGTGTCTTAAAAGCCCTTACCGCTTGCCTTTTTGCAGGCAATAAAGGCTCCTGCACTAATTTGGTGATAAGAACTGCCATGTGCCTTTACCTTAGTGTGCCAGTGCATTATGGGTATGCACACTCACAATACACCCCTTCCTCCTCCCATCTCCGCCCACAGCCACAGTAAGCCTTACTGCCTGAATTGCCACACAGTAAACTTTTTTTTACCACAGTGGCAAGTACAGCATACCTAAGGTATTGTTTGCCACGTGGCAATATCCTACCATACCTTAGAAAAGGGCCCCTAAGTTTACTCAGCTTGGAATCAATCTGGAAAGTTCTGCAAAAAAAGGTAAATTTCAAAATATCAATGTCTTGGTCACAAAAACAAAGTTTGAGGGGAATGAGTCATTTTCTATAATCTTGTGGTATAGGCAATTAAGAAAGAACGCCAGGAACCCCCCCCCCAAAAAAAATAAAAGTTGTTACATACATATCTCAAAGTTAATGAACAATGTCAGATTTAATTGCCTAAAGAAGGAAATACTGAGGTCTTTTTACTAAGATATGCTAGCCGTTTTAGCACATGCTAAATGCTAACGCATCCAAAGACTATAATGCAGGGGTGTCAAAGTCCCTCCTCGAGGGCCACAACCCAGTTGGGTTTTCAGGATTTCCCCAATGAATATGCATGAAATCTATTAGCATACAATGAAAGCAATGCATGCAACTAGATCTCATGCATATTCATTGGGGAAGTCCTGAAAACCCGACTGGATTGCGGCCCTCGAGGAGGGACTTTGACACCCCTGCTATAATGGATGCGTTAGCGTTTAGCGTGCGCTAAAACAGCTAGCGCGCCTTAGTAAAAGGACCCCACTGGTTGTGAGACTAGAGCAGACATGCGCAACTCCAGTCCTCGAGGGCAGGAATCCAGTCGGGTTTTCAGGATTTCTCCAATGAATATGCATTGAAAGCAGTGCATGCACATAGATCTCATGCATATTCATTGGGGAAATCCTAAAAACCAGACTGGATTCAGCCCTCAAGGAGGAACTTTGGGGACCCCTGCTGTAGAAGAATTAAGAACATAGTTAAAGTGTTCTGAACAAAGTATCTACAGATACAAGACAACATCACAGATCGGATTTACTAAGCAGCTGTCCTCAGAGAGGGAGAATGTGAAAGTTTGGTTTATAAGAGCTTTAATTTAGACTTTATTTTAGTTTGTTATATTCTCAGAGTTCTGAATATCACTTTGGATATTTTGGGGTAAACAGGACTTCAATGTTTTGGAAAATTATAAAAAAAAAAGCCATCAAGAATGTTTTTGTGAGTTTCTGAACTTCAAGTATAAATAAAAGATCCATGTTGCTTTGTGGTTAGTGGTTAGTCAGGAACTCAGTATTTTTCAAATTGGCCAAGAACATCAGAACACAGTGAACTTGAAGAAGGTTCTTTGCAAGAACTGAAAACATTGCTTCATTTTGAGTACTACAATGAATTTTATTTTTTAACATGAGAACTCATTTATTTTAGGGTAAAAAACAAATTTTCTTGTATATATTGTTCTGTCACCGTTTTCACAAGAACATCAACAGTACTGTATTTAAAACTATTTATGCTGTGCTGAGTAGGTCACAACTATATCTCTCAATGCCGCTCTCTCTTCTTAATAAATTGCTTTAGTCAAACTATCAGGGCTTCAGACATGCCATTCGGTCCCCTACGAAACATATAAAATATTTAACTCTTAAACTCTTATAACTTAATTTATTTAGGAGCCAACGTCTAATTATACATTTAAAAACAGGCGCTTACCCCTTCACAACTTATTCTGCACCATCCCGATCCACATAGAAATTTTTTTGGATAAGATGGCTGCTGCATGTACTTCCTCCCTTATAAGTACCTCCCCCCCAGGATGATGTCACAATAACTTGCAGCGAATCAGAACCCTACACCAACGATCCCCATTCAATTTCTTGATTTAGACGTTCAACCGTGTCCAGCATGTAAATCCATCTTTGCTCAAGGAAATTTAATCTCTGTTTATAATCACCACCCTCTCACCCTTATTTTATTTGTGCAATAATCCGCCATCTAATATCTTCAATTTTATGAGCCTGAGCTTCCCAATGTTGGGTCAATGGGGCTTCAATAACTCCCTTGCTAATTCTGGACTTGTGCTCATTTAATCTAATATTAACTGGACGACTAGTTCTACCAATATATATAAGATCGCATGGGCATAGTATAGCATATATTACATTGTGAGATTTACAAGTGGTCCCAGTCTTGGCTGTTATAGTGAGATCCCTATTTGGAGGTTGACAATCCACCCCTTCTATGGTAGTCTCGCACCATTGGCATTTTAAGCATTTGTAATGTCCCACCATCTCCTGATCCATATCTGAGACTGTATTATACCTATATCGGACAAGACGCTCACCTATGTTGTTCCCACAATTATATGCTATTAAAGGTGGACCACATGCCAGTACTTTTTTATGATATTAACCAAATAATTAGACCCAGTGTAAAAGGGAAGAACACATACTAGTCTCGAGTTATTCTGATGCTCATTATGGTTATTCTCTTCTTCTACAATCAGGGCAGTACTACCAGTCCTGCATTCAGGGGCCCGGAGCTTACAGGGGGCCCGGGCTCCCCCAGGGTTGCAAGGATAGTCTCCTCTCCTTCTCCTTACATGTCCTGCCGCAGCACACAGCCTACTGGAAGTCTTCCCGATGTCAGCGCTGACATCGGGAAGACTTCCAGTCGGCTGCTTGCGGCAGGGCAGGTAGGGAAAAGGCAGTCGTGTACCGAAGGGGGGGGGGGCGGTCCGCCCCGGTGCAGCCATGGGGGGGAGTGTGCACAGCCGGTCAGGTCCCCTTAGCATTGTGGCGCTTCCCCCAACTGACAGACAACAGGCCCGGCCGACATACCTCCCTGCCCTGCAGTCGCGAATCTAAATTACCTTCTTACAGCAGCTTCAATACTCCAGCTGCTGTAAGAAGGTAATTTAGATTTGCGGCTACAGGGCAGGGAGGTTTGTCCAACCGGGCCTGTTCAGTTGTCGGTCGGGTGGGGAAGCGCCACAAAGATAAGGGGCAGGCAGGGAGAAAGGGAGAAAGGGAGTAAAGGTGGAGTGGAGAAGAAAAGACGCTTAAGGGAAATGGGTAAAACTGAGGGGGGAGAAGGCCGCTGAAAGCACTGGGGAAGACAAAGGGGTGGAGAAGGACGCTGAAAGGACATAGGGAAGACAAAGGGGTGGAGAAGGACGCTGAAAGGACATGGGGAAGACAAAAGGGGTGGAGAAGGACGCTGAAAGGACATGGGAAGATGGGGGAGAAGGACGCTGAAAGGACATGGGAAAGACGGGAGGGCGAGAGAAGGACGCTGAAAGCACATGGGGAAGACAGAAGGGGGAGAAGGACCCTGAAAGCACATGAGGAAGACAAAGGGGTAGAGAAGGACACTGAAAGGACATGGGAAGATGGGGGGAGAAGGACGCTGAAAGGACATGGGGAAGACGGGAGGGGGGGAGAAGGACGCTGAAAGCACATGGGGAAGACAGAAGGGGGAGAAGGACCCTGAAAGGACATGGGGAAGACAAAGGGGTGGAGAAGGACGCTGAAAGGACATGGGAAGATGGGGGGAGAAAGACGCTGAAAGGACATGGGGAAGACAAAGGGGTGGAGAAGGATGCTGAAAGGACATGGGAAGATGGGGGGAGAAGGACGCTGAAAGGACATGGGAAAGACAGGAGGGGGAGAGAAGGACGCTGAAAGCACATGGGGAAGACAGAAGGGGGAGAAGGACCCTGAAAGGACATGAGGAAGACAAAGGGGTAGAGAAGGACACTGAAAGGACATGGGAAGATGGGGGGAGAAGGACGCTGAAAGGACATGGGGAAGACGGGAGGGGGGGGAGAAGGACGCTGAAAGCACATGGGGAAGACAGAAGGGGAGAAGGACCCTGAAAGGACATGGGGAAGACAAAGGGGTGGAGAAGGACGCTGAAAGGACATGGGAAGATGGGGGGAGAAAGACGCTGAAAGGACATGGGGAAGACAAAGGGGTGGAGAAGGATGCTGAAAGGACATGGGAAGATGGGGGGAGAAGGACGCTGAAAGGACATGGGAAAGACAGGAGGGGGAGAGAAGGACGCTGAAAGCACATGGGGAAGACAGAAGGGGGAGAAGGACCCTGAAAGGACATGAGGAAGACAAAGGGGTAGAGAAGGACACTGAAAGGACATGGGAAGATGGGGGGAGAAGGACGCTGAAAGGACATGGGGAAGACGGGAAGGGGGGGAGAAGGACGCTGAAAGCACATGGGGAAGACAGAGGGGGGAGAAGGACCCTGAAAGGATATGGGGAAGACAAAGGGGTGGAGAAGGACGCTGAAAACACATGGGGAAGACGGGAGGGGGGGGAGAAGGATGCTGAAAGCACATGGGGAAGACAGAGGGGGTGAAGGACCCTGAAAGGACATGGGGAAGACAAAGGGGTGGAGAAGGACACTGAAAGGACATGGGAAGATGGGGGGAGAAGGACGCTGAAAGGGCATGGGGAAGACAGGGGGGGAGAAGGACGCTGAAAGCACATGGGGAAGACAGAGGGGGGAGAAGGATGCTGAAAGGATATGGGGAAGACAGAGGGGAGAAGGATGCTGAAAGGACATGGGGAAGATGGGGGAGAGAAGGACGCTGAAAGGAAATGGGGAAGTGATAGTGGGGAGAAGACACTGGCAGGGAAGAAGACAGAGATGCCAGACTATGGAGGGAGCGGAGGGAAGAAAATGGGTGCCAGACCAATTTGGGAGGGGGGAGAAAGGGAGAGGCACAGTAACAGAACAAATGGAAGATGCAGAAAGAAGAGAGACAGTGGATGGAAGGAATTAAATGAGAACATGAGGAAAGCAGAAACTAGGCAACAAAGGTTGGAAAAATTTTTTTTTTTTTTTTTTGCTTCAGGATAAAGTAGTATATTAGTTGTGTTGATAAAAATTTATAAACATTAGAGGCTCTGGTAGAAACCCGTTTACAAAGTATGTATTCTTCCCAATTAATATTTACAAATTAATAGTCTTTTTACTTATTTTTAAATGGGTTTCTAACAGAGCCTTTAATTCAGTAGCATAATTAAATGAAATAACTATTTCTGTAGTTTATAGGGACGGGCGGGGACGGAGGGGATTCCTCGCGGGGACGGGTGGGGACGGAGGGATTCCTCACGGGGATGGGTGGGGACGGGTGGGAGTCCTCACGGGGACGGGTGGGATTTCTGTCCCCGTGCACCTTTCTTCCTCCTTCCTTCCTCCATCCCATGCACCTTTCTTCCTCCATTCCATAACACACACAGCCTGGTGGTGATGATTATCAGATTGATTCATGAATATATAATGATGTTATGAGTGTGCACCTCTTCCTTTCCATCCTCCTAAGCATGTCACATACAGCATGTTACATTACACAAAGTCTGTGTAATGAAATATGCTGTATGTGACATGCTGAGGAGGATGGGAAGGAAGAGGTGCACACTCATAACATCATTATATATTCATCCATAGCTGCATGTTAATGATGTGCTCATATGCACTTATTTATCATCATAACAAATACATCATCATTAACATGCAGCTGTGGATGTGTAAGGACAGGCTGAGGAGGATGGATGGGAAGGAAGGAAGGTGCACATATCAACATATTCTACATTTTTAACATGCATGATGCAGCTATAGGCAAGCTGAGGAGGATGGGATCATACAGATGTGTAAGTTCAGATATGCACTCACATATAGAGTCAGATGTGTATGTTCAGATATGCGCTCAGATGTATATGTTTAGATATGCGCTCAGATGTGTAGTTTTTTCTGATATATTTATTAAGCTTACAGTATTTATAAAAACACATTTAATACTTGTTACAAAAAATATTGTGCAATTGTGATCTACTTCTGGCCTACAAAGGTCAAAAGAAATCCTTAACTGAGATTTTACATTCAAAAGTGAATTTTAGCTACTAGCACTATTATTTATTAGTTATTTATTATGCAGATGTTTGTTAGTTTGTTAGTAGTTCAGTATTAGACATATGTTAGTTTAGAATAGATAGGTATAGATTAGTTTAGTTTAGGTTAGGTTAGGGCCCTGCTGAAAGAGTCTACCTTGACGTGGTTGCAGCCTTACAAATCTTTTGGTCAAAGAGTGCGGCAACAGAGAAAAGTATGTGTTTATTCGGCCCATGGAAGAAGGGGGGGTCAGGAGGGGGGAAGGGGTGCGTGGGGGCCCAATAGGATTGCTCAGTAAGGGACCCAGAAATTTTTGATGGCGGCCCTGTCTACAATAGTCGATTGATGATTAATATTCTGAACATTGATGTTATGTGAATTCAGTAACAATTCTCGGTTGGCAAATTTTGCCCGTAAGAAGGCTTTTCTTACAGATTTCATTGGGTATCCTCTTGCCAAAATTCTAGATTCGAGTTGTTTAGCTTGAGAGATAAAGTCATCCTCTTCCGAGCATATACGCCTTAATCTCAAGAATTGTCCAACTGGTAAATTAAATTTTAATTTATAAGGGTGGTGGCTATGGAACTTTAGCAATGTATTTCTAGATACCGGCTTACAGTATAGGGTGGTTCTAAATTTTCCTTGTTCATGTGTAATTGTCAAGTCCAGGAAGTCCACTCTTCCAATATTATATACTAAAGTAAATTGGATATGATGGTTCAATCCATTCAGTTCTTGCACAAATGCCTTCAGAGATTCCTCCGTGTCTTTCCAGATCAAAAACACGTCATCTAAGAAAACGTTTCCAGAAGACCACATTTCCAAACTGCTGTAAAGGATAAATCATAGCTTCTTCCATTCTTGCCAGATATAATGTGGCTACCGCCGGAACCAATGTCGCATCCATGGCCACCCCTTGGGTTTGTACATAATATTTACCATTAAACCAAAAATAACTAGCAGAGATCACCAATTCTGCTAGTTGGAGTAAAAAAGCAGTTTTAATCCTAGGCTCATTTGCTCTACATTCCAAGAAGTAACCAATGGTTTCCAGTGCTGCCTGCTGAGGAATCATAGTATGAAGGGATGTTATATCTAAAGAAGCCAGAATTGGAGCTACAATTTCTATCTCACAGTCTTGTAATAAACTGATAAAATGAGATGAGTCCTTTATAAAAGAAGTCACCGAAGTAGCAAAAGGTTGCAAGAAATGGTCCACAAACTGTGATAAGGGTTCCAACACCGAACCCTTAGTAGATACTATGGACCGCCCCGGGGGATTATGAATATTTTTATGAACTTTGGGGACAAAATACATTTTTGGGGTGCTAGGGCCCGCCTGTTTATATATGTATAATTAGATGTTGGCTCCTAAATAAATTAAGTTATAAGAGCTTAAGAGTTAAATATTTTATATGTTTCGTAGGGGACCTTTTCTTGAAGCAGCCTGTCGGCAAAACATGTCGGATATGACAGGTCCCTTTCCCGATGAGATAAGATCATCAAGAAAAAGAATATAATAAGATAAGTTTTAACCAGTTTTTATAACAGTTAAGTTATTGATATTAAGCACTTTAAGCACTTTAATAAGTTTGAGATATAATGAAGCACTTAAAAAAACCCAAAAAATTGTGAAACATATTGAGTAGGGGCTAGTGAAGAAGCCATAGCTAGTGAGAAGAATTTTGGCAACCAAACAAACACAAAAAATTGTGTGGTGACCAAATGGCATGTCTGAAGCCCTGATAGTTTGACTAAAGCAATTTAAGAAGAGAGAGCGGCATTGAGAGATATAGTTGTGGTCTTATGAATGGTTTACCAATGCCAGAGTATTGACTGAGATTATAACATGCTGAGTAGGTCTGCACTGCTTTGGTAGTTTTTAAAACACGTCACCACAGGGGAACACAACATGTCTTTTGAATAACCAGAATTTATGGGTCTGATTTTCCAAAAATCCTGAGCGCTTTTACGAAAGGGCATTAAGCCCTAATGCGCAATGAGCATGCACTGGGTTGATGTGGGAGCACTTACCACCTCATAGATAGGAGGTGGTAAGTGCTCATGTGTTATTTTTTACAAGTATGATCTGTGGTAAATCTGGAATTAGCTCATGGAAAATTCCTGTTAGAATCCTCTAAAGCCAGATTTTGCCTCACTTTAGTAAGTGGACCCCTACATGTGTCCTCTATTTTAAGCAGAGCATAGGTACCTAAAGGGGTCATTTTCAAACCCGGTAGAGAGGCATTTTTGGAAGGACATCTGACTTTAGACGTTACCCACAAGATGTCCAAAGTCAGAGGCGTAGAAACGACCTTTTTTTAAACTGGCAAAACTACAAGATGTCCAAATTTTTTATTTTAAAAATCACCTACTTAGACATCTTAGCTGCTAGGATGTCCAGCCTTAAGATGTCCAACTTTGTTCGCCGTTTTCAACCACAGAAACGTCCAGTTTCAAAACATCCAAATCCAGACCATTTGGATGGGGAGGGGGGCTGCATTGTAATGGACTGGCCACACAGGTATACCAACAGAGCAGTGGGGCACCTTAGAGGGCACTGCTGTGAACTTCACATAAAGTATGTCAGACGTATATTTTACCATAATCCCCTTACAATGTATAGTGGGCCTTCCAAAACTCCCCCAAAACCTACTATATCCACCTGTCTTATACCCCAATAGTCCTTATGGTTGCAGGTAGCACCCATATGGCAGAATAGTAAGGTTTCAGCCCAAGTCCATTTGCACAAAATTCAGCGCAAAAGGACAGGGGCCAAGGACAAATGCCTTCTCCCTCCATCTAAAAGATTTCACCCTCCTTTTTTGACTGTCAGAATTCAAAAACATGTGACCACAGTCTTTCCTGCCAGAATTTAAAATTGAGTCCAACAGATGTTCCCGCCAAAATTCAGATCTGTGACCAACAAACTTTCCCGCCAAAATTCTAATTCATGACCAACAGACCTCCCTGTTCTCAACTCACTATACCTAAAGACAAATTGCAGACCTCACAGCATACCATGAAGAAAGCCACAGCATGATGGCTGAAATGTCAGTTCTACCTACCAAAACACGGTGAGACCTGGAAAACAGCAACAATCATGACGTTAGCCACGGAAGTCTAAGAGAACATTAAACATATTGAATTGAAGAGCGGTATAAAAATACAAAACTAACTGATCTACATATAACATTCAAACCATCCATCCACTGCAACACCAATGCATCCCCCCTAGTTTTACTTATCTGTAGAGAATGCTTGGTCAAAAAAGGATTTCAGGAGAGCCCAAAATCTAGGGTAAGAAAGTTTACAACAGACTTCACTGGGAAGGGAGTTCCATAAGATCGGTACAAATGAGAAAAAAGTGGCGTGCCTGGTTATAATCATAATAACATAGTACATGACGGCAGATAAAGACCCAAATGGTCCCTCCAGAATGCCCAACTGTTCACGCTCAAAGCAGCTTTACATATTTTATACAGGGACTTATTTTGTAGAGAGCTCATTGCCTTGCCCAGAATCAACAAATGGAAAATCAGCCATTATCTGACAAAAACTGTCATTAGCACATGGAAAAGACTGCATAAGGGTATGTTAAGGTCACTTCTTACCACTGTTTAGTAAAAGGACCCCATAGATACTGATATGGGCTATTAAGAGCCATTATTTTACCTCTAACCTGAGTTATCAATAACTAGGTCCCATTGTATAAAATGGGACCTTTAGAACAACAAGATGAGTTTTTGGTTAAAAACAAAAACGCTTGTGAACACTAGCAGGTGTAAGTGACTGTTACCCTTAGGAGTTTAAACGCCTAAAAACATATCTGTTTCTGAAGTATTTAGGCAGCTGACAATTTTGTGGATGTCCAACAGAAAAAGTTGTACCTAACAAAATAGGCATGGGCATGGCGTAGGCATGGCATGGGATTTGCTTTTATGTGGATGTCCTACAGAATCCTACGCCACTCAGCACCTGAACGCGTCTACCTCACGCTTAAAATGTAGATGTTGCAAAACCAGGTCTACTTTTGAGTGTGAGCTGGGCACTAGGTAGATGTTAGTTAATTGGACCAGACCTAGGCGTCAGTTAGGCATCCATTTATAGGTGAACAGGACTTTTATTTTTGGGTTTTAGAGGACTCCAGGTTGATATTAAGCTCAAAATATGTTTAATAACGCATTACTCAATCAAAACATATCAATATATCTATATCTATATCTATCTATCTATCCATCCATCTATTTCCTTGTCATCAAGAGCAGATGAATCCAGAGACTAGTGGGATTACATCCATCAACCAGCAGGTGCAGATAGAGAGCACTTGATTTATCCTCAGGTATATCTTGGATGCACAGTCTCCTGGCCAACCAGTATACTTTATCTCCAGCAGGTGCATGGATGTGTCCCTCATAGCTCCAGGCTTCTGCTTGTGGATTTCAGTTCCTGGCCTGTATGATTGGAAGGAGGGGTATTCTGGCTGAACGGTGTCAGCTTTGGAGGTACACCTGGGCCCTCCCAGCGTCCCTACCTCACCCTCTTCAGGGTAACACCTGGGCCCATCCAGGTCCCTTACCCTGCTGGACGTGGTATCTTCTGGACTACAGGGCTCAGCTCCTGGATTCTGTGGTAGATTTCGAGCCAGGCTTGGCAGCTACCGGCTTCAGTTTCCTGGATCAGAAAAGAGAGATATTCCTGTGGCTTCGGCTTCAGTTGAAAAAATATTCCTGTGGCTTAGGCCTCAGAGGAGAAATGTTCCTGTGGCTTAGGCTTCAGTAGAGAAATGTTCCTGTGGCCTAGGCCTCAGTTGAAAAATGCTCCTGTGGCTTAGGCCTCAGTTGAGACATGGGCCTGGGGCTTTCTCCCCTGAGGTCTAAGCCCAGGCCCAAGGGGAGAAAGGTTCCTGTGGCTCAGGCCTCAGTTGAGTTGCGGAATGGGGGCTGTATAGTGCCATTTTTTTTTGGGGGGGGGCAACACCTGGGCTCCCAAGTCCCTTCCACCCTCCCCACTGAAGAACCTGGATACCAAAGTCCTATAAGCTCATTTGTTCGCTGGATGTGGGACTAAAGAGGTCGCCATTCTCTTCAGAGAGGCACGGGTTGGAGGAATTTGTTACTCCTTTGTCACGTAGGACAGCCAAGGCTGCTTTGGCTATAGTCGCGCGTGGCCACTAGTATGCAGCTGGGGCGGGTGGCAGAAGGCCTTGAGGGAGGGCGGCCAAGGCCCTTCCCTCCCACTATGAAAGGGGGGGCTGCAGTTGCTGGCACCGCCGCTGTTAGTCTTTCTCCTCTCAGAGGAGGGACACCGCCTCCGGCAGTGATTCCATTGCCCTCACTATTCGGCAGGCCCCAGGCCGGGGCGCCATTTTGCTGGTGTCCTAATGTACCTTGTGTAATACTGTCTGGCTGACAGTTAGCTGGGACTAGGCTAGTTGTGGGCTAGCTGCAGCTCTTTCTCTCTGGTTCAAAGTTTTTTCTTTCCACTCCTTCTGGGTCATTCTTGTGGAGGAATGGGCTAAACGTTTGATCAGATGTCTCAGTGTCTGAGGTTGTCTCTGTATCTATTTGGGGGCTCGGGGAAAGGCACTTGTCACTTTGGGGCCCAGGTACAGTTTTGGTGTCTTGGCTCTCCTCTGGCATTCTTCTTGACTTTGGTCAACAGTTTGCCTCCTGTGGGAGTCCTATGGATTTTGGAGGGGCGATGTAGCTGTGGTTTCCACAGCATGGTGCTCTCAGGCGAGAATGGCTCCTGCTCACATATGCTAGGGAGGGAAGCCTCTGTATGATCATGGGTTTACATACTCTCTGGAGTGTAGTATCTCCTTGGAACATAAAAGGAAATACGGATACGAAGATCGGCATCTACTACCGACCTCCAGGAGAGTCCGAATAGATGTGCTTTGACTGCTTTGCTATTTTTTCAAGTTCTGATTAGGGGGGAAGCACTTTTTTAATTGGTCCCCTTTTGGTCATTAACATCTAACACAGCTTAATTCTCGGTGAATCGTGGCCACATCGGGTAAGTTTCACTTGACTATTCTTCAGTGAAACAGTCTGGTTTCCAAATTGCTTGGTGTATCTGGTCTGCTCCTTGCTGGTATGACTCTTATAGGCACTTCCGTTTGCTTTCTGGAAGTTGCAAAAACCCACATGTAAATATTTTTAAATAGACCTGCTTTCCCATTCCAAACCACCCAAACCATTCTTCCACCATAACCCATGGGAAAAAGTATGCAATTTGAGTAGCTACATGTGCAAATAGCATCTTTTAAAAAAATATTTGCAATTTACACCTATGAATGCTGCTATATTCACAAGTTCAGTATATACTTCTATAATAAGGACCTTTACCCTGTCATGCCCAGATGATTAATTTACCCAACCAATTTTGGGGTAATTTAAATCTAAACAAAAACTGGACAAAGAGCTGAAATACAACCAAGCAAGCACTAAACACCACTCTAAATATGTGAAAAAAAGAAAAACCAGTGTTCAGAATATCAGACACAGAATAATAGAGAAAAAAGTCCTCATTAAAAAAAAACAAACCCAACTCACAACCAATGTCATGGCTGCATCCAATTTTCAATCACTTGTCATTTGAAAAAACCCCAAAAAACGTTTTACTAATCCAAAGTCGGTTTTCATCCTGATCAATCAATTAAGTAGAAACATAGAGATGAATAAATTCAAAAATCTTTCAACACAGTAAGAAAAATAATCTTTCAGCACAGTAGGAGAATTAACATGGTCCCCACCCTAACAAAAAAATAATCCTTTAAACTGTACTTAGCTTCTGAAAGATGAATGATGACTTAAAAGGTAGAACCTTGAAAAATCCCAACGGAAGCCTCTGTTTTGCAATGGCTGCCTCAGGAGAACTCTTTCAACTCTTCTCACAGCAAGTACTGCGTCCAATATGGCTTCAAGAAAGAAATATTGCAAGAATTAAAACCCACGTCATCACTTAAGCTCCACCCAGATTCTCAAATTAAATGGACTTAATGAAATATCTTTTTTAAAAAATTATATTTGAGAATTAAACCTATAACATAGTAACATAGTAAATGGCCAATAAAAGACCTGTATGGCCTATCTAGTCTGATCAACAAGGTGTCCATAGTTGTATTTGATGCTTTCTGAAGGTTCCACTTCTTCATGATTCTGGCATAGGAAGAGGTATAAGAACATAAGAACATAAGAGTTGCCGCTGCTGGGTCAGACCAGTGGTCCATCATGCCCAGCAGTCTGCTCACGCGGTGGCCCTTTTGGTCAAATACCACCTCTCTAACTGAGACTAACCCTACCAGCGTACGTCCTTGTTCAGTAGAAACTTGTCTATGGTATGGTCAGTAGGAAAAGGAGGTATTGATGCCCCTGTATAAGACTCTGATGAGACCTCATTTAGAATATTGTGTACAATTCTGGAGACCGCATATTCAAAAAAGGTATTAAAAAAGATGGAGTCGGTCCAGAGGAAGGCTACTAATATGGTGCGTGGTCTTCATCATAAGGCATATAGGGACAGACTTAAAGATCTCAATATGTATACTTTAGAGGAAAGGCAGGAGAAGGAAATATAATAGAGATGTTTAAATATCTACATGGCATAAATGCGCATGAGTCACCTCTTTCAATTGAAAGGAAGCTCTGGAATGAGAGGACATAGGATGAAGTTAAGAGGTGAAAGGCTCAGGAGTAATCAAAGGAAATACTTTTTACAGAAAGGGTGGTAGATGCGTGGAACAGTCTCCCGGTAGAGGTGGTGGAGACAGAGGCAGTGTCTGAATTCAAGACATTGGACACTCCTGGCCTAAGGGGTTTTTAGCGCCGGCCAGCGTGCTGAATGCTCTGCGCTGCTCCAACGCTCATAGGAACTCTGTGACTGTCAGAGTAGTGCAGAGCATTCAGTGGGCCAGCTGGCGCTAAAAACCTCTTGTGTGTGTGTGTGTGTGTGTGTGGTGGGGTTAATTACTTCACTTGTCAATCCAATTTCCAGATCATTTTATAATTGGCCCATTCCCAATACACAACACTGAAGCATGCCACTGTTTACCTTCCTCCACTGAGAACAATGGCCATTTAACCCTAACCTCTCTTTTCTGCCCAACACCCAATTCCTAATCCATAACAGAATATTGCCTCTTATCCTACAACTTTTAAATTTTCTCAGGTTTCTCAGGTTTCTGAGGAATGTTTAATTTCTACCACTTTGGAAAGAAGAACTCACAGATTCCCATATTAGGATTTGTATGTGAAATGTATTTACCATATACAGTTGAATATAAGATAAAATTTTTGGGCCATAAAAATGGCCAAAAATGGTGGTCTCATCTTATATTTGGGTCAGTGTCTACCAACCCCCTCTCGGACTTGTTGCAGGCCTCCGCCGGCCAGCCCTATGACCTGGTGGGCCAGGAGGGATCCCTCCCGTCTTCTGTCCTGGCCAACTGACAATTTTTTTGCCTCCCTCCTCTCCCCCCCCCCCATCCCCGCATACCTTTTTGAATCCCTGGTGGTCCAGCAATGTACTGGGAAGGAGCGAGCTTTCTGCACTTCTGCCACACACTGAGTCCCTCTGAATGGCTGCTGCGAGGTCTTGCGCTTGTGTCTGGTGTTGAACCGCTCATTGAATAGATGCCACCAGTTCTCGGTGGAATTGTGAGAACTGGCGGCAGCCATTCAGGGAGCATAAGAAGCTCGCTCATGCTCTGTACATTGCTGGGCTGCGAGATCTTGAGGCAGCCTTCAGGGAGGGGCTCAGGGTGGGGCAGAAGTGCACAAAGCTCTAACCTACTAGAGATTCAAAAAAAATGTACACAGGAGGGTGGGGGCGGGGGGGGGGGGAGGTGGCTGGGAGTTAAAAAATTTGTCAGAGTTAGCCAGGACAGGAGAAGGGAGAGATCCCTCCTATTCCAGCCTACTACTGGACCACAAGGTCATACGGCAGGCTTGATGGAAGCATGCAGGGCATCGGGAGAGGGGAGCGGGGACAGAGGACAGGGCAGGGAGGTGAGTCAGGGTGCAGAGCTTGACAGGGAGGGAGGGGTACAGAGTGGAGAGCCTGGCAGGACAGGGAGTGAGGGGGGCTGGGTGGAGAGCCTGGCAGGGAGTGAGGGGGCTAGGTGCAGATTCTGGCGGGGCAGAGCACATGGATAATAAAAAAAAAAAACCAGGCTTATATTCAAGTCAACTTTTTTTCCTCCTTTTTTGGGAGAAAAAGTGTACCTCGACTTATATTCAGATAGTCTTATATTCAAGTATATATGGTATACGCCTTTTCTAAATCCAAGCTCAAGGTAAATTGCAAGTAGGCAATTTATCTCCCTGTCTAACATCAATTTTCCTTCACATATATAATTTATCCAATCTCTCAACCCTGCTTCATCACTATTCAATTTTTCTATCCTAAGCATGTTTTAAATTCTATGAAAATGCTGGCCATCATCCTTTTCTCCATACATCTTTAAAATAACACACTTAATCCATTACTCGGACTCCTCCCTTTTATAACCAAGGTTTATATTTTATAAATCTTTATTGATTTTCAAACTTTTATAGTGTAATACAATTATAAATCAAATATACTGTAGAACACACACTATTAACACACTATTAACTATATAATTATACATTAAAACTATTATTTTCTCCCATCCTCATCTTCATTTGGCTAGTGAAGTCATGCTATGTTGAACATCATTTTGCACTGTTGGTTTGGATGTTAGTGTAACCTAAACTTGATTACTGTAATTCTTTATTCCTTCCTTTTTACAAAAGCGTAGCGCAATTTTTAGTGCCAGCTGCAGCGGTAACAACTCTGACGCTCATAGAATTCCTATGAGCATAGGAGCTGTTACCACCGCAGCTGGAACTAAAAATTGTGCTACACTTTTTTAAAAGGGGAGGGGGTATATTTGAACTTAATATCAAAACTGATCAAAAATATTGCAGTTGCTCCAGAATACTGTAGTTGAATTAATTTTTGGTCTACAAAACTATGAAAGTGTTGCATTAGTGTATAAGAATCTTCGTTGGTTATCAGTTGAAAGATGAATTAAGTTTAAATCAGTTTCCATAGTTCATCGTATATTACAGACTGACTCTTCAGATAATCTAGAAACATAAAAACATGAGGGCAGATAAAGGCCAAATGCATTTTTCTCATTTGCATTATTTTTCCACTAGATTATATGGTACTTTATTCCTACACTAGTGTTTTAGCCCATTACATTAACGGGTGCTAGAGATGTCTGTCTGTTGGTGGTTTGTTTTTTTTATTTCTCTCTCTACTTGGACGCTGTCTGTCTGTCATTCTTTCTGTCTGTGTCTCTCCCTGGCCCCAAGTCTCTCTATCTTTACTTCTAACTCTATCCTCTTCCCTCAATCCTGCATGTGCCCTTTATTCTTTCTCCTCTCCACTTCCTTCCAACGTCTGCTCCCCCTGTCCCCCACACTTCCATTCAGTGTCTGTCTCCCTCTCTCTACCCCTTCCATCTACTGTTCACCCTCTGTCTTGCCCCTTCCATTCACTGCTCTCTCTTCTCTTTCCATCCAGTGTCCGCCCTCTCTCTCTCTGTTCCATATGGCATCTCCTCCTTCCTTTCCCCCTTCCTTTTCCCTTAGTCTGACATACCTTCCTCCTTCCCTCCATGCCCTGCCATGTCTTCTTCGCTCCAAGCCATTCTCTCCCCCTCTGCTCCCTTTCCTCCTTGAACTTCATCGGGCAGCAGCAGCATTCACAATTCATTCCTTTTGCTGGCTTCAGGTCTTCCTCTCTGGCGGGTCCTTAGGCAGGACCCGCCAGAGAGGAAGGCCTGAAGCCAGCAACAGCAGCGAATTGTAAACGCTGCTGCTGCCTGAAGCACCCGAGGCAGATGCTTCTCTACCCTCCCAGCCCAACCCCCAGTGACTCTCTTATGACTCCCTCCCATGCGACATGACCTTAACAAACCTCCCTCCAGCATTGGCAGCTGCAGCACGCTAAACAGGCTGCTTCGCAGCTTTCTCCTGCAGTTGAGTCCCTCTGTTGCGTCACTGATGACGTCACCAGCAGGAGACTCACCGGCAGGAGAAAGCCGCGAAGCAGCCTGTTTAGCGTGCTGTGGCTGCCAACGCTGGAGGAAGGTTTGTGCCGGTATGTGGCTGTGAGTTCGGGCGATTTCGGGCCTCCTACGACTCCCGTCTTTGTAGAGCAGGGAATCCCGCGCTGGCGGCGAGTCCTGCCGGCAAGTGTAGGTAAGTTTAAGACTAGGGACTCGCGCATGCGCACTCCTGCAGCCACAGACCTACAGATCATGGAAGCACGCAGATAGGAGTGCGCATGCGCGGCTAGGGTTTTATTATATATGATTTTCCACAGATTAGGAGTGCAGAATAAATGAGAGCTCAACTCTTTTTTTGCTTATGCTGCTATTACAATTTGGAATAATCTATCTATTCACATTAGGACTTATATCAATTACTTAAGGTTTTGTAAAAATTTGAAAACTTTTTTATATTCTTGATATGATGATATTTTAATTATCAACATAGAAACATAGAAACATGATGGCAGATAAACGCCAAGTGGCCCATCTAGTCTTCCCATCCACAGTAATCATTATCCCTTCCTCTTTCTTAGAGATCCCACGTCTATCCCACACCTTCTTGAATTCAGACACAGTCTCTGTCGCCACCAACTTCTTCTGGGAGGTTGTTCCATGCATCTACCACCCTTTCTATAAAAAAGTATTTTCTTAGATTACTCTTAACTTCAGCCTATGCCCTCTCATTGCAGAGTTTCCTTTCAAATGAGAGACTTGATTTGTGTGCATTTACATCATGTAGGTATTTAAATGTCTCTATCATATCTCCCCTCTCTCACCTTTCCTCCAAAGTATACAAATTGAGATCTTTAAGTCTGTCCCCATACACCTTATGACAAAGACCATGCACCATTTAAGTACCCTTCCTCTGGATCGACTCCATCCTGTTTATATCCTTTTGGAAGGTGCAGCCTCCAGAATTGTACACAATATTCTAAATGAGGTCTCACCAGAGTCTTATACAGGGGCATCAATGCCTCCTTTTTCCTACTGGCCTTCTCTCCCTATGCACCCCAGCATCCTTCTAGCTTTTGCCATCACCTTTTCAACCTGTTGGCCACCTTAAGATCATCACATACAATTACACCCAAGTCCCACTCTTCTGTCGTGCACATAAGTTCTTCATCCCCTAAACTATATCATTCCCTCAGGTTTATGCAGCCCAAATCCATGACTTTGCATTAAATTTTAGCTGCCAAATTTCAGACCATTCTTCAAGCTTTGCCATGTTCATCATCTGATGTGATATACATCATTCAATGCAAAAAGTGCAAAGAGGGATGTTACGTTTGTGAAACTAAAGACTAGAATTAGCTTACATAGATATCATTTAAAAATTGCAATACCAACCAAGATGTCACCTCTGTCAGACAACACTGCAGCAATGATTTTATGATGAGAATGCTAAAAGGAAATTTTAAAACAATCCAAGAATGTAAAACCTTTGAAATTAAAATGATTAAATATTTTTGATACCTAACAGACAGGACTTAAGAAAAACCTGGGCTTTTTTTCACACTACAAAGAAATTTAAAACTGTTTTTTAACCTCTCTGGTTCCTACTTAACCACCCATTCCTCCCTCTTCCTTTGAAACTATCACTGAAATGCTTTCATATTTTCCTTATATTGTAGCCACCCTGTAGCCCAAGCCCAGGACTCTACAGCACACCCAGTGGCTAAGCAAAAGAATAACACCAGCATGTGACCCGGCCTGGAGTCACCCTGCAGGAATGGACTGACACAAACAGGAATACAAATCACAATCACACTATTGTCATGTGAAGGTAAATATTTCAATTTTACTTTCCAAAAACATAAACAAATGAAGAAAATAGTGTTCAATGCACAAATTCCAACCAAGTCAAAAACTCAAAAGAAAGGAAAATAAACAGTTCAAGCTAAGATCCAACTTTCTCTTTATTTCAGAGTCAGGAAATAACGCACCTGAGATAATGCTCTCCTCAGAGCTTCCTAATTACTGCGTGCCAGCCCAGCCTGCTCCCAAGCAGGTTGGAACAATAAAACAAACAAACTGTAGTTCTCTGCACAAGTTCATACAATTCACAGTACTCAAAATGAAGCCTCCAGCAGTTTGAACAGTACTGCTGGGCAACGGAGAGTGCCTTAAGTTTGCCTTGTAAAAGCTTTTTCAACAGCCTTCAAAATTCCCTCCCTGGGTGACAGCAAACCTCTCCCCAAAACAGAAAGGCACTTTCAGCTTCTTCAATGTCAGCAAAAAGCAGAGTCCAAAAACAGTTCATAAATCAAACTTACGCTTGCAGCTGGTGGTTAAGCCTACTTCTATCAGTTCAGGTAAAATTAACACTTCCTCTGGCAGTTGTGCTTGAAATTCCATAGGTACTTCATCCTCAGGCAAAGACAGATTCAATGCTTCACCAGCTTCTTCCACCTCCATAGGTGTACATCTATTGCTCCTGCTTGGCCCAGGGAGATCCTCAGGGAAGAAAGGTTTTAACCTTCTCCCTAACCTGCCTGTCTGCCTATTCCCAATTGCTGGCTTTTCTAATGCAGGGTCACGCCCTAATCTAGCTGAGTCAGCATGGAACTGGGCATCTCTAGAGCTCCCCTGGTGGCGACCTGAATACTGACTGCCTAGAGATTTCTTAGTTATTTCCGGCTCCCCCTGGTGGACAGCCGGGAAATCTCCTTGATCAGGGCCAGGACGGATTTTGTACATTCCCCTCCTGGGTTTCTTATTCACTTTCCCATCTGCCTTCACTGGGACCATGGCAGGCATGGGGTCTGACTGGTCACAATATATACGGATATTTGTCAACATTTGCTTATTTCTAATCAGAAAAAGAAAGGTTACCTTCAAAAGCTCATCAATCCCCCCCCCCCCACACACACACATACACACCTTTTACTAAACCGTGATAGCAGTTATTAACATAGAAACATAGAAATAAACGGCAGATAAGGGCCACGGCCCATCTAGTCTGCCCACCCCAATGACCCTTCCCCTATCTTTCTCTGTGAATAGATCCCACGTGTCTATCCCATTTGGCCTTAAAATCAGGCACGCTGCTGTCCTCAATAACCTGAAGTGGAAGACTATTCCAGCGATCAATCACCCTTTCAGTGAAAAAGAATTTTCTGGTGTCCCTATGCAGTTTCCTGCCCCTGATTTTCCACGGATGCCCCCTTGTTGCCGCGGGACCCTTGAAAAAGAAGATATCTTCTTCTACCTCAATGCGGCCCGTGAGATACTTGAATGTCTCGATTATGTCACCCCTCTCTCTGCGTTCCTCGAGTGAGTACAGCTGTAACTTATCCAGCCATTCCTCGTACGGGAGATCCTTGAGTCCCGAGACCATCCGGGTGGCCATTCTCTGGACCGACTCCAGTCTCAGCACATCCTTACGGTAATGCGGCCTCCAGAATTGCACACAGTATTCCAGGTGGGGCCTCACCATGGATCTATACAATGGCATAATGATTTCAGGCTTACGGCTGACGAAACTCCTGCGTATGCAACCTATGATTTGCCTTGCCTTGGATGAAGCTTGCTCCACTTGATTGGAAGTCTTCATGTTCTCACTGACGATCACCCCTAAGTCTTGTTCTGCTTCAGTTCTTGTTAGGATCTCGCCATTAAGGGTGTAAGTCTTGCATGGATTTTGGCTGCCCAGATGCATGACTTTGCATTTTTTGGCATTGAAGCTGAGTTGCCAGGACCTAGACCAGCGCTCCAGTAGGAGTAGGTCGTGCATCATGTTGTTGGACATTGAATTTATGTCTGTTGTGCTTTTGCCCACTACATTGCTTAGTTTGGCGTCATTGCTTAGTTTGGCAGCTCTGAATGCTCTGTGCTGCTCCCGACGTTCCTATGAGTGTCGTGAGCAGCAAGGAGCATTCAGCACGGCTCACTGTGGAGAAATAAATTGAGTTAGTCCAATGAAAAAAAGGTATTACCTTATTTCCTTTGTTTTATTTCTATATATTACCTTGAAAAGTGGACTAACAAGGGCACCACACTATTTCCCTCTTGTACAAGGAAAGGCTAAAAAGGTTAGGGCTCTTCAATTTGGAAATAAGATGGCTGAACGGGAATATGATTGAGGTCTACAAAACCCTGACTGGTGTAGAACAAGTAAAAGTGACTCGATTTTTTTTTTTTTTTACTCTTTCATAAATTATGAATACTAGGAGGACACTCAATGAAGTTACATGGAAATACTTTTACATAACATAACATGACATAATATAAAACTCACTTGTATACCACAGTTCTATGCGGTTGACAAAGACTAGTAATACAAATGAATAGACATCCAATTTCTAACTTCCAAAGTGTTCCCTGAAAAGATAAGTTTTTAAGGAATGTCAAAATTGTTGGTATGAAGTTGGGAGTGTAAAGATATAAGTTAAAACCCTAGTTCATGAGGCTGCCTGAAAAGATAATAGTCGTTCCTGAAATTTCTTGTATTTACATCCTTTCACATATTGGAGGAAATATTTCATCACTCACAGAATAGTTTAAGCTCTGGAATGTGGTAACAGTGGTTAGCGTAGCTGGGTTTAAAAAAAAGGTGTGGACAAGTTCCTGGAGGAAACGTCCACAGTCTGAAATTGAGACACATGGGGGTCCGCATCGTCCTTATTATTTGTGACCTCGACGTGATTCGAACATACATCCTTCTGAAATAATAAGGGCACTAAGAATCCCTACTACTTGTACTCCAATGGCATAAACCTCACACAGATGCTGTTCTTTAGATATGCAAATTTATTATAAAGCAAATAACAGCATACAAAATTGTAAGCAATAAAGCATCTATGTCAAGCAGAGGGGGATATACAGCTGTAGACTGTGTAAATCCCCTGTCTGCTCTAACTTCCCTATTTCACATCCACTATTATACTTATCCCATTCTCCCAGAAGCTCAAAACGGGTTACCAGTAGATATTCACAATTGTTTGAAGACAGACTAGTCATGAGAACAAATAGGCTACAGTAGACAATAACAGAGCTTATTCTAGAGACCAGGCTGGTCATAGCAAAGAGTACTAGAAGTATATTGAGGAGGCAGTTTTTAATGGCCACTTGGGCTGGTGGTCAAAAACCACCTACCTTATCTGTCCCCAACAGCCTGTCTTTGGGGGCTTTCCACTAAGGTCATCTGATTATGACCTCTGTCTTTCCCAACTGTCCTCTCCCGCATTTTCTTCCTCATTTCTTTTTTGCCAACAGTGCTGCAGTTACTGCGTATGTGCTGGCTGACCATTTGCATCATATAGCCAGGCATCATATAACCAGGCCATCATAGCCATTCTGTTGGACAATAGCACTATCCATGTAACAGCTTGTAACTTGTTCCCCTTTTTTGTGTGCTAGTTTGGTTCTTGTCTTGATGGCAATCCAGAGACCCCTCTGTAGAAATGTTCCAGCACAGTTGCTGTGAAATTGCCACATAATTCAGAGAAAACAGCATCTGAGCTTGAAGTTTCACAGTCTTTGAGAAATATGATGTTAAAGCTGAAGGCACACAAAATCCATCTTAGTGCATGGCCTGTTTTCTCTGTCTTTTAGCCCTATGACCAGGGCCTGATGAGGGAGGGTCTCATAGGGGTCTTCCTCACATGGAATGTTGCTACTATTTGGGTCTTTGCCGGGTACTTGTGACCTGGATTGGCCACCATGAAGACGAGATACGGGACTAGATGGACTGGACTGATCCAGTAAGGCTATTTTTATGTTCTTATAATTTTAATGGTTGAGTTTCATAGCTGGAAGTTAGAGAGTTAGAGGATTCACTGAAAGAAACATGGATAAAGCTTACCAGTTTTTGTACAGTAGGGTCAGGCTATTAGAATAAAAAAGATGAGCTGGCAAACTGGTCAAGGAAAAACAATCTCCTACTAGTTGGCTTACCAAAGTCTCTAAAGGACAGCGAGTTGAACAGATTTTTGGAGACATAATTAGTGACAGAGCTGCTGTGGGGGTTGTCTCTAGGCCTGCTGTGTATTGAGTAGGTTCACTATATGGTCAGGACATGAGGGTATAGTGAGGCCTCCAGTGGACATTACCAGAATACTGAACTTTGCACATAAGAGCTTGGATTCTCTAACTGGTACTGTTATCAGCGGCTGCCTATTGCGTGTCAATCATGTGACGGCGATGGTTAGAGAATCTAGGCCAGAGCTGCCCAAGTCTAGTCCTCGAGATCTACTGGCAGGCCAGGTTTTCAGGATATCCAAAATGAATATGCATGAGAGAGATTTGCATACCAAGAAGGCAAATCTCTTTCATGCATATTCATTGTGGATATCCTGAAAACCTGGCCTGTCAGTAGATCTCGAGGACTTGACTTGGGCAGACCTGATCTAGGCCAAAGAGCTGATCCTGCAAAATTAATTGGCAGCAGATAGACTTATCCTATCAGAATCAGAATATTTTGCTCTTTCAGAACCACTCTGTCTGAGTTGGGGCAAATTGCCAAGCTTATGCCTCTGTCTAAAAACAACTATTTGAGCACAAGGTTTGATTAATTTTGTAATATCCAGCAAAGGTATGGGTTGTGTATGATGGCACGAAGTTCGCCATTTATAAACTCCTAAAAATAGAACCTTAGATATAACCCCAGTGAGATAATGAATAGTCTGATAATTATCTGAGAACTTGTTAGCTTTAAAATTCAACCATTTCATACTAGATTTCCTTCAAGTAAAAAAAAAAAAAAAAAGTAGCAACTACTACATGGAAGTCTTAGAATTGTAGAATTTGAAGTTTGAAACAAATATGGCAAAACAAAAATCAGCCAGGATATTCCACAGTGAGAAAGGGGACAATGGGGAGACAGTTTTGTTTTAGTAACAAAAGGCTGCCACTTTTTCTTAGTGAAAACATTGTTATAAATGTGTGGGGTTGTTTTTTCTTTTTATCATATGTTACTAATTTCACAGCATTGGCTACTTGCCAGTTTTACTCTGGTCCTGGTTTCCTCACTTTTAGGCTTACCTAATAAAACTCATGAAGCTATTAACAAAAACAGACAGGAGCACTGTTATTTTTATATTTTGTAACGCAACTGTTTTGGAGAAGTACCAGTTCTTAGAATTTTGATTTTCTTATCTCTCATTTGTGCTTTTCAGCAAAATGAATCATGAAGAGCAATCTAGGCTGCATCTATTAGTACATAAATTTTGGGCATTTTTCATTTTATTGGTCTTAAAAATACATCCCTTCTAAGAACATAAGCATTGCCATATTGGGACAGACTGAAGATCCATCAATCCCAGTATCATGTTTCCATTAGTGGGAAATCCAGGTCACAAGTACCTGGCAATGTACCAAAAGAGTGAAACAGATTTTATGCTGATTATCTTAGAAATAAGCCGTGTATTTTCCCAAATCCTTCTTAATAATGACCTATGGACTTTTCTTTTAGGAAATTATCCAAAACCTTTTTTAAACCCTGCTAAGCTGCTTTTCCTACATTCTCTGACAATGAATGCCAGAGTTTAATTATACATTGAGTAAAAACTATTTCTCAAATTTGTTTTAAATTTACCACTTAGTAGCTTCATTGCATGCCCCCTGGCCCTTGTATTTTTGGAAAGAGTAAACAAGTGATCCACATCTACCCATTCCACTCCACTCACTATCATATTAGACCTTAATCAAATCTCTACTCAACTGTCTCTTCTCCAAGCTGAAGAGTTCCATCTGGGGAAGCGTCGGGGGAGCATCCGGTAGCAGGAGTGAGTGGCATCCTTCCTGCCTTTTTTTCTGGCAGGGGATGGTTGGGGGGGGGTCAGTGGTGCGGGATCCAGGACTGGATGGGGACATGGCATGGAGGTATTTAGCCACACATGCTTTTTTCACTGACATGCCGTGAGGGGCGGTTATTTTGGGGGGGTTCATTGATGAGCTTTTTTCTCTTTTTTTTTTTAATGGGGCAGATTGTGTGTGTGTAACACATGCACATCTATGCCATTAAAAAAAAGAAGCCCTAACTGCAGTGGCAGGAGGCTGGTTCCCCTGTCACTGCTGTTAGGGCTTGGCACATGTGTCAATTGTTCACTGAGCAATTGATCTGTCAGATTTGCATGCAAATGATTTGCACCTCTGGTAGCGCATCAATCGCTGTTCCACAATCAGACAGAGAATCGGCCAACAGCGATCCAGTCAGTATTACTGATTGACTTTAGTGCATCTAGCCCTTTGTGTCATCAGTGAATTTAATTATCTCACAAATTATTTCCATTTAATTACCTCACTAGTTATAAACATGTTAAAAAGCAGCGGTCCCAACACAGACCCCTGTAGAACCCCACTATTTAATTTTCTCCATAGAAAATACTGACCACTTTCTATTTTCTTTCTTTTAAGCAGTTCTTAAGTCGGTCATTAGCTACTTTGTCAAATGTTTTTTGAAAATCCAAATACACACAGTGGGGCTCTATTTCAAAACAGAAATACATTAAAAAAATGGCATAAAGTGGCACTTGGACGTTTCTCCTGCCAAAATGTTCAAGTTGCCATTTTTTAAACCAACTCTCCAGATATTGTGCTAGACCTTTTGTCTGTAGTGCATCTAAATATCAAGGGGAGGTGGGGGGTTGGAGATGGGGTATAGGCAGGATTTGGGTGGGCTTAGCACTTGGATATTTTGCAGCAATAATTGAACTTTGGATAATAATTAGCAAAAATATTGTTTAAATGTTGTCAAATAAACTTGCAGAATTTACAAATGTGTGCAGAATTTTCAATTTTTTTGTGCAGAATTCCACCAGGAGTGACATTCTAATTTGATAATCTAATCTAAACCTTAGGTTTGTATACCGCATCATCTCTACATTCGTAAAGCTCGACACGGTTAACAAGAGTTAGGGTAGAAAGGAACTCCAGTGGAAGGAAGAGGCAAAATGAAGAGAAAATTTAGAGGACTAGAATAACCAGAGAGGGAGGAGGAGTTACATTTTTGAGAATAACCAGGTTTTCAGATGTTTACGGAAGAGTTGGAGGGATCTCAGATTCCTAAGAGGAGGAGAGGTAAGGTTGTTCCAGAGCTGAGTGATTCTGAAAGGGAGGGAAGAACCTAGTTTTCCTACAAGTGAAACACCTTTTAGAGAGGGAAAGGAAAGTTTCAGTTTTTGGGTGGATCTGGCAGAATTGGGGTTAGAGGAGTTCCAAGAAAGAGGAATGAAGGGAGGGAGAATACCATGTAGGATCTTGAAAGTGAAGCAGGCACATTTGAAATGGACTCTGGAGATAATCGGAAGCCAGTGGAGCTTGGATAAAAGCGGTGAGACGTGGTTGAATTTAATTTTTGCGAAGATAAGCTTAGCAGCGGTATTCTGAATCCGCTGGAGTCTTTGAAGATTTTTCTTTGTTAGGCTAAGGTAGATAGAGTTGCAGTAGTCCAGTCTGGAAAGGATGGTGGATTGGACAAGGACGGCAAAGTGTTTTTGATGTAAACAGGATCTCACTTTTCTCAGCATGTGAAGGCTGAAGAAGCATTTTTTTACTAGGGAGTTAAGGTGGTCGTTGAAGGAAAGTGTAGAGTCAATGATGACTCCCAGAACTTTATTAGAATATTCAAGATGCAGAGTGGGGCCAGAGCTGTGGGATGGAGGTGGGCAGTTGGTCCAATTTTGGGCCGAGCCAGAGAAGTTTTGTTTTAGATTCGTTCAGTTTCATCTGCTTAGTGTGGGCCCAGGATTGAAGGTTCGATATACATGAGGATATGTTCGCCGAGAGGTTGGTGAGGTTCCGGTCGGTCTCGAGGAGGACAAAGATGTCGTCTCCGTAAGTATAGAGTGTTTCAAGGGGGGAGAGATGGAGGAGTTTAAGGGAGGACATATAAATGTTGAAGAGGATAGGAGAGAGAGGTGAGCCTTGCGGGACTCCACAGATCGAGTTCCAGGGGGAGGAAGAAGTGCCCTTCATGTTGACTATGTAGGAGCGGGAGTGTAAGAACTTCGAGAACCAGTCAAGGACTGTGGAGTTTATGCCTATCTCGGTGAGTTGGTAAATTAGAATATCATGATGGACGACATCAAAAGCTGCAGAGAGGTCGAATTGAAGAAGGATGGCGAACTTGTTGCGAGAATGGAGATATTGAACTTTTGAGATTAAGGAGGTCAGAAGGGATTTGGTGCTGAAATTGGGATGGAAGCCGTATTGGTAGGGTTGAAGAATGGTGAATTTCTCAAGGTAGGAAGATAGTTGAGTGGATATGATAGACTCTAGCATCTTGGTAAGAAGGGGAATGTTAGCTATTGGACAGTAGCTGGATGATGTAGAAGGGTCAAGCTCAGGTTTTTTCAGTAGTGGGGTTAAGGAAATATGGCCCATTTCTAGGGAGAAGAGACCTGAATGGAAGGCGGAGTTTATGAGAATGGTAAGAGATCAGATGGCCTGAGGGGAAGTGTTCTCGTAGAGGTAGGAGGGGAAAGGATCCAAGGTACAGTTGCAGGATTTCAATTTGAGGCAGAGATTATAGACCAGGGATTTGGAAACAAGTTCGAAGGAAGACCAGAATCTGTCTGCTGGGATAGGGTAGGAGTCTGTTGGGATAGGGTTGGGGTCAATTGGAATCAGAGATTTGTAGGAGATTGCAGGTGGGAAGGAGCGCCTCAAGGTGGAGACCTTATCGTTGAAGAACTTTGCTAGAGAATCGGCTGAGGGGGAGGAGGGAAGTATGGAGTCATTTTTGGAGGTTAAGGAACGCCAGATGTTAAATAATGTGCTACTCTGATTGTTGGATTTGGAGATTTTGTCACCATAGAAGTTTTTCCTTGCTTCTTTTAGAACAGTATTATAGATTTTAATGTTGACCCTCCAGGAGAGTCTTTCTGTAGGGGATTTAGATTTTTTCCATTTTTGTTCCAGAGCACGGCATTTCTGTTTCAGTTCTCTGTGGTATGGGAGGTACCAAGGGGCCTTACAGGAGTAGGAAATGGTTTTAGTGGAGAGAGGGGCAAGGGAATGGAAGGTGGACTCGGAGAGGGCGACCCAATTTTGCCAGTTAGATTCTGGTTCTGCAGGTTTGGAGATGGGGAAATTGAAATTGGAGATCGAGAAAATTGATCCAGAACAGATTGCTCGAGATTTTTTTACGGAAGGTAATAGAATTTGAGGTACGGGATGGGGGCCTGAGATGTGACATGAAAATGGGGAGACAGAAGGCCCCTAGGTAGTGGTCGGACCAGGGGACAATTTCCCAGCGAATGTCGTCAGTTGAGGTTTTGTGAGTAGTAAGATCTAGAAAGCTGATGAGGTTCAAGTTCAAGTTCATGTTTATTTGATAAATCGCCTATATAAAATTCTATGAGCATCGGTGGGTGTTGGGAGGGGGGCTGGTGACCCCTGGGGGAGTAAGGGGGGATCAGGCCTTAACCTCTCCAGTGGTCATCTGGTCAGATTGGGCAGCTTTAGATGCAATTAAAACAGGTCTAACTGCTGGCGTCTAAGTTCCCTCTAGGAAAGCTTTGATTGTCAATGCAGTATGTCCAGGTTTAAGCCCGCCCAATTCCCACCCATAGCACACCTCACAACATGCCCCTTAGAAATTCTGATGCGTGTCCAGAAACTTGTTTTTGATCGGCACTTGGACATCACTGCTATTAGGATGTCCAAATGCCAACTTAGACAGGTTTCTGGACATTTTAAAGTTTTGATTATGGCTCTCCAAGTCGCATAGCTATCGTTCAGGTTCTTCTTTCCCACATGCATCACTTTGCACTTACTCACATTAAACGTCATCTGTCATTTTGATGCCCAATCTCCCAGTCTCACAAGGTCATAGTAACACAGTAACCCCCTCTTTTACTAAGGTGCGCTAAAAGGGGGCCTAAATGACAGCAGATAAAGATCTGAATGATCCATCCAGTCTGCCCAATAATCACACTCATTATACAGTATATTAATAGTTAAATTGTCTTTTCTTTAATATTTCTGGGCATTAGATCATAGAAATCCACCCAGTACTGTTTTTAGGTTCCCCCTGCTGGAGTTTCCATTGAAGCCCACTCCAGCCTATCCTAACCATCCTGTCACTGGAGCTTCTAACAAAGCCCTTCCCAGGTTATCCTAAACCAAATCACCAAATATGGGGCACTGACCATGCAGGATTGCCCAGTACCAGTCTTTACACTCATAGAATTCCTATGAGCGGCAAAACTTTTACCGCCACGGCCAGCACAGCCACCAATAAACCCTTCAAATGTGGCTTTATAAAGGGGGGGGGAGTTTAATTTGTTTTATACCATTCATTTTCTAATTAGAGATCCTCTGTGTTTATCCATTGCTTTTTTGAACTCAATCACCATTTTCATCTCCACCACTTCCCTTGGGAGGGCATTGGGCATGAAGCCATGTCCTTTTGCAATTTTTCACAATCCTCTTGCGATTTAAAAACTTTGTATCATCAGCACATTTACCCTCGTGAAAGCGGTTTTTAGTGTCAGCTGGCGTGCTGAATGCTCTGTGTTGCTCCTGATGCTAATAGAAACATTGGAGCAGCACGGAGAATTTAGTGCTCCAGCCGGTGCTAAAAAGCTGCTTCCACAGTTTAACATAAAAAAATTTGCAGGCCAAAATGATACAAATGAATCTAGGACTATAAAGGGCTCCTTTTACGAATGTGCGCTAGGGTTTTTAGCGCACGCACAAAATTACCGCGCGCTATAGCCCACGGTAACCAAAAATCTACCACCAACCGACCTAAATAGGAAGTTAGATGATCAGTGAGACAGGTCGTCCAAGTGACGATAATCGAACCCGGTTTTAGACGTATTTAAAAACGACCTAGGCCTTCAAAGTGCTGCTGAAAGACCAGAGCTAAAAGGGGCTTCTCAGAAGGAGTGTCGAGGGCGGGATGTTGGCCATCCTAGACTTAGTCATACTGCATGTATAACCAAAAGTTTTACAATACTGCCTAGACGGAACCTGGACGTTGTGACTTAGGCCATCCAAAGTGACCAGATAAACACTGCAGACACAAAGTACAGACCCCCACACACTGCCCCAGTGATCACAGACACCACCCCCCCATAAAAATCGTAAAAACAATTTTACATATCTGCCTCTAGAACGTCAGCACCTGGCAGCCTGGCATAGGAAAGCCTAGTAGAGCTACACAGAGGTGGATTAAATGGTCTGGGGGGGTGGGTTAGTGAACCATGGAGAGGAGGACCCAAGCCTATAAGCCACTCTAATCACTGCTTTCATGGTGAAACATGTTCACTCCCCAAAAACTACCAAAACCCTTTTATACTGCCATATAAGTGGCTCCTGCAGCCATAAAGGCTATTGGGGTGGTAGATAGGTGGGTCTAGTAGGTTCTGGGGGTGTTTTGGAGGGCACACAATGATCTGTGGTGAGATGTTTATGTGGTACCCTTTTTGTGAAGTTCACAGCAGTGCCCTGTAAGGTACCCCACTACTCTGGTGCCATGTCTGGGTGTCCAGTCAATCAATTTTCTGGTCCCTCCTGCGCCCAAAAGGTATTTTTCTAGGTGTTTGTGATTTGGATGAATTTTTGGATGAAAATGGGGTATAAAGATGGATGACTTAGCGGTCTGGGCGATCAGACAGCTGGACATACAGTTGGATGATTTATGGAAAAAAAATCTGTTAGATGTATTTTTCAAAAATGGACCTTTGGGCAACTTTGGACAGGCCCAAAACGGACTTAGATGTTTCTTTTGATTATGTCCCTCCACGCATATAACTAACTGAAAGGAGAAGAGGTTTTCCTGCCTATGAGGTTTCTGTCTGTGAATAATCTGTCCGCATAAAACAAGGTGTGGCAGGTTGGAGTCTGAGGTTTTTCCTCCTCTTCTGAAAGTCAGTTTGCTTGAAGCCCTTTTCTGGAGCAGACAGTTTTAAAGGCTTTTCTGAATGTTGTGAACCTCATTATGTATCCTTCTCATTTGAAAATATTGACCATTTAAATCTACTCTGTTTTTTGTCCTTCAACCAGTTCTTAATCCATAATAGGACATTACCTCCTATTCCATGACCCTCTAATTTTCTCAGAAGTCTTTCATGAGGTACTTTCCCAAATGCCTTTTGAAAATCCAAATACACAATATCAACTAGCTCACTTTTATCCACATGTTCTTTCACCCCTTCAAAGAAATGCAATAGATTGGAGAGGCAATATTTCCCTTGACTAAATCCTTGTTGGCTTTCTCTCATTAATCCATGCTTATGTATATGTTCTGTCGTTTTGTTCTTTATAATAGTCTTTACCATTTTGCCCAGTACTGAACTCAGACTCATTAGTCTATAATTTCATGAATCACCTCTTGAACCCTTTATAAAAATCAACATCATGTTGGCTACCCTCCAGTCTTCTGGTACTATGTCGGATTTTAAATACAAATGACTAATTACTAACAACAGTTCTGCAAGTTCATTTTTCAATTCTGTCAGCAGTCTGTGATGTATACCATCTGGTGCAGGTGATTTGCTACTGTTAAGTTTGTTAAATTGACTCATTACATCTTTCAGTTTTACAGAGATTTGTTTGAATATCATTTCTGCCGCCAACAACTTCCTCACATCTTCCTCAGTGAAGTCCGAAGCAAAAAAATTCATTTAATTTCGCCACCATGGTCTTGTCTTCCCTGAGAATCCCTTTAATTTTTGCTGCTTCAGGGAATAAAAGGCATCAAACATTTTCCATTATCATCAAAGGCTCCCTCTATTCCTTGAAGCAGCAGATTTTATTTGTGAAAACAGGTATCCTGTTGGATTGGATTTAAGAAGAGTGAAAAGAATAGCATTGTCAATGAATCTTGTATTGAAGGAATAATGTGAATACAGAGGTTTCTCAAGTTAAGGGTCTCTTCTTTTGATTATAATGGGCTGAAGCAATGTTTCCATAATATATGATATTCGATGTGCATAAGATTGTTTTATGAAAAAGGTGGAGATTTTTTATGACCGATGATAGAGAATACGGTGTCTCTAGTTTCACTTGGGAGCACCATTATTTATGCAAATAATGAGGTCTTTTTTTTCACCACTAATTTTTGCTGAGTAACTTGTTTATTCACATTGAGGATCTATTGTGGGTGAAATGTTTTTTTAAAAAAAATGTTTGGTAATTGAAATCACCCATTATTATTATGTTACCCAGTTTGTTAGCGTCCCTCATTTCTGCATCTATCTGTTCATCCTGACCAGGTGGTTTAATTATTTTTTTATTTACAAATATATACTATCATGTTATTAAGAACAGAGACTGGTAATCACCGTGTGGAGCTCCCCAGGGCTTTCCTTTGTCACCCATCCCATTTATGAGGGGGTGCTAAAAAGTTCTCAGTCCAACCAACCAACTTCCTTAATTCTGAGTGTTATTTTATCACTATAGCTCAAAAGAGTGTTATTTTGTTAAGTGACAATTTGCAGAAACAAAGAGGAGATAGTGGATGCTGCAGATGGGCAGACTGGACGGGCCATTTGACCTTTATCTGCCAACATGTTTCTCTGTCCCCTATTAACTATTCTATTCTATACATGTTTCATATATCACCACATTCCTGAAACAATTCATAGAAATTTACAGTAATTAACCCCCTGCCCCCCCCCCCCCACACACACCTTTTATCAAGCTGCACTAGACAGTTGCACAGGCTTTGATGCTCATAAGAACTCTGCGAGCTTCAGAGCATTTACTAACCTCTAGCAAGGTAATAGCGGAATAAAAATCACTAATGTAATGTAATAAAAGGGGCCCCAAGTTACAATTACACATAAAACAAAATGCAAATGATAACAGGTATATAAAAATTCATTAATCTGCAAAAACAGAGGTTTTCAGAGCCTTTCTAATGTAAGTTGGGATTTGGCTTAACTCTCAAAGCATTATTCCAAACCCTGTACCCTAGAATTAAATTAATGGATTAAAGAATGACACGGTGACAAAATTCATCACCGTCCCCATCCCCGCGGATAACCGCGGGAAATAATCCCATGTCATTTTTTAGTGTCTATTTCAGCCTCAGTCCTTCTACACCAGCATTCTTCAAAGCAAAACTTGAGGGTCAGTGGTTGTGGCCATTCATATTCTGATTTTTCCCTTTCTCCTTAAAGAATGACATGAAGATTGTTTACCGCGGTTATCCGCGGGGATGGGAACGGTGATGAATTTTGTCACCGTGTCATTCTTTATTAAATGGATCACATAAGGATTTTAAACAAACCTTCCTGGGAGAGGGGTAACCTATTTGAAAAGTTCAGTGAAAAGAATTCTGTTTATAAGAAAGAGCAGCTAGCAGTTCAGTGACTCTCTAAGAATTAGGAGCATAAAGAGCTTTAAAGAACCAAGCAAACCAACTCAAACCTAATACGCTTATTGACAGGAAGCCAATGTAACTCAGCCAAAAGTGTAACAGCACAATCAATCTGACCTTTACTAAAAATTCAGTCCGGCAGCAGTATTCTGTAACAGAGTCGACAGTCTTGCAGTACTACCGCTGGGACTTTCAAGCTGCTATATAAGGACTTTTTCTTTTATATGGCAACTTGAACCCCTTAATGGCACCATTTTAAAGAAGGCATCCGTCAGGGCAAGAATGTATAGCGATTGCTCCTGCCCCCGTCACTTCCAGAGTGACTTGGGGTTATGCAGGTGAGCTGGCTGGCTGGCTAGAAGGGAGCAGACAGAAACATATAATTTTTTTTAAAAAAGTGGGCAAATAAAGACAGTATGGCCTATCCTGTCTGCCAATCCATGCCATCAACTATTCCTTCCTCTCCCTTAGAGATCCTATGTATTGTCCTAGAGTTTCTATGCACTTGTGGGAGAGCACCAAGGCTGGGGGACACCATACCAAAAGTTGTCTCAAGGGACCACAGTCCCTTCAGCCAGCCCTGGAGCCACTGATATAGTCATAGATAAGAAGAGATGTTGCGAAGATATATCTACATTTATATAGAAATTGTTATCTTTATATTTAAAAAAAATAAAATACAATGGGGAAAAGTGTATATTGAATTACTGGTTGGCTGATGTTCCTCCCTCTTTCTGGAATTGGAGGAATAAATTCCATGAACTTTGGGGTTGGGAGGCCGCCATAGCTTATTCCTCTTGCCGCAGGAGCAGAGACTTTGTCCGTATTTGGTCTCCTTATTTGGACATTTTGCCTCCCTGGAGTCGTAGTCACATTTTGAACAGATTACAGTTGTATCCTACCCCACCTGTCTGATCTTGCTTTTTGGAATTGGGGGAAGGGGGAGGAAGGTGTTGGGGGGTGGGGTTGTAGGGGTGGTTTGTTTGGGGGGGTGAGGGTTGTGGTGCCTTTGTACCCTAGGAGGACATCAGAGACCAGTCCTCTTGGGGGGAGGGGAGGGATCCCTGTTCTGTATAATTTCAATTCTGTATAATTTCAATTTGCATTTGTTGCTGTGTGGTTTTTTCTTGTTAATAAAAACAGATTTAAACATAAATCTGCACATTCTAAGAATGCTTGTCCTTGCTGGCATTTTAATACACATTTTACTAAAAACATCAGGTTTCACTTTTCCCCAGCTGTAACTTTGATTCCTTAATGTTTTGGATAAGTACAGTAGATATTCAAGCTAATCCTTTGAAATAGCAGCTAATCATCTTCCATTTCCATTCAATCCAGTGGCACTTACAGGTGAGGACAAAGATAATCTGTTGCAGGCCAAGCCCTGCAGATATGTCGTTTATTAGCCCCACAGATGTGCCTTTCACTTTCAGCCACCTGGAAACCTTTTAGACTACAATTAAAAAGCATCTTGGAGGGAGGACAACTTGTGTATGAAGCTGAGAAAAACAGGGACCACAGATGCAATAAAGAACACAAGATGGAATTATGAGGCACTTTTACTACAGTAAAACAAGGTTGGCACAGATAGCGTACACCAGTTCCTGTATTAATCAGCTAACTCAGAATGGGGCAGAAACTCCATCCCTTTTGCTTTGCTGCACCGTATGCTTGCAACAAGCTGCCCGAATCCCTATGGCGGGCTCCATCTCTGGCAGTGTTCAAGGCCCAATTACAAGCCCATTTAAAAGCCCACCTCTTTGAGAGTGTTTTCGACTCCTAACTCCTCTCACCTTGGATTCTGCAATCCCAGCCCTATATAGTCATGTCTTGTCTGTCCAAGTTAGATTGTAAGCTCGTCTGAGCAAGGACCATCTATACAGAGCTGCATATGCCTTTCAGCGCTATATAAGTGATTAATAGTAGTGTGATAGGGGCGGGGTGGAGGAATGTCTGGCTGTGACAACTAGTATGTGGGTTGCTACTGTGCCCTAGCTGTTATGACTGCTGATAGAGCTGTTGCATTTACCAGTACTGGTCTCAAACTCGCGGCCCGGGGGCCACATGCGGCCCGCCAGGTACTATTTTGAGGCCCTCGGTATGTTACCATTGTTCTGGAACATTTCCCGCCTCGCTGCTGTAACCTCACGCAAGCCACTTTCCTGCTCCTGTAAGCGATTATGAGGTGGAGTAGAGAGGACAATCGCATACAGACGCGGGAAAGTGCTTGCGTGAGGTTACAGCAGCGAGGCGGGAAACGTTCCAGAACGTAAGGTAGTGCAGCTTGTGCGTGTGTATGTAATCTTGTGAACTCTCGCAAAATTCAGCACCTCTCCTGGCAGTGACTGCTTGATGTAAGATGGCGGTTGTGTCTGGTGCTGGAGAGGCGAGATCTAAAGGCAGTTGCGAATGCGACTACCGGACACTTAAGGCATAAGTTTTCTAGGCACAAGTCGGATACTGATTCTCCCCTCTACAAAAAAGCCTAGAGGACTACACCAAAATCTTGTCTCTTGCATTTGATACTTTAGAATCTAAATCACAATTTTGCATGAGGTAAAACTCTTTATAGTTTATAAATCTTTCCCTAATTGCTTCTGATAATTTCAGCTATACACAGCTGAAAGAAGTGCAACATGCAGAATAATAATGAAAGCAAATCTTTGTGCCTAGCTCTGCTTCAACTATTGGTGCAATGTCCATGAGTGAAAAAGTCTCACCGGTGTTTGTACCACTACAGGCAATTTATTTTCCCCTATCTGGTGCAAGGAATATGGGCCAGTTGTGACTATTTCTGTTCTGTGACTCTCAAATGTATAATTTCATGTTCCTAGATTGTAATACTTTTTACTGTTTAATAGGAAATACTAAAATAAAAAAAGGTGTCTATTCCATTTTCCCCTGGTGCATACACTCCTCCATGGGGGCGTGGACTGGGAATTCTGAAACATAAGGCAGCAGATGTGAAGACCAAAGTTGTTCCAGGCAATGCTGAGGTTGTTAATCCTTGCCACATTAGATCAAAGCCCTCTCACAGAGATGTGATTAACCAGCTAATGCAATTAACCTCTCAACTCTCGGTCAACTTGTTGTTGTCCATGTACCCGAATCTAGAGCTCCTGACATGCAGTGGTGTAGTAAGTGGGGGCGGGGGAGTGGTCTACCACGGGTGCGGGCTTCCTCAGGGCACCGGCACCCACCCTCCTCTCTGCCCCCCCTTCCCACTAATCCCCCTGCCCCGCGCCCCTTCCCCATACCTTTTCATCTTTGGCACGAGCAGCGACATACTTTCTGCTCAAGTCGGCTTTAGCGCTTTTTCTGACATCACTTCCGGGAGGAAGTGACATTAGAAAGAGTGCTGAAACCGACGCAGGCAGCAGGTTCTTTGCTGCTCACGCTGAAGTTAAAAAAAAGGTACCACAGGCAGAGCTTGCTGACCCAGAAAGGGTTAAGAAAGGAAGTGGAGCAGAAAGAAACATTGTGCTAAAGCAGTGGTCTCAAACTCAAACCCTTTGCAGGGCCACATTTTGGATTTGTAGGTACTTGGAGGGCTGCAGAAAAAACTAGTTAATGTCTTATTAAATAAATGACAATTTTGCATGAGGTAAAACTCTTTATAGTTTATAAATCTTTCCTTTTGGCTATGTCTTAATAATAATATTGTCATTTATAGCTAAAGAGACATATGATTAAGAAACTATTTTATTTTACTTTTGTGATTATGATAAACATACCAAGGGCCTCAAAATAGTACCTGGCAGGCACGTGAGTTTAGACCACTGTGCTAAAGGCACAGCATGCTGATTCCCAAAGAGGCAGGGGCCATGAGTAGGAAATTAGACACACCTGGGAACCCAATCAGGTAGGCAGAAACTCTGCGGGAAGGGAGCTCCAAAGAGGCGCAAGTGTGCATGGGAAGCAGGGGAGAGGGGAAGAGGGCAGGAGAGGAGAACCACTGCCCCGGCTGCTGGTCACCCTCACTTGCCACTGCTGCCAGCGCTGACGTCGGAGGGAGGGCTTAAGCAAAGCCCTCCCTCCCTCTGATGTCAGTGCTGACATCGGGAAGACTTCCGTTCCGATCGGCTGTGTGCTGCGATCGGCAGTGGTGTACCAAGGGGGGGTGGGGAGGGCGGTCCGCTCTGGGTGCAGCCATATGGGGGGGTGCACAGCCAGCCAGGTCCCCTTACCTTTGTGGCACTTCCTCCGAACGACCAACAACAGGCCCGGTCCGACAAACCTCCCTGCCCTGTAACCGTGAATCTAAATTACTCCAGCTGCTGTAAGAAGGTAATTTAGATTTGCGGCTACAGGGCAGGGAGGTTTGTCGGACCGGGCCTGTTCTGTTGTCAGTCAGGTGGGGAAGCGCCACAAAGGTAAGGGGCAGAGAGGGAGAAAGGGAGGAAAGGTGGAGTGGAGAGGGAAAGATGCTTAAGGTAAAACTGAGGGGGGAGAAGGACGCTGAAAGCACTGAGGAAGACAAAGGGGTGGAGAAGGACGCTGAAAGGACATGGGGAAGATGGGGAGGGAGAAGGACGCTGAAAGGACATGGGGAAGACAGAGGGGTGAAAAAGATGCTGAAAGCACATGGGGAAGACAAAGGGGTGGAGAAGGATGCTGAAAGGACATGAGGAAGACGGAGGGGGAGAAGGACGCTGAAAGCACATGGGTAAGACAGAGGGGGAGAAGGACACTGAAAGCACATGGGGAAGACAGAGGGGGAGAAGGACGCTGACAGGACATGGGGAAGATGGGGGGAGAAGGACGCTGACAGGACATGAGGAAGATGGGGGGGGAGAAGGATGCTGACAGGACATGGGGAAGATGGGGGGAGAAGGATACTGAAAGGAAATGTGGAAGAGAGAGTAGGGAGAAGACGCTGGCAGGGAAGAAGACAGAGATGCCAGACTATGGGGAGAGCGGAGGGAAGAAGATGGGTGCCAAACCAATTTGGAAGGGGGGAGAAAGGGAGAGGCACAGTAACAGAGCAAATGGAAGAAGCAGAGAGAAGAGAGATAGTGGATGGAAGGAATTTAATGAGAACATGAGGAAAGCAGAAACCAGGCAACAAAGGTAGGAAAAAAATTATATTTCTTTTTTTTTTTTTGCTTTAGGATAAAGTAGTATATTAGTTGTGTTGATAAAAATTTATAAACATTAGAGGCTCTGGTAGAAACCCATTTACAAAGTATGTATTCTTCCCAATTAATATTTCCAAATTAATAAAGTCTTTTTGCTTATTTGTAAATGGGTTTCTACCAGAGCCTTTAATTCAGTAGCATAATTAAATAAAATAACTATTTCTGTAGTTTATAGGGACGGGTGGGGATGGAGGGGATTCATCGCGAGGACGGGTGGGGACGGAGGTGATTCCTCGCGGGAACGGGTGGGGATGGAGTGATTCCTCACGGGGACGGGTGGGGACGGGTGGGATTCCTCATGGGGATGGGTGGTGATGGATGGGACTTTGGTGGGGACGGGTGGGATTTCTGTCCCCACGCAACTCTCTACTTTAGACAGGAGTGGCAGAGGAAAGACCCCAATGGAGTTGACTATGGGTGTCCTGTTTACAGCACAGAGAATGAACTGAAGACCTGGGATCCTCACAATGACCTAAATGCATTGCATTAATTCAGATGCAGGCCACTATGGTACAAGGTTCTGAGGAGGGAAGCAGAACAGTGTTCTATGGGAGGAAACGTGTCTTGGTTAATTACACAAAATTCAGTCTTGCACTGATCTTAGCTGTGCAAACCATCATATGATTTTGCAATTGCTACTGCAGAGTAGGATTTTCTGCAGACCCAGACGGGGGGGGGGGGGACACATTTGCTGGACCTACAAAATGGTGGATCAGGAAGATAGAGAGTTGGAGAAATGCTAGACTGGAGAAGGGAAAGGAACGGAAGGAAAGGGAAGATAGAATGACCAAGGACAAGAAGAGAGGGGAGAGATACTTGAGATGCTAGACCATGGAGGGTGAGGAAGGAAGAGAATTCAGCATATCAGAAGGCGAGATGCTGGCCCATGGGAGGGGGAGTAGCAGGTATGCAAGACAGTGATAGAATGAAAGTACTGTAAGTGTAAACCTCCTTTCTTTTCTATTTAAATTATTGTAAGGACTATATAATGTTTTTACAGACTGTCTACAGTACATATATACACAAATTCACACAGATTATTACATGTTCCAAGTTACAAGCAAACCTGACTTAAGAGTAGCTTTAAGAACGTAACTCATTCTTAACCAGGGAACTTCCTGTAATTAATTTTTGTTTTATTTAGACTTTATGAAAATGTTGAATGCATATTTAAATGGAACAAAAGGGAAGTTTTTACCTATGATTGAATAAAGGGAGTTGAACATTTATTTTCTATTAATTTGTGGTTTGTGGAAGGAAAAGCCTTAAAGCCAGACTTATGTCTGTTGCTCAGATAATGAGCCTCGCTTCCCCTGGATTTGACATGGTTCCACTTGTACCGTTGTTAAAGAAAACAAGGACTTTAGCGGCGATGAAATTCAGCTTCACAACAGTTGATAACATGAGGGATAAAATAAGTGCCCATAGAACTCTGCTCCAAAGTGAGAGATTGTTGTGAGAAATGAAAGAAAAAAACAAAACAACCAAACAAAAACCTTAGATATAGCATAAGCATATTCAACTGCTGCAACATGAAACAGAACTCCTCTCAAGAAGCGAACACTGATTACTGTGTTATTGGTTTGTTCTGGATCAAAAGCAAAGAATTTTCACTGTCTTAGGAACTCATCAGAGGAGTGCCGCTGTTTCAGCAAGGGAAAAATGTCAGGTTTTAGCATTTATATATTCTTACTGAATAAAAACTAGTGCCAGTGGCAGCAGCTTTTGCACTTCAAATATTATACACAGGCCTCTAGAAATCAGCCCATGAAGAATTGTTGCAAAGAAGCAGGAAGCAGAGTGCTTTAAATATTTGAAAAATCCTACAAGGTCGATTCTGACGTGCTATGGGTTCTGCCTCTTCAATTTTCGAAGGATTTCCTGGACTGAATACAAACCCCCAGCAGGGCATGAGTATTTTCAGGAATCTTTACACTAACAGGATATTCCAAAAACAGTGCACTTAATTAGACATGGGATACTTTTAACAGCTGGAAGGATTTCACACTTAAGGCCTAATTTGCAAAACTTTTCAGCTGGACCCGTTTCAATAGCAACACTGGAAGTCAAAATTGCCCCCAATGTTTTTCTGGCATTTGGAATAAAGTGAATATCATTTTTAAAAGAAAAGGATTGTTTTAATACACATCGGCATCATATTGTGTGACTGCATTTTTAACTACCACAAACTGCTTTTGGAATTCTTTGAGAAAATGGCACTTCATTTCTGACTAAATACTGTGTTTCTTTGCTTATAAAAACACAAAATAAGTTAATATTTTTTTCTTTATTTTCTGCAATTATGACTTCTGACTGATAGTCTAAATTATATTCTACAATATTTTTAGTGTGATGAACAAAATGAGCTGAAATATGTGGAGTCTTTTAAAAGTTATGATACATGATAAAGAATCAACTTAGTACATAGCTTGAACAATAGGTCCTTATGAATTATTATAAGCTTTTTAATTATAATTACAACATTTAGAGGTTCTTTATATATTACAACCATCGGAGACTCCAGTTTCTTTCCAGTACAAATAAAGCTACTCTGCCTTGGAATATTTGCAATTACCACAGGTTAATGATCAAAATTAACTCATTATAGCTGCAAAGTTTCTATGTTAACTGTTAGGGATATTCAAATAACCATTGGCAGGCAGTCAGGGCCTTCAGGTGATTCAATGAATCCCCTGAAGGAATCCCTTGACTGATGCAGTGCATCAGCAGACTATTGAGCTGATCGCGCGATCCCAACTCTGCTCGGTCTTGGCTCTGTGCATCTTCCTGATTATGTTGTGATGTCAGGGGATTCAGTATCTTTAGTGAATCTCCTGATGGCTGCATGCTGAGCAATCAGTATACAGCACAAAAATCAGGCTCCTCCTCCTGCTACTTCAGATCACCGGAGTACTTGGTGCCATCAGGGGATTTATTTTCTTTTAGTGAACCCTCCTGAAGGCTTGTTTTGTTTTAATTTGATTGGTTGTTGGGCAGAACTTTTGAGCCTACCCAACCAATTAAATTAAAACAAACAAACAAAAAAGCCTTCAGGAGAATTCTCTACAGAAACTGAATCATCTGATGGCACAATACACTCCTCATCTGACTGCCAGTTCGCAAGTACACCTTCCCTGTCTGTGACTGCCAGTTTATATTTGTGCCTTCCTGGTTTGCGGGGTATGGAAGAGAATAGAGCCATGCATACCAACCTGGGGATACAGGCTCATGAGTATTGGTACAATGGAAACCTTGCCCTCCTGGCAGGATTTAAACTACAGCTGCTGATAGATTTATTTCTGGACATGTACTTCAAGCAAATCTCCTGGGTGGCACATCATAAGAGAAGGAATTCCTGCCCCAGGCAGGCACCTCTCTTCCTGGGAGTTGCTGAGGATTAGACTGAGACCTGGAACAGTTCAGCTGGAGCTTCTGGAAGTTAAGTGTCGGTATATTAGGTCAGAGTTTTCATGGCCTAAAATACCAGCCAAAGGTAGACGCCTACCAGTGCCCAATGCTATCCATTCTCAAACTCTGTCTATAACCATGCCTACTTTTTTGGGTAGGCACCTCAGAGTAGATGCCTACAAGGTACTTACCGATGTAGGTGCCCACTGGAAAATTAATTTCTGAAAATAGTTTTTTAATGGTGCTGATCAATTAACAGTACCGACTGAACCAATTAAAAAAAATAAGTTAGGTGCTTACATCAGTAGGAGTCCCAAGCTAGGTGCCTACCAATAGGTGATGTTTACAGAATCTGGGCCTAGGCACATACTTTTTATAGCATTGCACTTTACAACTTGTATGCCTAACTTTCAATAGGTCCAATTAACGTCAATTACAAGTTGTTAATTGCCAGTTATCAGCACTAATTACAGTAAACCTTTTATCAATTAAGGGCTAGATTCACTAAGCAAACCAATCGTGTACACCAGTGGTTCCCAACCCTGTCCTGGAGGACCACTTGACCAGTCGGGTTTTCAGGATAGCCCTAGTGAATATGCATGAGTAGATTTGCATGCCTGACACCTCCATTATATGCAGATCTCTCTCATGCATATTCATTAGGGCTATCCTGAATTCCCAACTGGCCTGGTGGTCCTCCAGGACAGGGTTGGGAACCACTGGTATACATGATTCACTAACCTGTGTAGCGACTCTCTTCCGATCCATGCATATAAATGAGGGGAACTGCATGCAAAATAGGCAGGGACGCGATTCACTAACCATTTTTTCAAATCCGACTGGGCTCGGAAAAAGCGACTACTGGGGACCAGTAGCAAACGCCTTTCCTACTCTCCTGCTCCATGGAAGCCCAGCTCACAGCCCTGCTCTTTACCGGCCCTGCTCTCTGCTGCCCTGAATCTCTCCTGCCTGCCGCCCCGATGTTCTTCCCCGATCTTTCCTGCCTTAGGGTTAAAACCACGGGCTCCCTTGCCTACAAAAGTTTTTTTTTTTAAGTTATGGCCTAGACCCATTCCCCCCGATGTCCCCCCATGCCACCCACCCTGAGCTGATGCCCCCCCGTGCCAATGCCCCACAAAAGGCAGGAGGGATGCCAACTCCCTCCTGCCATGTGAAACCCCATCCTGGCCCAACTCTCTCCTTCCGTGCCTGCCTGTATCTCTATCTAGGCCGGCGAGCCAGGGCCGGGCTGGGATGGGCCCGGCCCACCCACTCCCCCCTACCTTTAAGAATCATTGGGAGCAGGAGGGGTGCTCATTCCCTCCTGCTCCAGGCCTCCTCCAAGATCGGCAGGATGACTGGGCAAGGCCCACCCCCTCCCCGTACCTTAATATTGTTGGGAGCAGTAAGAGTGCTCAGTCCCTCCTGCTCTACGCCTCCTTTGCCAACAAATGCAGCCTTAAGCCACGCCCCGATGCATCATCTGATGCGCAGGGAGGGGCCTAAGGCCCTGATTGGCTGAGGTGCCCCGATTTGGGCAAGTTAGTGAATCTAGCCCTAAGTTAGACATGTTGATGTAACTGGACATCAGCTAGACATGTTGATTTAGATGCCTATCTTTCGATGGACTTTATAGAATAAGGCTCTCTGGTTTTAAGGCTAGATTTGATCCATCCCTATATTTCTTGTTTAATTTACTTGTGAATAGGAGCATCTGTTTTTTTTTCTCTCCCAAAGATGTGGACTTTAGTTTCAACTTTAATAAAAATTTGATTTGATCGCAAAATCGTAATTCAATGTAATTTACAAATAATGATAAAATTGGGGTTAAAAAAACCCACACTTATCAAACCAGACGGTTAAAAAAACTTTAGATCAACCAAACACAGAAGGTAAAAAATAAAAAATAAAGGGTTAAATACAATTTATAAACAAATAAAAAGGGCAGGGCTGTTTCTCTAATCCCTTTATATAAATTATTTATTATGAGTTCTAGTTCTATTTGAAATTATATTTCTAAATATAAGCATGAGAATTAACATGTGGTGGGGGTGTCTGGGGGGAGAGAGTGACCATATTCTGTGCTAATTGGTTAGTGTAGCTACATTGCCATATGCTAACTAATTGGCGCTTTCGTAACACATGAGCCTTTACCACCTACGTAACGGGTGGCAATAAGGACTCATGTGCTAATCTGTTTTAATGTCTATGTTCTATTAGCAAAATTATCACATGGATATTAATACAAAAAAAAAAATTGGAAATTTGGCCATTTTACCCCAGAGGTAAAAATGAACTTAGCATGCAGGAAAGACCCACATAAGGGCACGCAAAGGCAATGTTTTCCCACTGTTTGGTAAAAGGGTCCCTAAGTCTTACAGTTAAATTTTAAATAAGATTTTATTGTAACCAGGACACTGCAGCCTTGGCCTTCCATTTCCCTCCATTTCAGTTTTAATACTGGCGGGGGGAAAGAGGAGAGAATAAAAAAGAGATGCTGGCAGGTGGCCAAGAAAGCGATGGTTAGATATGTTTTGTTAATTGTCTTCCAGTTAGGAGGTTTGCATGAGAAGCTGGCTGGATCAAATGCCAACACAAAATATGGTTGTCATGTTAAGAAACACCTGTTTAGCCATTTATGTGCCTGCTGGTAAGCCATTTCTCTCAGACAATTAATCACCTAGACCTGACAAATAATCTGTAAAACCCCAAGGCAGTATCCATTACAATGTCTGTCTGAACCCACTCCAAAAATAACATAATTATAAAGAAGATCCTTCGGCTGTGAAGAACTTTCCAGGAGCAGCATGCATCAACATATCATTACAGCTTTCTGGGTTAAGAAGTCAGTAGGAGCTAAAGATTTGAGATGCTAAAGAGATGCTGCACGTGCTTGTGATCAATATGTCTACCCATATACCGTATTTGCCGAAGTACAGGACGCAGCAGCGTATAAGACACCCCCCCCCCTTTTTATACACCATACTCACATTACCCCTCTTCTCAAGTCACTTCACTGTCTCCCCATCCATTTACGAATACAGTTCAAACTCCTCTTACTGATTTACAAGTGCATTCGCTCTGTAGCTCCTCAATATCTCTCCTCACTTATCTCCCCCTATGCTCCCCCCCCCCCCCTGAACTCCATTCATTGGGTAAGTCCCTCTTATCTGTACCCTTCTCCTCCACTGCCAGCTCCAGAATCCGTCCCTTCTTTCTTGCCATGCCTTATGCCTAGAACAGGCTGTCAGAGTCAATACGTCATGCTCCGTCTCTAGCAGTATTCAAATCCAAGCTAAAAGCCCACTTTTTTTAAAGCTGTTTTCAACTCAATTCGAACTCACTGTCAGATATCCTATACCCATTGTATCATTCCTGCTGCTCAAAACTCCCCAACCCTGAGATTTCCCGTCTGTCCAAATTAGATTGTAAACTCTTCTAAGCAGATATTGTCTACTGAATGTTAAATGTACAGCACTGCGTATGCCTTTCAGTGCTATAGAAATGATAAATAGTAGTAGTAGTGATGGAAAATTCATTCATTTTTTTTTTCTTTTGATCTTTGATGAGATCCTCAAATACATAGAGCAAATCCATTGAAATCCACTAGTCGGCATAAATCTGTGGTAAATTATAGCATTAACTATCCCAAGATGACTGGTGGGAATTGAGTTCTATTTTTGTTCATATCTTTTGTTCTCTGGATGGAGGAGGTTATGCTCACAGCTACTGAAGGAGAGACAGGTGTAGGGTTCTAGAGGGCCACCAGTGGAGAACTATTTCTCTAATTAAAAGAGGGAGAATGGGGACTTGCATACTGCCTTTTTGTTGCTTTGACATTTCAAAGTTGACATGCAAGGTGGTGGGCACTGGAGTTTTGAGTGGCTTGCCCAGGGTCGCAGGGAGCAGCACTGGGATTTGATCTTGTGACCTTTGGCAGAGGCAGTGGCTCTACCAGCATAAAATCTGTTATTTTTCTTGGGATCTAGCTAAGTACTTTGGGACCTGGGTTGGCCACTGTTGGAAACAGGATACTGGACTTGGTGGACCTTCAGTCTGTCCCAGTATGTCAATTTTTATGTTCTTGTGACTATTTCAAGAAGCATGTGGCACCAATAGACTGGTGTCAGTTCCTGATCTCACCGTTCCATTATCCACTTCCCCTTCTCTCGTACGTTCCCCTTTCCTTGGGCTTCTATTTTCCCCTTCCCCGTCCTGGCGCTTGCATTATGATTGATCTTGTATGAATGTGGCTTTCGTGTCATATGTTGTAGTTTCTATTAATGACTATTAATTATTTCTATAGCGCTACCAGATGTTTACAGCACTGTACAGATGACAAAGGGGACAGTCTTACAATCTAAACAGACAAGACAGACATGCCATGGATACAGTTAGAGGGAATGGTTAATCTGCTGACTTGGGCAGTGGGGGATAGTTCCTTTCCTTTTTCTGTTGGTTTTTTTTATGTATTGACCTGCCAGTTAGGAAAGGCGGTATATCAAAAACCTAACATTACCTAGAGAGTGGGTGCTTTCAAATAATGATTTAATATGAATAAAAACAAAGAATTACTGGCAATTTTTTTCAGCTTGGTGTGCACAAGCAGAGTCTTACTGTCTTCCTGTGTCTAATTTCTATTTCCACTCAGATGTGGCATGACAACTGTTTTTCACCGATCAGGGAAGCTTGAATTTGGCTTCTGGCCCCTACACTCCTGCTCTCAGCACTATGACTACTGTATAATCCAACTGGAAGTGGAAAATCAATCTCTGTATTTAAAGCATGTCATTTCCCATGAAGGGTCTGTAGCCAAGCTGTCTACTTTAGTCAGGTCTTTAGGGCAGGCACTCACTATCTCTTCCTTTCTCAGAACTAAAGCAGGACACTAAGATGAAATGTGTATTCTTTATTTCTACTTGCAATGTCCATAACTTGCTGGTTTACTTACACTCTCCTCGTAACTTTTACAGTGAGATATTTTGAACAAACTATTAATGACACAATTCTAGGCCCGTCTGACTCCCCGCTCTGCACAACTCAACCATCTTGCTGTAACCTCATTCCAGCTTTTCAGAAGTTTTCTGTCCCTGATTTCCAAATGGATGGAGGCCCTTACCAGTGCATTTTATCCTTGAACTTCTAGCCTTACACAAGGAATTGTCCTCCAGAGCATTCCTAGACCTTTCACTTTCTCTTGGATCCTTCAATGTTTGGTTTTTTTTTTTTTTGTTTCACTCAGTTGCTTCTCTTAATTGTCTTCAGCTGGCTTTACAACTCAGAAACTCTGAAGACAACACATCCCAAGAGACTGTTCCTACTGCCTATCTGGCATTCAGCAAGCCTTCTAAAATACTGCATCTCTAAACATGCAGTATTTGGGGACAGGAAGGGAGGGAGGAGGAAAGAAAGTCAGTAACATTTGCATGTACAGGACTACATTCTATAAATGGCACCTAAAAAACCCCACAAGAAAGGAATCCAACGTAGTCTGCAGTTAAACAAGCACAAAACAAAACACAAACTACAGATAATGTACAGGATGCAGGCGTTGTTTACTAAACCAATAAAAATGCAGTGAATATACAACCTTATTACCAACCAAGGGACCCGACACGGTCCGTGTTTCAGATAACACACCTTCCTCAGAGGTCCATGGTGGTTAAGGTATGAGACAAATCGCAAAAAAGATATCAAATTGGCGCCTATGTGAACCGAATGTTAAAAGGCGTGTACTTCGCTTTTTAACATTCGGTTCACATAGGTGCTTGTTTGATATATTTTTTTGCGGTTTGTCTCATACCTTAACCACCATGGACCCCTGAGGAAGGTGTGTTTTGTGCTTGTTTAACTGCAGACTACGTTGGATTCCTTTTTTGTGGTTTTTTTAGGTGCCATTTATAGAATGTAGTCCATTTTCTCTACAGGATCCGATGTCGTATTAAAAATGCCTCTATTTAAATATCACATCATAGTACTATTAGAATGAAAGGTGTTATTAACAATAATAACTCAGAATGATATGTGATACATAAGACAACTGAAGTGCAAGGATTCTTTTTTTTTTTTTTCTTGTAAAGCAATACATTCCACAGATATCAGCCACAAACGGTGATTACTTATTCTCACGGGGTTCGATAGGTGTCACCCACTGAAATGCTGTCAAGGAAGCCATGTGAACAGTTGAGTTTTAAAACATGGCTTCAATAATGACTTCAGGCAAATTCTTTAATTGTTTTTACTCAATGTTATTCAAACCTCTAAAATGGTTAAAGCCTTAAATCCAGAAAAATGTATTTTTTTTTCCAGATTTGTTCATACCAGGAGAGCACCAGATTTGCTCTGATCCCTCTGGATCTCAATCTGAATACTTTGGAGGAAAGGCGGGAGAGGGGAGATATGATAGAGACGTTTAAATACCTACATAATATAAATGCGCATGAGTCGAGTCTCTTTCATTTGAAAGGAAACTCTGCAATGGGAGAGCATAGGATGAAGTTAAGAGTTGATAGGTTCCGGAGTAATCTGAGGAAATACTTTTTTACAGAAAGGGTAGTAGATGCATGGAACAGTCTCCCGGAAGAGGTGGTGGAAACAGAGACTGTGTCTGAATTCAAGAGGGCCTGGGATAGGCATGTGGGATATCTTGGAGAGAGAAAGAGATAATGGTTACTGTGGATGGGCCATTTGGCCTTTATCTGCCATCATGTTTCTATTAGAAAATGCAGGGCCGCCATGAGAAATTTCTGGGCCCCTTACTGAGCAATCCTATTGGGCCCCCCACGCACCCCTTCCCTCCCCCCGACGCCCCCCCCCCTTCTTCCATGGGCCGAATACACACATACTTTTCTGTTAATGCTCCACCTAAGCAAGTCCCTTAAAATCTTCTCACGTCCATTGGGTGATTTGGCATAGAGGAGATATTCATAAAAAGAACGTCCGTCAAGATCTTTACTCATAGACTGTGCCATTTGCTTTAAATCATCTTCCATCGTTAATCCAAATTGCACAATTCTTTCTCTGTCTTTGTCCTGAATGACATCTGGCCACATTGCTGGATCTGCCAGTATCTGTATATGCCCCTGTGCAGTAGTTACATGACAGATGCTGGACACACGCCCTGCATTGACCAACACAGGGTTTGCACTTATCGAATGCTAGTTTTTGCAAGTAATGCATACCTAGGGCTCCTTTTACTAAGGTGCACTAGTAGTTTTAGCGTGCGCTCAGCGCACATTACATTGCTTCACACGCTACACGCTAACTTCTCCATAGATCTTGCATTTGTATTTTTCATGTAGCGTGGGGTTAGCACGCGCTAATCTTTAGCGCGTGCTAAAAACGCTAGTGCACCTTAGTAAAAGGAGCCCTTAGTGGAGAAACTTATCATACTTCAGTGAAAGAGCCCCTTTGTGTCTTTATAAAAGAGGTTTGAAATAGGCGCCTCCTTGCCCGCTCATCTAGGCAACCTCTTATAAAACTACCTTCTTACTGTATGATTTTTTTTCGCTTCTCTTTTACAAAATCAAAACAAATTTTTATTTGATTGCACTAAAATATCTCCCGATGATCCCCTTTTAAAACAATTGCTATTAAAAAAAATTGTATAGACATTTATTTATTTGGATTTATTAACTGCCTTTCCCCCTCCTTTGCAAAGCCATGCTAGCGTTTTTAGTGCCGGCCGCCATGGTAACATCTCCAATGCTCATAGAATTCCTATAAGCGTCCAAGCTGTTTCCGTGGCGGCCGGCACTAAAAACGCTAGCACCGTTTTTTTAAAGGAGAGGGTTAATGAAGAGATTCACCCAAGGCAGTTTACAGCAGGTATAATTTAACACAGGGGTGTCCAATGTCAGTCCTCGAGGGCCGCAATCCAGTCGGGTTTTCAGGATTTCCCCAATGAATATGCATGAGATCTATTTCCATGCACTGCTTTCATTGTATGCTAATAGATCTCAGGCATATTCATTGGGGAAATCCTGAAAACCCGACTGGATTGCGGCCCTCGAGGACCGACATTGGACACCCCTGATTTAACATAAAACTTATTGTGTATAATTCTGGTGGCTGCACCTTCAAAAAGATATAAAAAGGATGGAGTCGGTCCAGAAGAAGGCTTCTAAAATGGTGCCTGGTCTTCGTCATAAGGCGTATGGGGACAGACTTAAAGATCTCATTCTGTATATTTTGGAGGAAAGATGGGAGAGAGGAGATATGATAGAGACGTTTAAATACCTACATGATGTAAATGCGCATGAGTTGAGTCTCTTTCATTTGAAAGGAAGCTCTGGAATGAGAGGGCATAGGATGAAATTAAGAGGTGATAGGCTCCGGAGTAATCTGAGGAAATATTTGTTTTACAGAAAGGGTGGTAGATGCGTGGAACAGTCTCCCAGTAGAGGTGGTGGAGACAGAGACTATGTTTGAATTCAAGACACCCTGAGATAGGCATGAGGGATCTCTTAGAGAGAGGAAGAGATAATGGTTACTGCAGATGGGCAGACTGGCCATCATGTTCCTATAAATACAATTACCCCCCCCCTCCCCTTTTACAAAACTGCACAAGAGGTTTTTAGCATTGACTGGTGCACTGATTGCTCTATGCTGAATGCTCATAGGAACTCTATGGCTGTCAGAACAGCGCAGAGCATTCAACGCGCCAGACGGCGCTAAAAACCTCCTGTGTAGTTTTTTTTAAAGGGGGGGGAGGGGTGAATGAGGTAAAGTCAAAATCAGTAAACAGAAAATAATAGGACTACCATGTATCAACCTAAAAATGCAAAGGATGGATAAAAAAAATCCTACATTCCTCAATATCTGTGTCTGATATGAAGCACTCATACACTAACCACTACAAACGTGAAAAGTCTTGAGGAGCTGCACACTGTAAAAGCACTATTGCAATTCCTTTCCATACTTTGACAAAAATCAGATTTAACATGACCACAGATTTGTCCTTAATTCCATGTTTGCAAAACCGTCTCTAAATGTACAGTAACCAAGCAAACATTTTCTTTTCTTTTTCTTTGTTGTTGGCAGGAATGAGTTATCATTTGGCAAAACAAAAGCACACACATAGGAAAATCGTCTAAGGGAAAATCTATTTTTCCAATAACATTATAAGCAGAGGGACACACATTGCTTTTCTTGTCTCTTCTGCATTGCTCAATGCCTGTGGTAGTGGTTTCAAAAGACAGAGAGAGAGGTTAGGTCTCTTTCTTAATTTTCAGTTTTCACATCACAACCGCTGCCCTTTTGGTCGCTGCGTTCCAGTCACATTCACGTAGCAACTGCTGGGTGCTGGGATTTTCAGCCTGAATCTACACAGTGCTGCTCGTTTCCCTCATCAAGTGCCATATTCTTAAAACCAAACCACCACAGGCAAGAGAGCTGATCACAATAATTTCAGGATTTTAGTCGGCAGCAAATGGGTTGCATGGTTTCCAAGACACTATATAATGGTTTACAGCAGTGGCTGGAGAGAGCATTGCTATTGAGAAAGACTGTTTTTCCCTGGGACCGGTAGCAAGGAATGTTGCTGCTATTTGGGTTTCTGCCAGCCACTGTTGGAGACAGGATGCGGGACTAGATGGACCATTGGTTGTCCCAGTATGGCTATTCATATGTTCTTATGATTTTATATTTTAATATTCCTTGCAATAACATGCCCAACTAGCAGAAATGACAACCTCAAAGCTTCACAGGGAAATGACTCTCTAAGCATCGTGGAGGCTGGTAATGTGTAAAACCTCTTTGTAAAATGCAGCTAAAATACCATAACTTCATCAGTGATTTGGTAAGGATTCCGTTCACCTAAAACCGTTCTGCCCCCTACATGGTAAAGAGAGCAAATAGCAGCCATTATAAAATCAGATATTTAGAAGTAATTTGTTTTCTTTATTTAAAAATGTATATACTGCTTTAAACCAAAGCAGTATACAATTAACATACAAAATATAAGACATACATCAAGCAATCAGCTCTTGCAAAACCTAATGCATTGAAAGTCCCAATTTCACATAAAAGCTGACACATACAAATATGTCTTCAGATTAAAAAAAAAAAAAAACCCAAAACATCCCTGGGCTTACATAAATGCATCAACCATTCTTGACACCCATGATGGAGAACATTAACAACCCTGTACACATATGTGATATGATGATAATATTGCCACCTCTTGCCAGGTTAACCCAGAGGGACTCCCCGGTGTATTTGACATCTGTGATCCTGGTGGTTTTGATGTCTTTTTTAATGTATAGTGCTACCCCACCACCTAACCTGCCCTCTCTGTCCCGACGAAGTAAATTGTACCCCGGTATAGTCATATCCCATTCATGTGAGTCCGTAAACCATGTTTCGGTTATTGCCACCACGTCTAGGTTGGCATCCCTTATTTCAGTTTCCAGTTCTAGAATTTTATTGCCTAAACTGTGAGCATTAATATACATGGCCCTCCACACATTGTGTTTGCTAGGTCGCTGTAAGGCTTTTTCCACCTGAGTCTGTGTGGCTCCTAGAGAACTGTTTGCTATATTTGCCCTTACCTTGGAAGCAGAGTGTCGACTCATCCCATCAGGATAGTTCCTTTCTGCACCAGTACATGAGTAGGTACCCTCCCCCAACTTACCTAGTTTAAAGCCCTACGAAGTAGGCGGGCTAGTCGGTGTCCGAAGATGTTCTTACCTCTGCTGGTCAAGTGGAGTCCGTCTGGTCCCAGAAGTCTTTGTAGCACCTCTCCATGATTCAGGAATCCAAAGTTCATATCCCGACACCATCCTTGTAGCCATTCGTTGGTTCTTAGGATACATTCATCTCTGGCTCTTCCCTTGCCTCTGACTGGGAGGATTGAAGAGAAGACCACCTGCGCACCCGTCTGCTTCAGCCTCACACCCAAGGCTCCGAAGTCTCTGGCGATGGTCTCCTGGGTGTTCCTTGCAGTGTCGTTCGTACCTATGTGGATAAGAAGCATAGGAAAATGGTCATGGTCTATATCATAGGGCCCCAGAATGGTTCTGGGACATGTTGAAACAGTACTATCTGATTAGAGAGTTAAGGTCAGAAAATGCAATGAGACTGACCACTGACAGAGTCCCTATTACCAAAAATTACACAGGGTGCCGATGGAGGCAAGAGTCCTGTTCAAATTTGCCTGTATCTGTTATAAATCAATATTTGGTATGTCTCCAGTCGTTTCCCATTTTCTCCTGGATTGTTCCAACAAATCCACACGTAGAGTCCATTTATTTGCATATCCAACAGTAAAAGCTTGTCGACTTAAGAGATTTCTTGACAGAACACTTGCCTTTCAGGCAGGCAAAATGAATGACTGGCTTGATAAAATTATCCCATGTGTTTCATCTTACCACTTCTTTAGAAAGTTAGTAAAGGCACAGTTATTTGATAGATTTGTAACCTCAGTTTTTACTGTTTTAGTTCATTTGCTTATTATGTATTTATTATGCATTTCTCATGATTTGTACATGTCACTGACTGTTCAGTTTCTCTTGTTGTAAACCGCCTCAAACTATTATGGTGTGGCAATATAAGAAAAAAGTTATTATTATTATCATCATATCACATATGTGTACAGGGTTGTACCCCGGTATAGTGTGGTATATACCCCGGTATAGTGTGGTATATAGACCCCGGTATAGTGTGGTATATAGACCCCCAAGACAAATGGAAGACATGGACACGGAATTAATTGAGGACATAGAGAATATCACTCTACGGGGCGACACTGTACTGCTTGGGGACTTCAACATGCCTGATGCAGACTGGAATACATTTTCAGCAACCACCAGTAGCAGCAAGAGGCTTTTGGCCTCCATAAATGGTGCACAACTAAAACAGATGGTAACGGAGCCCACTAGGGCCCAGGCAATCCTTGACCTGGTACTCACCAACGGGGAAAGCGTCTCAGATCTTGGCAGGAGATACGCTAGCCTCCAGCGACCATAACATGGTATGATTCAACCTTAGGAAAGGATTCCCTAAGTCAAACACAAAAACAAAGGTACTTAACTTCTGGGGCACCGACTTCACACGCATGGGAGATTTCGTCCATCAGACGCTGCAGGACCAAGCAGAGACCGGTAATGTGGAAGCTATGTGGTCGTACCTGAAATCATCCATACACGAAGCTACTAATCGCTACATAAAAACAGTAGACAAACGGCAAAGAAACAATAAACCCCAATGGTTCACTGAGGAGATCTCGCACCTCATTAAGGAGAAGAAAACAGCATTTCTTTCCTACAAACAAACGCAGAGAAGGGAAACCAAAGTAGAATATAAGACCAGGTCTGCAGCGGTCAAAACAGCAGTTAGGGAGGCCAAACTTCGAGTGGAAGAAACTTTGGCAAAAAACATTAAAAAAGGGGACAAATCTTTCTTCAGGTATATTAGTGATAGGAAAAGGAACACAGACGGCATAGTACGCCTTAGAAGACCGGATGGAAACTACGCAGTGGCGGATTCTGAAAAAGCCGAAATATTAAATGAATATTTCTGCTCAGTCTTCACCTGTGAGGCACCTGGACACGGACCACAGTTGAAGGCAAAACAAATTGCGGAAGACCCGTTTCAGAATTTTGAGTTCACACCTGAAGACGTCTACAGCGAGCTGACAAAGGCTCAAGGAGAACAAGGCCATGGGACCGGACAATTTACACCCAAGAGTGCTTAGAGAATTGAGAGATGTTCTGGCGGAACCGTTGGCCGTGCTCTTCAATCTCTCACTTAGCATGGGGAAAGTTCCGTTGGACTGGAAAACAGCCAACGTCATTCCTCTGCATAAAAAGGGTTGCAAGGCTGAGGCTGCGAACTATAGACCGGTGAGTCTCACTTCAATAGTGTGTAAACTCATGGAAACACTAATTAAGCATAAATTAGATACGGTCTTGAATGAGGAGAATCTCCGGGACCCCAGTCAACATGGATTCACCAAGGGTAGGTCCTGTCAGTCCAATCTTATCAGCTTCTTTGACTGGGTAACAAGAAAGATAGACTCGGGAGAGTCCTTAGACGTCGTATACCTTGACTTCAGCAAGGCTTTTGACAGCGTCCCACACCGCAGACTGCTGAACAAGATGGAATCGATGGGGTTAGGAGTAACACTAACTGCATGGGTTAAAGATTGGCTAAGTGGCAGACTTCAGAGGGTGATGGTTAATGGTACCCTCTCCAAAACGTCGGAAGTGACCAGCGGAGTGCCGCAGGGCTCAGTCCTGGGTCCACTCCTCTTCAACATATTCATTAGGGATTTGACTCAAGGGCTTCAAGGTAAGGTAACCTTATTCGCTGATGATGCCAAACTATGCAATATCATAAACGGCTACAATCTGCAGAATACTATGGAACAGGACCTCCGTACTTTAGAAAGTTGGTCCTCTGTCTGGCAGCTGGGCTTCAACGCCAAGAAATGTAAGGTCATGCATCTCGGAAATGGAAATCCATGCAGAACTTACACCTTGAATGGAGAAACTTTGACCAAGACTACAGCAGAACGAGACTTGGGAGTGATCATCAGTGCAGATATGAAGACTGCTACTCAAGTGGAGAAGGCTTCATCTAAGGCACGGCAGATGATGGGTTGTATCAAGAGAAGTTTTGTCAACAGGAAGCCTGAGGTCATAATGCCATTATACAGAGCCATGGTGAGACCTCATCTGGAATACTGTGTGCAATTTTGGAGGCCACATTACCGTAAAGATGTGCTCAGAATTGAGTCAGTTCAGCGGATGGCCACCAGGATGGTCTCGGGGCTAAAGGGTCTCTCGTACGAAGAAAGACTGAACAAATTGCAGCTCTATACTCTCGAGGAGCGTAGGGAGAGGGGAGACATGATTGAGACATTTAAGTACATCACGGGACGGGTCGAGGTGGAAGATGATATCTTTCTTCTCAAAGGACCCTCGAACACAAGAGGACATCCGCTCAAACTCAGGGGAGGGAAGTTTCATGGAGACGTCAGGAAGTACTTCTTCACGGAACGAGTGATAGAGCATTGGAACAAGCTTCCAGTACAGGTGATCGAGGCCCGCAGTATCCCAGACTTCAAGAATAAATGGGATACCTATGTGGGATCACTGCGAGAGTCATACCAATGAATAGGGTCGCTAGGATATAGACTTAATAGAGCAAGTCAGTAGAGTTAAAGGGGTCAGTAGACTTAATAGGGGGTCAATGGTATGGGCAGACTTGATGGGCTGTAGCCCTTATCTGCCGTCATCTTTCTATGTTTCTATGATAAAGAGTTATTTAGTAGTCAAAAACAAACTGATGGTGTTTTCTAACAAATATGAATGCACTCAGAAACTATCTGACAAACTTTACAATGTGATTGATGATTGAAGTATGTGTTCTAAAGGGTTTTCCCTGCTTGCCTGCCTTGCTTAGGTGGCATAGCCAGATGGCAGGTTCCATGCGGCTGTTGAATGCATGTGAGTTGCACCTATGGGAGTCCCGTCAATGGGTGAACTGATTAAATAAATATTATATTAACTAGTCTTTAAGCCCGTTACATTAACAGGTGCTAGAATAGATGTGTGTGTCTATCTTTCTTTCTTTCTCTCTCTCTCCTTGGCCGCTGTCTGTCTGTCTTTCTTTCTGTCTCTCTCTTTCCTCGGCTGTCCACCACCACCCCTTGCCTGCTCCCCCTGTCCAACAGTAGGCCTTCTCCCTTCCTTTTACCTTCCCCCCTGTCCATCAGCATCTCTTCCCTGCTCTCCCTGTCCGGCTGAGGCGCTGGAAGCATGGAAGAGGGGCCGCCGCTGCTATTCCTCCTCGCCTGCCTTTGTGTCCCCTTGCTGCTGGATGGCGGCAGCGCCCTGGACCTGCACTTTTTGGGCCTCGAGGCCGAAGTGGCGCTCAACCTCTCGCTGTGGGCGGACTGGACTTAATGATCTCCTCAACTGGCACAACCTGCACCACGAGCCCCACTCTGTCTCCCCGCAGGGGACATGCAGCGGGGCGCCACCAACCTGGTCACTGCCCTCTTGCTTTCGGGGGGCTGCCACAAGCCAGCACAAGCGCCACTAACTGTGTCCTTCCATGGCCGTATTCTATTTGGCCACGGAAGGACACAGCACACTGCAGGGATCACAAAACCCTTAGTGCGCATGCCACTTAGGGTTTTATTATAGAAGATGTTTTAAATCAATATTTAGGAAGAAGATAAGATTAATAATAGTGGGTTTTATCATTGTGGGTGGTTAGTTCACTAAAGGCAAAAAAAAAGGGGATCCAACCAAATCTGCAGTAAAAATACCAAACCAGGATAAACAAACAAAAAGTGCAGACTATGTACAAGATGCAGGCAAAATTTATTGTACTAAAGTTAAAATCCAATAATATAAAACCTTTTTACCACTTAAGGGACCCGACACGGTCCGTGTTTCGGACAAACCTTCATCAGGGGTCCTAATAAATATAGATACAATACAAAAATCATTAAAAAATACTATATAAGGTAACATGATGGTGTTGTCATGCCATGCTGACAGAGCTTGTGATAAAGTGACGTGAATAGCAAGATGGTGTATACGAAGTAATATGATGGAAAAGGAAGGACACATGCAAAGAGAAATAATAAATAAATAAAAAGTGTATGAATTGACCTGAATAAATGTGAACTAAAAATGTGAAACAAAAAACAAGAGACCATGACACAAAGGCAAAAAATTAAATAAAAGCACTTGATAAAAAAAATGCCAATTAGTGATAAAGCACCCATAGATATTGAATAAAGAATAAATTTTGCCTGCATCTTGTACATTGTCTGCAGTTTTTGTTTGTTTCTCCTAGTTCACTATAGGGCCTGAGATTTAGGAGGTAGTTTGTTTCATTGTAGTATCTGTTTGTTGTAGTGTCCCCTCCTGAAGAAGCTCCAATTCGTGAAACTCGAGTTGGGGGATTGAGGGAAGTTTGAGACAGCAGCATCTTCTATTTTCTTTTGGTTATCAGACCGGAGCAGTTGTGGGACGCATCCCAGCAACTCCACTGCTTCAGATAAGTACAGGCTGTTTAATTAGCATTTAATTAGCATTTGAAAGTTAAGTCTGTATGCGGTGGAATGAGACAGTGAATAGCTTTGATGGTCTCATTCACAACTGGCTCCATGATCTTTCACTAGAGTGTGGTTGTTGGGTCTGAGCTTTCACATTCATCATCATTATTATTATGTATTAAGATATTCAGAAAAGAAAAAGTAAAAAGAAATTTTTCTTTAGGTATTTGAAGTGATAAGCATATTTTGTGTTTATAGTTCTCTGACCATATCCAATAAATTTCTTACTTCATTATTAGGTAACTTCCAATCTGTAAACCGTATATACTGATAATCTCCACTATATTCTGTTATCACTTGATTCCCTTGATATGTAATTCTCAAAATTGAATCCTCTACCATGTAATGTACACGAATCACTGTTATGTAATTTATCTAGATAATCTTTATTACGCAATTCTTTTGGTAATTCCTATAATTTGTATTCAGCCTTGAACAATATATAATGTATAATGTATTTGAAATTAATTTTCCTATGAACTGTTTTCCTACCTTCTTCTACTCTATGTTTATAACCTAACTAATTTATTTTTCTCAAGTACTTTAGCAAGAATGTGAGCCTTTGGGACAGTCAGGGAACTCTAAGTACTTTCTCTTCATCTTAATTAATCTTACTTAATGCATTTCTTCTATTTCTACTGTAAACCGCTTAGAACCTCACGGTACAGCGGTATATAAGAAATAAAATTATTAATTATTATATAGGGCTCCTTTTATCAAGGTGCACTAACGGGGTTAGCGCATCGGACATTTAATCATGTGCTAACCCACGCGGCAAGCCAAAAAACCAATGCCTCGTCAATGGAGGTGTTAGCGACTAACACGGCAGGCGGTTTAACGCGCATTAAACCGCTACCTTGCCTTGATAAAAGGACCCCATAGTGTTGAGGCCCTGAAGTTTGCAATACCCAGAGACACCAAAGCATTGTTTTTTGGTGGGGTGCTTATGTAGTATGTCAGAACATTTCTGACAGATGTCTATGTGCCATCTCCATAGATGGCATCCTTCTGCTATATGATATCTAACAAGTCTGGTGCATATTTATGTTTATCTGACCAGGGTAATTTAGATTAATTGCCAGACCTTCCTTGCTGCAGCATAGTACAGTGTCTGTCTACCAGGGCAGAACAGGATGCCCTTGTTGGACAGCACCAGGCATGCCAGGAGGAAAATTTCTCTCATTAGAGACTGGTTTATGGTTTTTTAAAACTTGCTATATCGCCATGAACTAACTAGGCAGGAGAAAAACTAGACTATATTGACAGGACAGAATATACCATTCACAACCAAGATCCAGGCATCCTGGTAGAATAGGAGTTAGCTGAAAAGGAGGGGTGTAGGATAGCCATAGGTAGCAGCAAAAACCCTATGAATGATTTTAAGCTTGGGCGAACAACCAGGTTTTTATTGCTCATTTGAATTTATTCAACGATGACTCGGTACGGATGTAGAAAGGAAGGGAATTCCAAAAGAATGGCGTTGTGAAAAAGAAAACATGTCATCTAGTGGATTCTAGTTGAGATATTTTTGGACCAGGAAGGACTAATCAGTAATCGATAATGGAATGAAGATGAGCTAGTGAATATGGAATAGTGAGAAAAGATAAATGGGTCAGTAGTTTTAAAATAATCCACTGCTTGCCATGGATTGTTAGCATGGAATGTTGCTACTATTTGGATTTTTGACAAGTACTTGTGACCAAGGTTGGCCACTGTGAAGATGGGATACTGGGCTACATTGATCATTGGTCTGATCCAGTAAGGCTATTCTTATGTTCTTATAATAGGAATCCAGTGGTGCAGCTGTAGAAGAGAAGAAACATAATTGTGTTTATGAGCATTACATAGTAGTCTAATGACAATATTCTGTAAAGATTACAGGTTTTTTCATGTTGGGACATGAACACCCTAAATTATATTACAATAATCTATTATGGTTATCAGCAGTCAAAGAATCAGTATGTGAAATATATCACTACTAAAGTTTTAGAAAAATAGGCTTCACTTAGTGATTTTCTTTAGCCAAAAAATCATTGGTTCTTCATCCTAAACAATCAGTTTTCAGAACTCATTTTAGTACTTATTATTGCTATAGCGCTGCAAGACGTACACACCATGTACTAAAATGAGTTCCAAAACCAGATTGTTTAGGATGAAGAACCAATGATTTTTTTGACTAAAGAAAATCACTGAGTGAAGTCTAATTTTCTAAATCTTTAGAGAAAAAAAACACAAATTTGAAACTGGCTGATAGTGAGCAGGATTTAAAGCACAGGTGTCGAAGTCGGTCCTCGAGGGCCGCAATCCAGTCAGGTTTTCAGAATTTCCCCAATGAATATGCATTGAAAGCAGTGCATGCACATAGATCTCATGCATATTCATTGGGGAAATCTTGAAAACCCGACTGGATTGCGGCCCTCGAGGACCGACTTCGACACCCCTGATTTAAAGGATCTAAATATTGTTTCTTGATTTTCAAGAATGTAGTAATTTCCAGAACAAAAGCTATGAGTAAAATCAGTGGTAATATATTTAGTTCAGGAATTTTTATCCAAGAAGATGGAAATGGGTTTAGAGAACAGTACATAGTTCTTGTGCCTTTAAGGGGTCCTTTTACTAAGGCGCGCTAGTGCATCTTAGCGCGCACTAAATGCTAATGCGTGGCAGCACGTTTATAGGATATAATGAACGCATTCGAACATGTTATCATTTAGTGCGCACTATGACACACTAGCGCACCTTAGTAAAAGGACCCCTTAGTGTTTCAGAAAGAGAGTGAAGGGACTTTAGTTGAAAAGAGAACCAGGACAGTACTCTGGGAGTAGGAATTGGACCAGAGAAAACAAAATCAATTTTGATAAGTTAGGTCAAGTTTGCAGTACGATCATGCATAAAGGAATCGGTATTGGTGAAATGGAAAGAGAACTATAAGATACTGAGTTTACAAGATCTTGGACCTTTGTGGAAAAATATTGGGCAAGAACTTTGGTAGGTGGTATGGAAAGATTTCTCAGATTAGTGTTCTGAGAGGAAGACAGACTATGGAAAATGAAGAACTCCTTTTTAAACTTTGGCACCTTCTTTATATGATTTGAGAAATATCGTGCCTTAGCCCTCCGCAGGAGGAAGTTGTAGTCTCTCAGCTTGGATCTATAGGAGAATAGATCTACCTCTGACCTAGTCTTTTTCCATCTACATTTGTATCCCCACAGTTGTTCTCTATGATATATATTATTTTTAGTTTAGGATAATAATTGTCTAGACACTTTTAAAGGTGAAATCTGTTCTAAAGCTGTAAACAGAACAGCATGAAGGCATTGTGCTCATCTAAATTTCGTCTCAAAGTTGGACGGAAAAGAGAAAAAGGAATGAGTGGGAGTATGTGGGTCAATCAATGAAAGGTGTTGGAACTATTTAATATTATCTGATCTGTTGCCAAAGGTAAAGGGAATGTGATAGAGAAATGAACAACATAATGGTCAAACAAGTTTCAAGTTTATTGAGATTTTGATTTAAACGCAATATCAAATATTTTCAATGCGTATAAGAAAAAATAAATTTGGGGAAATAAATAAAACCATTTGAACAATAAACATATCCATAGGGGTTGGGTTAGTGTAGGAAGAAGACAGAGAAATCTTCCAGGGAAATAACCAAATCCAAGGTGTGACCACCTTGGTGGATTGGAAGAAAAATCCATTGACAAAGATTAAGATCTGATAAGAGTGAAAGAAAATTATTGGATTTAAGATGTTATGGATCATCAACATATGTGTTGAAGTCTCCCAAAATTAAAATATTGGGGTAATGAGTGGAAGCATCTGCAATCATTTGGTAAAAGCAATCCCACTGTATCTGGGTTAACGAGGCTGGACAGTAGGAAAGCAAGATAACTAATGGAGTTGGTGCACAAATTCTATCAACAAAGGCTTCAGCATATTGAAAAGTAGCTCTTGCTACAACTCCACTGGCTCCCAGTAATTTCCAGGGTCTACTTTAAATGTGCCTGCCTAACTTTCAAGATCCTGCATGGCATTCTTCCCCCTTTAATTCCTCTATCTTGGAATGCTGCGAGACCTGACATCACCAGATCTATCCAAAAGCTCAAATCATCTTTCCCCTCACTAAAAGGCGTTACCTACATTGGGAAATTAGGGAAATCTCTTCACTTCAAAACTACAGAGCTTTAGAATAATTTCCTGCCCAGCTGCGCAACCTGGGTTCTTTCCAACTATTCCAAAGACACCTGAAAACTTGGTTATTTTCAAAAATGTTAACTTCTGCTTCCCCCTACCACCAACTCCCACTGTACTTCCTTTTAATTTTTGTAAACCGTGTTGAGCTCTATATTTATAGAGAAGATGCGGTAGATAAGCTTAAGGTTTAGTTTAGAAGGAAGTTCAACAGTTTGTAATTTAGTGAAATAAAAGCTAGCCAAACAACCACCAGCTCTGGATGACCTAGAATAAGAAAAGACATCGTAGCCATGTGTCAGGCATTCAAATAAGTAGCTCTCTTTGCCATTCTTAATCCTTGTCTCTGTGACACAGAGTGTGTCAAATTGTAATAAGATCACATAAGAGAGTTGTTTTAGAACATAAAGACCTACAATTATGGAGGCCAATTTAAATACATTTCTCAGTGCTGGCAAAGACTGAGGGAATTTTAGTAAAAGTAACACAACATATATGAGGAGGAATGTGTGGTTTGGAGAAAACTTCTGGATGATTCCCTGTAATCAGGTATGTTTGCAGCAAATGGGTTTGATTAGAGGGTGTGGAAAAACATCCCCGAAAAAAAGCAGAATAGAGTCAATAACGAATGACAGAAAACAAAAGAGCTCATGGAACCATGTGGAAGTATTGACAAAAATGGAGAGTACACTGGAAATAATAAGACAAAAAAATAAATCTGCATATACCACAGAAACAATGTGAAAACTACTAAATATAATCACAGAAGGTTTGACTTCCAGGAAAAGCACTGTGCTTATGCTGATACCGGTCACATGATTTGAGTGCAGGCAGTGTGAAAGGTTCAAGTGGGCTCTTGATTGCTGTCTCGGCAGTGCCTATGTGCAACTTCCAGGCATAACACTATTCACATGTATATCCTACATATGAACCTGGCATAAAATGCTACCACTTAAACATGGATAGCCCCATAGGACACTTCTCTATATTCCACTTGCAGATCACCACTGTGCCAGAGGTCCACGGCTGCTCTTCCATTAACTTGCAAATGTTACTTCCCCATTGTCCATTGGTACCCTTCATATATCTACTGGCCATTTTACCACACTGTTGTTATCAAGGGGTACATTCACCAGTGCTTTCATAAAATGATGCTTCCAACCTCCATGTGCAGACAGACTGTTTATGTCATCACATATAAGGGTGGTTTGAAAGGTTTGACAAAAAGGATAGCCCATCGAAGGTTATACACTTAGGCACTGATTCTGCAAAGTGCTCCCGATTGTAGGCAGCTGTAGGCATCCTACAGCTGTCTAATCAGCCAATCGGGAGGCGCTTTTTCTAAAAAAAAAAATGCTCCCCAGGTAGGCCGCCTATATTGAAGGCACCTCCAGGGAACCTAGAGAGGCCCGCAAGCCGCCTAAGCTCGCCTAAGGCTAGCCGGTAGCCTTAAGAGAACTTAGGCGGCCCTACGCGTCTCCCTAGCAGAACGGGAGATGCTTATAATGTAGGCTAGCAAAATACTGGCCTACATGGTAAGTAGACGCGGCCTCTGTACCTAATCGTGGCAAGGATCTCCCTTGCCGCAAAAGTCTCCCCTCCCCCCAGTGATCGTGGCAGGAGGGTGCCCAACCCCTCCTACCGACCCCTCAACGGCACTCCCGACGATCGCGGCATGAGGATATCCAACCCCTCCAACGTCTCCCCCCTAAGATCACTGGAAGGAGGGTGCCCATGCCCAACCCCTCCTGCCGGTCCACCCCAGCGAACACCACCACCCCGGAACCCCCCCTTGACCTTACCAGCAAGTTGGACCAGACGGCTCCTCGCACATCTGGCCAAAGGGCTGCCTCCATCCAAATGACGCGGGCCCGCCCCTACCCTGCCCAACCCACAGGATCCTAGGACCTGATTGGTCCAGGTGCCTAAGGCCCCTCCCGCTACAGGGGGGGGGTCTGTAGAGGGATGTCGGGCACGTTAAACCCGATTCTGTAACAGGCGTCTGCAACATGAATGTCGGTTACAGAATTGGGTTAACTTTGGGTGGGTGTAGGCCCAATTTTATATAGGACACCCGGGATTGACATCCTATATAGAATCCTGGCCTTAGGGCTCCTTTTACTAAGGTGCGCTAGCGTTTTAGTGCACGCACAAGATTAGCATGCGCTAGCTGAAAAATTACCGCATGCTTAAAAGGAGGCGGTAGCGGCTAACGCGTGCCGTAGTTTAGTGTGTGCTATTCTGCGTGTTAAGACCCTAATGCACCTATGTAAAAGGAGCCCTTAGTCCAGCCAGTTTCCAGGGTTTTTTTGTAAGCTATTTTTCCTATGATATGAAAAAAAAAATGGAAACTCGCTGGACAATTAGATAGTTCACTTCATTTTCAGTCTCATATTTCCACTCTTGTCCAGAGATTTTTTTTTTTTTAAGACTGAAGCAACTTTATTCAGTTCATTCTCTTTTGACCCAAAGGCTATGGGGCTCATCATCGAAACAGAAATACGCCTAAAATCTCGCCTAAATCGGCACTTGGACAACCTTAAAGAGAGGTCGTCCAAGTACCAATAAACAAAACTGGTTTTAGACATGTCTAAAAACAGCTTAGATCTTTTTAGTGCTGCTGTACGCCCAGAGCTTAAAGGGGTGTTTTAGGAGGAGTGGTGAGGGAGGGATTTGGGCAGGCTATGGGCTGACCTAGACTTAGTCATACTGCAAGTATAATCAAAAGTTTGACAAGACTCCCTAGATGGAACTTATACGTAGTGACTTTTAAAAACAGGTCTAAATGACCAGAAGGTATCCAAAGTGACCAGATAACCACTGAAGACACAAAGTACAGATCCCCACACACTCCCCCAGTGATCACTGCCCCCCCCCACTCTGCCATAAAAATCAGAATAAAAATATACACACCTGCCTCCAGAACATCAACACCTGGCATAGGAAAGCCTAGTAGAGCTGCACAGAGGTGGCTTAAATAGTCTTGGGGGTGGGCTAGTGAACCATAGAGAGGAGGACCCAGGCCCATAAGCCACTCTAACCACTACATTTATGATGAAACATATGCACCCACCAAGACCCCCTAAAACCCTATTGTACTGCCATATAGGTGGCACCTGCAGCCATAAGAGCTATTGGGGTGGTAGGCAGGTGGGTCTAGTGTGTTTTGGGTGGGCTCACCATGATCTATAAGGGAGTTGTAGTGAGATGTGCATGTGGCACTCTTTTTGTGAAGTTCACAGCAGTGCCCTGTAAGGTGCCCCACTACTCTGTTGCCATGTCTGAGTGTCCAGTCCATCACTTTGCTTGCTCCTCCCATGTCCAAAAGATCTTGTTCTAGGCGTTTTTCACATGGATGAATTATTAGACGAGAATGGGGTATAAAGATAGACGACTTTGGGCAACTAGCGACTTAGGCCCAAAACAGACTTAGATGTATTTTTTTATTATGCCCCTCCACATGTAAACCTTTTCATTCATTCTTTTATTATGAGTAATTTAGACTATTATAATTCACTCTTTTTTTATTTGTTTAAAGATCTGATGTAGCTACTACTTGGCGCTACCTGTTGGGTCATGCTATTTCTTTATTAAAACAAGAGCAATGACTGCCTGTCTCTGTGAGAACTTACTTTAAAATTTTGTTTCCGACTTACAAAATTTGCTGTACTCAGATTCTGCACTTTCTTTATCTCGTGTCTTACGTTCCAGTGCAATCTCTTTGCTCTTCACAACAGGATCTGCTTTATGTTCCCACAGTTTGTCAATTTCATCGGGAACATATGCGCTCTACAAGTTTTTCTGTTATATCTCCTTTGTTGTGGAATAAACTTCCATGGTTTATTTGTAAAAGTCATCTATTGTTTCTTGTAAATGAAGTTTGAAAAGCTATCTTTTTCAGGAGCACTTTTAGGTTTTATCCTGCCTACTTTGAGGCCTGACTTGGGCTGGAGCACAGATGACAAATGATGATTTTTAATATATTCTTAATGTATTTGTTTTATTTGTTTATTTAGTTGTAATGATGTTTATATAACTACTAGTTGTTTAGCCCGTTACATTAACGGGTGTTAGCAGCCCTTCTCCCTTACTTTTACCTCCTCCCTGTCCAGCAGCACCCCCCCCCCCCCATTCCCTGCTTCCCCCATATAGCAGTAGCCCTTCTCCTTTTATCTCCCCCTGTCCAGCAGCACTCCCCCCCATTCCCTGCTCCCCCTGTCCAGCAGTAGCTCTTCTCCTTTATGTCCTGCTCCCCCCCTCTGTCCAGCAGTAGCCCCAGGAAAAGAGTGAGGATCGCACGAGCAAAGCTTTTACTCCAATCCTCTTAATGCCTGACATCCAAGTAGGGGAAATCCACTCTCCCCACCTCCTTGCTCCTGCTGCACTTCCTCCTCGGCTATACACACGCACACACACACTTACATACACCTCTCCGGTCCTCACGCCCCTCCTCCACCTTCCGCTTCTTCAGCGGGGGCCAACGTTTTCTTTATTTTCTTTTGTTTTCTTTTCGCGTGTTAGCCGTTGTGCCGTAGGAGCGCGTCTTGGTGCGGGCCAGGCTCTGGGAGAGTTCACGCAGACCTCCATCACGGAAAAACAGCACTACCGGCCAAAGTTTATTTTAAAGTTTAAAGCCGCTGCGCACTCTCTCCCCTCCCTCCCCCCCTCCAGTCCACTAAAAATGCTCAGCCTCGGCGGTTTCGCTTATGCCGGAGCGAGCAAGACAGGTCCGTCTCCTGGGGTGGGGAAGGGCCACGATGTGGCAGTAAAAAAAAGTTTAGATTTTTGCACTGGAGCAGAGGACCCTTCCTAACATAGCTCCCGGGGCGGTCCGCCCCTTTACTATGCCACTGGTTATGATCCCCCGACGGTGGCTATCGTTTCATGGCTCAAACTGCCGCTGCTTCAGGGCAAAGGATTAAAGGTGCATTCAGCGCTCCCAGCTCGAAGCCTGAGTGAATGCTGCAATGGCTCTGCACCATCCGAGGCTTCTCCTTCTTTAGCGAAGTGCATGCACCTTATTATTTTTCATACTACTGCAGCGGCTTTAAACTTTAAAATAAACTTCGGCCGGTAGTGCTGTTTTTCCTTGATGGAGGTCTGCGTGAGCAGGGAGGCGAGCCCTTCTCAAGGGGGCGAGACAGGCTGCTGAGGAGCTTCGGAGGCTATTAGCCCCGCAGAGATGGAGCGGCCGTGCCAGTGCCGCTCTCCCTCTCAGCGGGCCGGGCCAGAAAAGGAGGAGAAGAGTTACAATTAGGTGTAGTCCGTCTGTTGTATGGTGACAGATATGCGCATTCTTGTGGCCACATCGTGACGGATCAGGGAACATGGCTTTAGAGTGCGCATACGCGCTTACCATTTTATTATATATGATATTATAAACCACTCAGATGACTCTGTTAAATGTGTGGTATATGGAAATTTAATAAAGATTTACAAAAAAAAACCCCAGAACTTGGAAACTTGGTCTATGCCTGATAAATTTGGGTGTGTGTAATGTTAGGTGCCCTGATGCCAGGTAATTCTATTATTCTATAACAGAATCTGGTCATCCAGATACCATTATAGAATATGCTTTCACTGCATGGCATCAGGATGCCTAAAAGGAGTTGCCCAGTTGTAGAATTGCCTCCATCATCCTTCAGCTGAACTGCATAAAAGTGTATGCATAGTTTAACATGTGGAGATAATTTCATAAGAAGCCTTTTTACCCGCATACAATAGGGTTCATGCATAATGAATCCTTTATAGAATGTCTTATTTAAGGGACTAGTTTTTCCTACTAGGGTTCATAGCATTTGCCTTTTAAAATAGCAATTTAACTCTAGATAATAATACATAAAACATGGCCACTGTTCATGGTAGATTTCAGGATTCCTATTTCTTCCATTCTTCCAGTTCAAGGGTTGTCAACTCAGTCCTTGAGACACTTAGCCAGTGAGGAAGAAGACCTTCATGAGAATGAAGGTGAAGACCTCCATGAGATCCCCCCCCCCAAGGAGATACTTAAGAGATTGTGCTACTAAATTAAACTTACCCAAGCCTTATGAATAGTGCAAAAATCATATCTTCTTCTGTCAGCACAAACAACATGTTTTTGAGAGCATTTCATCTTTGCGTTAGAAGCTGGCAAACATCTGCTGACTGTGACAAGTGTTGGATATTCTGGGACTTTCCAAGTAATGCTTGGGTCACAAGATGAAAACCAAACCACATAACTCCAGGTCAGGACAACTTATCAGAAGTTATATTAACCGCAGGTGAAAATAGCTGACAGATCTACAATCAAG